>NC_140524.1:89007305-89407305 GCF_964339955.1 Pipistrellus hanaki
ATGGTGTTCTTACCTTTTTATTTAAAAAAAAAAACAAAACGATATAGAAAGCTAGATAATAATGCAGACAGATGATATAGCTCTTAGATTTATGGAGTAAAGAGCAGCAATGTGATTGTCTAAGAAAATTGTTTTAACTTTCCAGCTAGACTATATTGTAAAAGTAAACATATACATTATTAGTGTTCTTTTTTCCTTCTTAGTGACATAAGAGTGAATGCTTGCTTTATTCACTGTTGTTTTTTTAAGTGAAAAAATAAACACAAAATTTCTATAGAAGATTTTGTCGTTGATGATACTATTGCTGCAATTTCTGGCATTATTGAATTATTAAAATTCTCTCAGGTTTTTAAAAAATATTCCAAAGTGTTGAAATATAGCATTCTTTTTTTACCCTCCCAAGAGTGAATCATTCTCCCTTAGAAAGTACATTAGGTTTTTTGTTTTCCAAAATATCAACCATAAGTCATAATATTAGTATAATGATAAGTATGTCAATTATCTAAAAGTTTGAAATTTAAGTCTGTACTGTCAATGAGAGTTGGAATAATTAATTCTGCTAGCAAAAATGGAAGTAGCAGATAGTTGTTCATTATTATTCCAGTTATGACTTGTTTATGTATAAAAAGAGTAATTCAACTCAAATTAATTTAATCCAATATAGAAGTTTATTTAGTCACCTAAAAGGAACATGGACATGGAGTCAGTCATAACTGAATACAAAGTTTATATAATGTCATCAGTTCTTTCTCCTCTTACCTTCCACTCTTTTTAAAATATATATATTTTTTTATTGATTTCAGAGATAGGAAGGGAGAGGGAGAGATAATCATTGACCAGCTGCCTCCTACTCGCCCCTGCTGGGGATCAAGTCCACAACTCCGGCCTGTGCCCTAAGTGGGAAGCAAACAGTAGCAGTGACCTCCTGGTTCATAGGTTGGTGCTTAACCACTGAGCAACACCAGCTGGGCTTTCCTTCTACTCTTGCCACCATATTTTGTTACGGTGAATCTCTCTGTCAGGAGGATGGAATTGCAGCTGGATGCCTAGACTCATAATCTACAGTTTAATGAGTCCCTCAGAAAGTAGATTTTCCTCCATGATAGCAATGGGGAAATTGTCATGGGGAAGACTGCTAGGTCATGCCTAGTCTTGCAGCAACCATTGGCTTGAAAATAAAAAAGTTGAGGGTACAATTAATCTTATCAAAACCACATGAAATGTATTTCCCAAAGAGGAAAAATACATTCTCCTAAAAGGAAGATAAACTCCTGGACAGATGAGGAAAAAAGCAAAACCCAACCAAGCAAGCAAAAGAATATTATACACTATAATAATGGAAACATCATCCTATATAATAAAAGCCTAATATGCTAAGTGTCTGGGCACCCAGTCATCCATTCAACTAATCAAAATACAATATGATAATGATATGCTAAGGCTGCTCAACCGCTTACTATGACGTACACTAACCATGACGGGACAGACGCTCCAACTGGTAGGTTAGCTTGCTGCTGGGGTCTGCCCTATTGGGACTGAGTGAGCTAGGCCAGACATAACCCTGGAGCCCTCCTGCACTCCTTCCCTTGCTGGCCAACCTCCCGTGTCACTCCTTGATTGTGCACCAGTGGGGTCCCTAGGCCTGTCCTGTGCCCTCTTGCAGTCTGGGACCCCTTGGGGTATGTTAGACAGCTGGTTTTCACCTGATCATGCAGGCGAGGCTGAGGGACCCCACTGGTGCATGAATTCATGCACTGGGCCTCTAGTTTTATTTATAATCCATAGAATTCTGCTGAACTGAAGTTTTAAGCTACACTGATTAAATACATAAGGAACAATAAATCTGGAGGGTTCTCATGGCTACTCTTTTTGCTTCCTTTTATAGTTTAGAAGTCAGTAGTCTGAGTTAGCTCATGAAAATCACAGACTGATATCATTTCTAGGATTTCTGGAACTCACCATTTCTAACAAGTCCATTTCCCTGACCAGTGAGTTCCTCTGTTTCGTCTCCATTATGAATAAATAGATATTTAGAGAATCGGGAGGAAGGTTCTTTCTGTCTAGTAAAACATGAAATGTGCAGACCTATGCCCAGTCTTCGCTATGGGATAGGGAGAATTAAGAGAAATGGGTGTTCTCTACATTTTTTGGTTTATAAATTGTCCCCTAATAAATTCTGTTTGATGTCTGCACTACCTACCTGGTGCTTTGCCTAATATAGTTTAAACATTTTCTTTCACAGGGCTTCAAAAGCTATGAAATGAATTGATTTAACATTTTCACAGAGCAGTCAACATGGTTCCCTAATTTGCTTACTTGGGATCAAGATATATTTGGGGAAATAAAACATGTTGAAAAGAACCATCTATTATTTTACCTATTTTGTTAATATTATGCTTTTTTACATGTTTCTATTGCAAACCATCTACTAATGTTTTCATATTTCCAAAATATCTAGTTGTCTGCCACCTAGTGACTAGTCCACACGTTAGTTAACTGCTCACTTATTTAATATTTTCTACTTAGGGTCTTTTTAAAAATGATTGCCTTTTCATGATTTAGATGATCAATAAAGGGATTGCTACCTTTTATGGGACAAGGATAGTAAGTAATTATCTCAAGTGATATTTATTAAAAAATGTTTCTTAAATAATGTGGAATATAAAATATATATTACTTCATAAATAAAACCATTTTTTTGTGCATACTTTGTTATAGTTCTAACATATGGCAGCATTTTCTGTTATAATATCCTATGGCTTGGAAACTTTGTAGAGGATGATCAGGTACATTTTTCTATCCCAAGATTGGTTGCAGATAGAAAGCTTTTAGAAAAACACAGGAACTTAGAGAGAAAACTAAAAAAATACGCAGAATGAATTTTCAAAATAAATTACAGAATCAACTTTGAAGGACATATATAGGTATATGAACAATACACAGTAGAAGGAAGGACATTCATTTCCCATTTGTCACAGTGGGATCATAATCTAGATTTTGAAGAGGGTACACAAGAAGCTACACAAGAATTTAAAAAACGTAACTAATGAAAAAGTGCAGTGCATGGGAGCAATATAACCTTTGAGTGTCTATTAGAGTAGAAAAGTAATAAATGCAGTTTGGACTCTGGTTACTAGGTCTGGGATTATGTGCTGATTATGTATGTTCTTTGAAACACAGTTTTCTTATCAGTAAAATGAAAATCATAATAAAACCTTCATAGACTTTTTAGGTGCATTAGACACAAAGAAATATGGCATTTGTTGGGGTTAGATATAAACATATCTCCATGTGTACCCATCCGCATAGTCATACATCTTGGAGTGCAGATGGATCCTTTATATTAATTGGAAAAAATGATCCTTACTCCAGGCAGATGCAGCTCTGCCCCATGAAGTAAATGATGTTTAGAAGAGCTTGGAATTGATTTCAATTTTCACTTACCCTCTTGTTGGTTGTCTATGTAAAATGAAGAACTGGGACACTTCTTCAGGCCTAGCTCTCCTGGTTATTGTGGATCCTGTTAATACTAATGAAAAATTGGGAAGCAAATTAATAGTCATTTGTTTTGCAGTATTATTGCTCATAGACCAAAAGGAATCAGCCTTTAGAGAAAGGCTTAGTTTTGTTAATAATAAAGACTAACCAAATAATAAAGACTAGCCTTTTTGTTTCAATGTTGAGAAAAATTGAAAAATAACTCTTTTTCTGATTAAACCCATATAAGTTTTAAATTTTATTTGGAAAGCTGACTCTATGAAAAATGAATCAATATTAGCTAACCGGTTTTAATAGTACGTGAAGAAAATGTGGCAATGCTGATATGAGTAGAGTGAGGTTACTTTATTGCAAGTTGTCTAAGAGACTTTAACCTAACATCTATTGTGAATCTCCAAAGGGCTAAGTCTTGCAAAATTTCTCCAAAATAATTTACAATGGAAACAACTTCTATTGCTTAACAGTGAAGATGCCTGGCCAGCATGGTGCAGTGTGAGCATCAATCTATGAACCAGGAAGTCATGGTTTGATTCCCAGTCAGGGCACATGCCCATGTTTCAGGCTCAATTCCCAGTGTGGGCTGTGCAGGAAGCAGCCGATCAATGATTTTCTCTCATCATTAATATTTCTATCTCTCTCTTCCTCTCCTTTCCTCTCTGAAATCAATAAAAATGTATCTTAAAAAAACAATGAAGAAAAAATTCACAGCAAAAAGAAGAAAAAAAGAAAATGGGCAAAGTCAAAAGAAAAAAAGACAATCTTTGAGAAAAGATTGGTATATATGGGAAAATAAAAAATGTTGATAATGAGTAATACCCTAATTAAAAATGTAAATGATAAAGATTGAAACCAAGAAAAATTATGGGGAAAATGGGAAGAAGACATGAAGAATTTTGTATTTCAAAACAAATTTAAAGGAACATAAAATGGTTTTTAAACTTGTGAAAAGATGTTAAATTTTGCATATAATGAGGAAAATGTAAATTCAAACTACACTGACAATATCTCACACACACACACACACACATGATACCAGGTGTTGTCTAGGATGTATGCAATGGGGATTTTATTAAAATACTGGTAAGGATAGAAATTGTTTGATGTACTCTGAAATATGGTTTGATATTATTTACCAAATGAAGATATTCTTGCCCTATGACTGAGCAATTCTACTCTTACATCTATACCTAAAAGTGTAAGAACATATATGGCAAGCAACATATACAAAAAATATACTGAGCATCATTATTTGTAGTATCTCAAAGTCACTGAAAAGTAAAATGGAAAAATAAATTATGGTAAATCGAACAATGAAATACTATGAAACATGAATATGAATGATTTAGAACTACATGCATGTTTCCCATAAACATAATAATGAGAAAATAAATCTAGACACTTCTTCTGGATTATTTCATTCAATTAGCATAAAAATCCGGTACACATAAATCATACTGTTTAAGGTTACATTCTTAGAAGGTAAAATTATGTATAATGAAAGAAGGAAATAACTACTATAAAATTCAGATTATCTTTAGAGAAGAGAAGTGGTGATTATGACAGGATCTGAATGAGGTTTTGAGGTTGATGGCTTTATTTTAGTCCTTGAACTTGAAGGTCACTGAACAGGAGGTTCACTATATGAAAAGGACTGAGCTGTAAATTCCTGCCTTGTACATTTTCCTCAGTATATAGTATTATACTTCACAAATAAAATGTGATTGAAAAACAAAACAGTCGGTTGAAACATAATCCTTTAATATTCGGAATTGCTCCAATTACGGGGAAGCACTTGCTTAGAATAAGGAAGTTATAAATGTATTTTCCAATGACAAGAGATAAGTTTCAAATTGTGGTTGAAAATTGTGCTCACTGCTGGAAGATTTTTGCTCATAAGATAGTCTACATTTCACACTATTTAGTTTTGGGGCTACAAGAAATGCATGTCTTGGTGACAACAGGAAGAGGGGTGTGTTTCATAAAACTGTGGACAGATTTCTCCCATTGCCCTTCAGGGACAGAAAAACTCAATAACCCTAAAACATATATTTTAATGTAAAAAAGATTACTGGTACACAACAGTCTGAGTAGAATTTCTTTTATGATGAATTAGTCACAGTCTTTTTAAATAGCAAGAATATACCCCTCACGTAACCTCTAAGAAAAATAATAATGTAGGTTTAACATATATGAACGTGAAAGGATTAGATTTTCTTGCAAGCTAATCTTGTTCAAGATCTGCCTGTTAGATAAAGATCCAAGAACTAAAGTTATCACAGTGAGCTGCTTCCTGAAGAAAGGAAGACAACACTTTGACAGTCATTTGAATATTCATCTAGTATCTCCTGCTAGATATTCTTTATGTGCACTCACTGAAGTTATCTCATTCAATATTTATGATATACCAATGGCATCAGAATTGTTTTCTAAACTTTACAGATGAGATTATTGAAACGCAAAGTATCTTCTGTAGTCACACACTAAAGAATTGGAATGTTCGGATTTCAAACATTCAGTTTTGCTGACCTGAGAACATTTGTTTTTGTGCTTACTTGCTACTTTAGCAAATTACATTGTCAGGGTTTATCATTCACTATGCAGATAGGAAAATGGAAGTCATGTTTTTAGGGGCAGAAATAGAGCTACAATTGTAAGAAATTTTAATCATGCTCTATTAACCAGGATGTTCTGTTCTGATTAAAGAAAGCACATTCTCACCTGGCTGGGAGTTGTACATCCTGGGACATGATAGCTAAAATCAGAATGTAGACCATCCTCCTTTCCTGAGAATTGTCTATCATTATGAAAAGATTTATAAAATCAGGACTGACAATCTAGTTGTGGGGGCACCCTCTCTTTACAACCCTACCCTCTATTGCCTGTAATCTGGTCATGGAGGCATGCACCCTCTGTGACCCTCCTCCCTGCAGCCCACATTACTTCAGTTGGTTTATGGGGAGGGACAGAGCAGATTTTTGTGGATGAGCTGTTGCTCTCCCATACTGCAGGCATTATTGGAAGAAGTGCTCATATATGCTGAATTGGCTCAAGTAGTGTGACAAGGCAGCCTGGATCCTTAGGTTGTCCAATTACAATGTTACGTTTCATGAAGGGAGTTTTATATGGGAGGTAGTCAAATTGTTAGAAGAGCTGACAAAACAACAGGGTGATGTGTGATAGCCCAGAGGTTATCCAGTACAAGGCATTGCTGCCATTACTAGGGCTGGACAGACAGTTGAAGGAGCTGATGTTACCAGAGCCCAGGGTCTGAGTTCCTATTATGGGAGCTGGAAACTTGAAGGAGGGGCAGCATAGCTGGCTACCAAGAGGAAACTGGAAACCTGAAGGAGTGCCTGGTTGGGAGGAGCTGGAGTCCTAGAATGAGCTGCAAGGTTGGAGCTGGGACTGCAGAGGAAGCTCTGTTGAGTGGCAGCTGCAATCGGAGTCACTGCAGACACTGGTAGAGATTCCTCCAGAAACTGAGAAAGACTGACCTTGCATTCTCACTTCCAGTCTCCAGTGCCTCCTATTTGCAGGGCCCCAAAAGAACCAATTTGATGGAGATCTGGGAAATGTAGTTTGCAGGAGCCATCCCTCTGTGGTCAGTGATATAGAGCAGAGTACAGGAAAGTAGGGGAGGAAGCAGATCGAAGTGAACAGGAAAAGTTCCAAATCTCAAGGTTAACTTGCTAGCCGACTTCATATTAAACCAGCCCCGAGGAGAAATGGCGAGTAGAAATTACCTACAATATCTAAGCAGGCTCATGTTAGAATAATTTATGTAATACGTAATATTTATTCTTTGTTTCCCAAGAAAATAAATCATTCTATTATTTGAATAAATCCACCCTTGCTGTTTCAGTTAGCAAGCAATCTAAATAGTAGAGAATGAGAAAATAAGCTGTAATGAAAGAAGCACAAGAAGATGTCTGCTATCACATAGGAGTGATTAAAAGATATTTGTAGATGAATGTGGAGAAGACTAAAAATAAGACTATATCTTAGCATTTCCTGATAATGCTCATATGGGACATTAATTTGAATGACAATTCCAATTGTTGGTTTTGCTAACGTCTGAATAGTGCTTTTAGAAATTCTTCTTTATAGATAAAGTAGCAGGTTATAATTAGGGGGGGGATTTCACATTTGAAACAAAAGAATTGATTTCTAATTCTAGGTGGTGGAAAAAAGAGACAGCATCAAGAAATTCAAGACAAAAAAAAAAAAGAAAGAAAGAAAAATGTCATGAAAGACATGGGAAAAATACAGGGTTGGTATTTCATGAGAAAACATGAGTGATACAGAGTTTATGTTTATTTCCTATTATTATCCAAACTGATAAAATCTAGAAAGAGGGATATCAGGAATGCCTGGCAAACTTTTTTTTTTTTTTTAAAGCTTTATTGCTGAGAGTATTACATATGTTTGCCCTTGTTTCCTCCATTGTCCCCCTCCACCTGGATCTTACCCTGCCCCAGGCTTTCATCACCCTATTGTCTGTGTCCATAGGTAATGCATATATGCATATAAATTCTTTGGTTAATCTCTTCCCTCCCTCCTCTCCCATCTTCCCTCTGAGATTCCTCAGTCTGTTCCATGTTTCCATGACTCTGGTTCTACTTTATTCATCAGTTTATTTTGTTTACTAGATTCCTTGTTCACTTATTTTGATTTTTATAATAAATTGTTGATAGTGTGTATTTATTGCCTCCTCCTCCTCCTCCTCTTCCTCCTCCTCCTCCTCCTCCTCCTTCTCCAACTTTTTTCTTCAAGAATACCCTTCACTATTTCATGTAATACTGGTTTGGTGGTGATGAACTCCTTTAGCTTTTTCTTATCTGTGAAGCTCTTTATCTGACCTTCAATTCTAAATGATAGCTTTGCTGGGTAGAGTAATCTTGGTGAAATGTCCTTGCTATTCATCACCTTGAATATTTCTTGCCAACCCATTCTGGCCTGCCTAGTTTCTGTTGATAAATCAGCTGACAGTTGTATGGCCACTCTCTTGTATATAACTAATTGCTTTTCTCTTGCTGCTTTTAAGATTCTCTCTTTGTCTTTTAACCTTTGGCATTTTAATTATGATGTGTCTTGGTGTGGGCCTCTTTGGGTTCATTTTGTTTAGGACTCTCTGTGCTTCCTGGACTCTTAAGTCTATTTCTTTGACCAGGTAGGGGAAGTATGCTGTGATTATTTCTTCAAATAGGTTTTCAATATCTTGCTCTCTCTCTTTTCCTTCTGGCACCACCATGATGAGAATTTTGGTACATTTAATGTTGTCCTAGAGGCTACTTACACTATCTTCATATTTTTGAATTCTTTCTTTTTTTTCACCTCTGACTGGGTGTTTTTTGCTTCTTCATATTCCAAATGGCTGATTTGATTCTCAGAACCCTCTACTGTTGAATCCCTGCAGATTATTCTTTATTTCAGTTAATGTATGCTTATTTTCTGACTGGTCCTTTTTCATGCCTTTGATGTTTTTACTAAGATTCATGAAATTCTCACTAAGATCTTGCAATTATCACTAAGTCCCTTGAAGCTCTCATTAAGGTCCTTGAGCATCCTTATCACAATTGTTTTGAACTCTATATATGATACTTTGCTTGCTTCTATTTTATTTAGTTCTTTTTCTGGTGATTTCTTTCCTCTGTTCTTTCATTTGTGGTATGTTTTTTTCTCTCTCTACATTTTAGCTACTTCCCTGTGTTTGTTTCTATGTATTACATAGAACTGCTATGTCTCCTGGAGTTGGTATAGTAGTTGCACTGTAAAGACCAGTGGCTTAGCCTCTCCAGTCACCAAAGTTGGGCACTCTAGAAGCACCACTGTGTGGACTATGCACAGTCTTTTTGTAGTTGAGCCTTGATTGCTGTTGATGTCACTGGGAGGAACTGACCTCCAGGAAAATTGGCTGTGAGAACCAGCTGTGACCATAGTGGAAATGCTTCTATGTAGCAGACACCCCTGTGGAGCAGGTCTTGCTTCAATGGGGCTTTGGTGCTCACTGAGTCTGCCCCATGAGTGTGTCATTCATGGATGTGTAGAGCTGTAATCTGGTGTGGTCTGAAGCTGTCCACTGGCTCTGGGCCCCTCTTGAGGTGCTATGTTAGGCACTGCCTGTGCCAGGCCTGAGTCTGCCCTTCAGGAGTTACAGAGTGATCTGCAGATGGCTGCTACTTGTGTGTTGGACTTGGAACAGCCCAGGAAAGGATAAGCTATGAAGCAAGGCAGGCTGTTGCTAGTGCCGGACCTCTTATTAAGTGGTATGGGGTACACTGATGCCAATTGCTACTTGTATAAGAGATTTTAGGAATGCCTGAAGCCTGAGGCAGGATAGGCCATTCATATGGAAAAGTCACTGCAAACAGCTTGGGTAGGGCGGCAAATTGGATGGGTCAGGTTTCAGGGAATCACCAAGGTGGAGCAAACAGTGTGAGCCAAATTTATGGAGTCTAAGATAAGGTGCCTGCCAGTCAGCTCTGTGGCAGGGGAGGTTTCAGCATATTAACAATGACCACTGTGAACACCCCTATTTGGGAGAAAGCCCCCACCCCATGAATTCTTAAAAAAAAATATCTATATCTATATCTATATCTATATCTATATCTATATCTATATCTATATATTATTGATTTTGTTACAGAGAGGAAGGGAGAGGTACAAAGAGCTAGAAACATTGATGAGAGAGGAACATTGACCAGCTGCCTCCTGCACACCCCCCACAGGGATGTGCCCGCAACCCATGTACATGTCTTTGACTGGAATCAAACCTGGGACCTTTCAGCCCATAGACTGACACTCTATCCACTGAGCCAACCTGGTTTCGGCCACCCCGTGAATTCTTGCTCTGATACTAGACAATCCAAATCCTCCCCATATGTCCATGGATCCCTCCAAGCTACTGCTCCAGCATTGGATCTCATAGGGAGCACGTCTGAGTAAATCTGTGTGCCATCCCTTTAAGAGGAACACCTGGGTCTCCAGCAGCCTCTGAGACACTCAGCCACAGTCACAATCCCCACTGGTTTTTACAGCCTGAAGTTTTGGGGGTTTCTCTTCACTGCACTGGAACCCTGGGCTGGGGATCTGATGTGGGGACCCTTGCTTCTCACGAGTGGTCTCCACAGCCTAGATATCCCTCCCAATTAAAAAATCAAAAAACAAAACAAAACCAAAAAAAACACCATACATGGGTGTCATACCAGCCCATTCTGTGACTCTGCCCCTCCTCCCAGTCTCAGTGTACTTTCTTCTTTACTTCTCTAGTTGTAGGACTTCCATTTATCCTGATTTCAAAAGGTTCTGAATGATGGTTGTTCTATAATTTTGATGTAGTTGTGGGAGGCAGTGAATACTGAGTTTATCTATGCTGCCATCTTGATTCTTCTCCTCCTGGCAAACATTTAATATATAAATTTTCTTACAAATACCTAGCTAATGCTCTTCAATAGAACTTTATGGGATGGTAGAATAGTTCTCTATCTGTTTTATACAATACAGTAGCAACTGGCCACATGTGGCTATTAAGTGCTTAAATGTGGCTATTGTGACTGAGAACCTATAATTTCATTTTGGTTGAATTTTAATTAAATTTTTCATTTAAATAGCACCTGCAACCAATGACTACATTTTTGGACAGCACAGACCAATGACTTTGTTCATTCTTGATATAAAGTTGTTTTCATTCCACAATAAATAAATTCAAAGACAGTTTCAAAGCGTTGAGGTTAAATGTTGATTCCTTTCTATCAATCAGAATAGCTAAATTATCCCTGGTGAGGTCACAGTCAAATTTCTCTCATATTCATCTACCTTCTAAATGGATAGTAAGTTATTTAGAATTAGAGTGCAGATATTTATAAGGCTAAGATGGGCATTTGTTCTCTACTTTATATCCTTTACTGTATGCTAAGAAGCTATTATAACAGGTGGGTACTAAATAAGTATTTTATGATAGCATTTTGAAGCACTCAGAAAGTTCTATAATGATCTCTAATGCCATACTGAAAGCAAAACAAAACCAAAACATAGAAGTTGCTTTTTTCATCCATTCAGTTCATTCAGGTCCAGCCACTTCTCACCACTTCCATGCCTACCACTTTCAAATCATTGTCTATTGCCTGGATTATTGCAATAATCTCTTAAATGGTGTTCTGCTTCTATCCTTTCCCCCGTTTGGTCTCTTTTCATCACTGTGGCCAGTGTGATATTTTAAAACAGAAATTAGGCTCTTACCGGTTTTGCTCAGTGAATAAAGCATTGGCCTGCGGACTGAAAGGTCCCAGGTTCGATTCTTGTCAAGGGCATGTATCTTGGTTGTGGGCACATCCCCAGTAGAAGGTGTGTCTGAGGTGGTTGATTAACTCTCTATTCCTCTCCCTTCCTGTGTAAATAATCAATAAAATATATTGAAAAACAACAACAACAACAGAAATTAGATCATGTCACTCCTTTTCTCAGCTTCCTCCAGTGACTCCATTTTATTTTAGTCACTGGGAGGAACTGACCTCCAGGAAAATTGGCTGTGAGAACCAGCTGCGACCATAGTGGAAAAGCTTCTGTGTAGCAGACACCCCTGTAGAGCAGGTCTTACTTCAATGGGGCTTTTACTAAACACCAATAGTAAAATTATGTACTGAACGACAGTACAAGTATCTGTCCTCAGTCAGCTTATGCTTTAGTCAGGAGGTCAAAATAATTAAAAATCAATATTCAAAATCTAAATCATTTTCACATAAATTTTCTTATCTAGGCTGAGCCTGATGAGATCCAGGGCCTCTTCTCAGGTGTTGGTAGTTAATATAAGGTAGTTAAGACCTTATATGGTCTCCATCCCCATTCCTCTGATCTTATCTTCAGTTTTCTCCCCCTAGTCACTCTGCCCCAGACACAGTGGCTTCCAGGCTGTTACAAACTTGAGGCATCCTCTTGCCTTAGGGCCTTTGTACTGGCTGTTTTCTCTGCCTAGAACTTTCTTCTACCAGAATATCTTCTTTCTTTTCCATGGTGGTCTGCTTCCCCATGGAATTTTTGCTCAGTTCTCAATTCCTCATAGATGCTACTCTGACCCCTTGGTTTGATTCTGTCCCCTGTCCTCAGCACCTCCCAAGCCTCCTGGTTTCCTTAATCTTTTTCTTTTTGGTTTCCCTTTTTCTACAGTATCATCAGTGTTAATATACTAGAATACTTATTTATGATGTTTATTTTTCACAGTCTACCTTTCTCCAATGGAACAAAAACTCCAGGAAGGCAGCAAATATTGCTTGTTTTATTCATTGATATATCCCAAACACTGTGAAAAGTGCCTATTAAAAAAAACTTTATAAAAGTTATTATATATACGAAGAAACATTTATTAATCAAGGTCATATGTCTATGATTTATAAATGTGTGTAATGATTTGCATGAATTTAACTTTTGTGAATAAATATATATGATTGTTAATGTAACATGAAAATTGCCACATCAGAATTTTCTAAATGAAATGTCATAAAGTTTCTTTAGCAAATTTTAATTTGTTTCAAAGTGTTTTAATAGTGATATAAAATCCTAGATGTGTTCAATTGGGCTGAGATAATGACATTAGAGAAAATTCTAATTTTCTTGATGCCCAAGCTTTTCCATCTTTATTTTTATACTTGTGGCACTTCATTAAAATACATGTTGTATTTAATTTTCCAGGAAATTTCAGAGCATAAAAGACGTATATGCAAAGCAATTTCCAGTTAAACTAGTTGTAATTTTAAAAATGTAAACCCATGTCTTTTAAGTAGAGCCTGTATCTTTTCTCAATGTGAGATATGTTTGCACGGATCAATGTAACTCAGAATAAACAGAGTACCTTTAACTATTTTTCTTTTAAATATATATTTTTTATTGATTTCAGAGAGGAAGAAAGAAGTATATATAGAGAGATGGAAACATCAATAATTAGATTGGCTGCCTCCTGCTCTCCCTCTACTGGGGATTGAGCCCACAACCCACGCATGTGCCCTTGACTGGAATCGAATCCGGGACCCTTCATTTCGCAGGCTGACGCTCTACCCACTGAGCCAAACCAGCTAGGGCAGAGTACTGTTAACTTTTGTTTTTGTGCTCCTATCTCCTAAACCCTTTCTTACATTCTGTACCCTCTCTAAGTTGCCGATATTGATTTCAAAGCCCTGACACAGACATAGTATTCTCATAATACTTGACCGCTGCTGAGAGCCGTGGGAGGAAAGTTTGTTTTTTTAAGAGCCTCTGCTTCAGTGTACAGATCGCATTTCCATCCCTCCTTTCTTAAAAGAATTACATTACAGACCAACTTAACTTGGAGTCCATAATAAGCCTTGGAATATTTTTCTGGCAACAGCTTCAAAGCTGGTTATTTCTGATTGTGTAGCCATGGAAATTATGTTTTATCCTTAAAATTATCCTATACTTATCAGTGTTAAAATTAGCATTGTTTTTATCCCTTGGTAGTTGTGAAGGTCAATTTTTTCTCTTGTTGGAAAGGCTGTTTCATAACCTTTGTCAAAGCTTATATTTCCAGCAAAATTTATTGTCTAATAAATATTCCCTCTCTAGTCCCACATGGGTATAAACCCTTTGAGGACAAGGTATGTCCCATTCATTTTTGTATTCCTTACAGAACTTAGCACATAATAGGTACTCTATTCCAGCTAGCACCAACATGACCTGGTCCCTCGTTATCTCCTACCTGGATTAGAGCTATAACTAACTCCCTAACTAGTCTCCCCACTTCTGGTTTCTTCATAACTGACTTGAGCTGCAAACATAGTAAATTACTTACAGGTAGCTTGGCTATCACCTAGTCCAGCGGTCGCTGATAGTCTATCTACCAATGCACATGCTATTTCCTTTCCTGAAATACCTTTCATGTCCATCTGCCTCGCTCAGTCCTGTGCATCCTTCTGAATTTAACTCATACCTTCTCTCCTCTGCAAAGGCCCTTCTGATGGTGGTGGTTAAGGGCTTAGACTCTGAAATCCGATGGCTGGGGTTGGTTTCTTTTGCTTCTTATTAGTTGAATAATCTCAGGTAAGGTCTTTCACCTCCCTGTGACTCAGTTTCCTTAACTGTAAAATAAGGAAAATAATAGCATCTATGTCATGGGACTGTTGTAAGGATTCATCCAGTTAATTCATACAAAAAGCTTAGTACAGTACCTGTCTCATAATAAGCAGTAAATAAATGCTAGCTTTAATTAGCAGTTTAGTAGATATGTTGACATGGCTAGTTTGTTATCACTCTGGACCCTTAAGCAGCACTCAGTATATAATTTTACTATTGCTGTTTAACACTGATTTTTTATTGAGCTATAATTGACATAAATCATTATATTAATTTCAGGTGTACAACATGATTTGATATATGTATATATTGTGAACTGATTACCATGATAAGTTGAGTTAACATCCATCACCACACAGAGTTACAAATTTGCTTGTTTTTGTTGTGATGAGAATTTTTAAGATCTATTCCCTTAGCAACTTTCAAATACAGTATTATTAAATATAGTCACCATGCTGTACATTACTGCCCCAGGGCTTATTGGTTTTATAACTGGAAGTTTGTACCTTTTGACTCCCTTAATCCCTTTTGCCCACCTCTGCCACAAATCTGTCTTCTCTATCTATGAGTTTAAGGTGTGTTTTTTAAGATTTTGAACATTGATTTTTAATTATTTTGACCTCCTAAAGCATGAGCTGGCTGAGGACAGATACTTGTACCCTCGAATGCTGGATCTATCACTATGAATAGAGCACAATAGTTTTGGAATGACCAACTAAATAAACTGATTTATATTTTTAATGAAACCATCAACATCTCTAATGATTAGCTCCTAATATTTGCCCAAGGAACTCATGATAATTTTAAAGTATCATCCTTTTAAAAAATATACTTCTTTATTGATTTCAGAGAGGAAAGAAGAGGGAGAGAAAGATAGAAGCATCAATGATGAGAGAGAATCATTGATCAGCTGCCTCCTGCACTCCCCCTACTGGGGATGGACCCCACAATCCGGGCATGTGCCCTTCGCCAGAATCGAACATGGAACCCTTCAGTCTGCAGGCCAACGCTCTATCCACTGAGTGAAACTGAAGGGCAAGTATCATCTTTTAAAAATCTATATTGATAGTTTCCTCCATCAGTGTCAGAAGCTGTGCAAGTCGCTGTGCTCAATGTCTTTTTTTTCTAAACCAACCCTATAGAATATATACTGTTAAGGCATGAGGGGTTTGAAACATGGCAGATAATGACCAGGTGAGTGTCTTCTGAGGAGCTGGCTCCAGAGAGGCTTCCCCACCCCCAGCCCTGGCCCTGTTCGGCTTTGCATTCCAGGGCTGTTTTCTTCAAGGTAATAGGACACAACAAACTACCAACACTTGAGAAGAGCCCCTGGATTTTATCAGGATCAGCCTAGATGAGCGAATTTATGTGAAAATGAAAGATGACAGAGAGCTTCGAGGTAGATGACATGCTTCTGATCAACATTTAAATATGACATTGGGAGATGTGGGGAAAATTGTGCCTACTATAGAAACTGATGAAGAAGCCTATGAAGAAATATATAAATCAACAAAATGGAATATTCCAATGCTTTTCGTTTGGAAAGATGGTGTGGTGATAGTTGCCCCTCCAATGAGAGTTGGCTGAAACAAAGAATATATCCTGTGTGGAAATTAGGAGACTTTATATCATTGAGTCTTTAAAGGTAGAAGATATTTAAAAAGAGAAACCTGCATATATTTTGATATTAAGAAATAACCAAAGATTCTTCTACTTCTAAAATGAGTTGATTTGCACATAACCCTCAATTTCTTAAGCTAATTGGCATTTTTATTTTCCTCCAACCCTTCCAATAAAAGTGACCACCAAAATGCAGCCCACTTTTTTAGGAGTTGATTTGCTCCATCGTTTTTTCCAATTTCCAATTTTTTTTTAAATTTAAATTTGAAGTTTTCTGTTTTAATTTTTTTAGGGGAAAAATAAAAGACACGAGGAAGCCAAGACACAGAAGAATCAAGTAAGAAATTCAGTGTATTAGAGGAACTCAAGAATACTCTGTCTGATAAATTCCATGTTTTCTGCCATTTCAACATTCATTCAACTGGCCATTCTACTTCCACTTTTAACACTTATAAGAAAAACTAGAGGCTGGTGCACGAAATTCGTGCATGGGGGGGTGGTGGGGGGTGGGAAGAGAAGGATCCCCTCAGCTTAGCCTGTACTCTCCAATCCAGGATTCCTTGGGGGATGTTTGACTGCCTATTTATGCCTGATCCCCTAAACTAGCAGTCAGACATCCCTCTCACAAGCCTGGACCACTGGCCTGTCTGCCTGATTGCCCCTAACTGCCTCTGCCTGCTGGCCTAATCACCTCCAACTGCCCCCCCCCCCTTGCTGGCCTGGTTGCCCCCAACTGCCTCCCAACCCTGATCACCTGGTCACCCCACACAACCTGCTTGGTAGTTTGGTCGCTCCTCCACTAACCCCCCTGCAGGCCTGGTCACCCCACACAGCCTGTTTGGTCATCCGTTCGGTTGCGATGGTCACTTAGGCTTTTATTATTATAGATAAGAAGCTTCAATCATCAATGTTTGATATTGATAGTGAAACTTTTTGGAGTGTTATTTCAATATTTCTGCACAATAATCAACAGCTGGTATATGCAAGCAACTTCTCTTCATGTCAATAGAAACACAGGGTGTTTGAGACATTTCATCTTCCTAATGAACTACCTGGCATGAAAACCTTCATGCTGAAATAAATTAGACAGCTGGGGCCTTCTGCCTCATCTGTGTTCCTGGTCCATTCTCCATGTTTAGAAACAACATGTTCCTCTGACCCTTAAAGAGTTGATTTTATTTTTAACCCCTTTTTAATTATAACCTAAAATCTACTGCTATGCATTTTAAATTTATCACTAACACTTAGCTATTAGTAAATGACCTCAAGTTGATCCAAAAATATGAGACTGGAAAAAAACCCCTGTGTGTTCATTCATTCATGAAACTCCTTGGAAAATCAGACATCTTTTCTGCTGAACCTGAACGGGGAAGCATGTAGCCCCAGGAGGTGCTGACAGTTTTATTGGTTTTCAGATGTAGGAGGAAGAAATGACAAATAGATACAGAGAAACTAGCTATACCAGGTGGGCTAAATGCACCTAAAACCACTTCTGGAAAATTAAACAGAGGATAAATTAATTAGAAGGATAAAAATAGCTCACAGAATCAATGAGGAGAACCTGAGAACCATGCTTAGGAAATAAGGAATCAAAGAGTTCAGTGATGTTGCAGAAAAATATCTGATCTTCAAATGTATCTGATGCTTTTGTTTATCATTTCTTTCATAAAACATGGCCACCATAGTTAGATGGCAGGCAACCAAATGATAAAACTCTTTTTCCTTCAGATCACTAGCCCAAGATATAAAATCCTGGTGAGAGCATCAGAGTGTTAATTACAGTTCCCTGTCCACCAGGAGATAGGAAGAGAGTAGTTTTTACCTCAAAACATCTGCCATTGGGAGAAGCACTTCACCCACTGAGAATCACAGAGTAAGGGTTCCTTAGAACTAGAAAGAGTGACAACTGACAAATGTACATCCTACAAGGCCTCATCCACACTGTTTGAAACTAAAGGCAATCATATAGCATCCCAAAATAGGCCACTTTGGCATCAGGGTTATTTTGAGCTGAAGGCAACTGAGAATCAACAAATGCAGGAAGAGTTCTCTGCCTCCCCACAGCTTTCAAAAAGCAGGGCATGAATTTCTCTCTGAGGAAGATGCTCACTCTCCCTGCCCCAATACTAGGGAGAGACACCAAAGACTGAATTTGGCACCAAGTTGAGTTTGCATAAACATACTTTACTAAAATAGCTTTTATTTTCCACTATAAGCCTGATGCATGTCATGCAAGGAGCTTGGCCCTCACAGTTGTGGCTGCCCAGCTGGCCATCACAGCCCTGGCTTCGCCCGGAATGTTGTCCGGATGGTCTTTCTGCTGTTTAGTCTAATTAGCATATTAGCTCTTTATTATTCCCCCCATATCAGCATACCTCACTTTATTACATTTTGCTTTTTGTGCTTCAGAGATGTTGTGCTTTTAACAAATTTAAGGCAAGACCCTCCACCAACATAAGGATTACAACTCACTTTATTATACTTGCTTTATTCTGGTGGTCTGGAACAGGACCTGCAATATCTCCAAGGTCTGCCTATATATTTCCTGGTCACTTCCCCATATTTGTTATCCCTTGAAGCCTAGCCCTCTTTCCTTTGTTAAAAAGGTATATAAGTTCCCTACTCTGATTTTGAGTTTCACATATTTTCTTTAAACTCTTGTGCATATAAATATTAATAAAAATTGTCTGCCTATTCAACTAATCTGTTTTTTGTATATTAAATCTATAGGGCCCCAGGGATAGAACCTAAGAGAGCAAAGGAAAAGCTTTTCTTTATAACAAGATATAGGTAGAACCTCAGCTAAAGCTGTTCTGTACAGTGTGATTACATGGCTTATTACATTAATCTTTTGACTTATGCCAGTTGGTTTCAAATTAATCTGTTGTTTTTGTCCTAAAGAGTTCATATTAGTACTCAGGGCTTCTATGTTTTCTCCATTGTGGGATATAAATATTTCTCTCTTTTCTCTGACCAGCAGGGCTATAGAGTGGACAGGAGTCCTGAGTAGGGGTGACTAGGGATTGAGAAAATAAAAGAGACAGATACAAATACAATAGGGAAAGCTGGGACCACGTGGGACAGTTGTCCTCTGATAGACAGACAGGGACCCAGAGCCAATACAGCGCATTTATTTTATACAGTAAGATACCAGGAAGTCTTACTAAAGTTTAAGATAAGGAAAATAAATGCATTCTTGTGGCTTCTTTGTAATCGTCATTTCTGGGTGGGCCCAGATAATTGTATTTATTCCTGGTGCCTGGCTGGATTTAGATAATGAAATCCACCCCCTGGTGCCTGAGTTAAAGGTCAGACTGACAACACACCTGCCTCTGGCAATGTATGTTTTCAGGGCATGGCTCTGCCAGGAGCCACTGGATTCAGACAACAATCAGCTCAGGGGCCTTTACAAGGCACTCTCTACAGTGGGGCCACTATTACAGGGATCTAAAGAGCTCTCTAGATCCCTGTAATACCTTTGAGGACTGTGTCCCTTCTTCCCATTTTCTACTAAGGTTATTATTATTCAGCTATATACTCTTTCCCATTCACACTGGCTGCTTGACTGGATTTCTGAATGTCATTATCTTGCTTTACCATTAGCAAGTTCTTTCTACACTTGGGCACGTGCTACCCAGGACCAGCATTATAACTTCACATGGAGCATTCACACTGAGGATACAGTTCAAACCACAGAGTATACAGCATATGGGACTGGCTGAACATGACAATCCTGACTGCACCCCTTAATATTTGACCATTATCTGGAATATTTTACGCTGGCTTTTTTTCAGAAATTATTTTGTAAAGCTTAGAAAAAAAAATCTATATAATCAAATTAAATTCAAATTTAAAGAAACTTGCGAATAATAGTGGGCTCAGAATTTAAAGATAAATTGATTAGTACCTGAAATAGAGTCATCTTTTTTTAGAAAATATTTTTTTATTTATTTCAGAGGGGAAGGGAGAGGAAGAGAGAGACAGAAACATCAATGATGAGAGAGAATCATCACCTGGCTGCCTCCTAAAGGCCCCATACTTATAGGAAGCAAAGTGGCATGAATTTATAAGGAACTATCAACATGGAGCAAAATAAAACAGTCAGAGAAAGAGAAATAACATATGATTTCTCTTATATGTGGAATCTAATAAATAAAAATAAACTGATGAACAACATAGAAGCAGACACATGGATGCATGGTACAAACTGACAGCTGTCAGAAGGGAGGTGGATGAAAGCAGGTGAGGTGCATAGCCGTAGAACACATATGCATAGCCTATGGACACAGAAAACAATGTGGTGAGGGCCAGAAGGGAGGGTCGGTCTGGATGGAGGGGGACAATAGAGGGAATGGTGGACATCTGTAATAATGTCAACAATAAAAATGAAATATAATTTTAAAAAATAGATACAATTGCCCTAATGTTAGTTCAAGATTTTAGGAGAAGCAGTAAGATAATTAAACAAGGCAGATATTTATTAAGGAAAATGGCTGTATGGGAAAGTGGGGAGGGAGCTAAAAGGTTTGGAGAGCTATTAGAGTACAATGAAATTTGGACCCCTGTACAGGAGAGATGGAAGGAAAGGATGTTGGGTAGGAAAAGTCTTAGACTGCTGTGCAGTTTTAAGAAAGTTTCAGCAAGGTTGATGGGGAGTCCTTGAGGCAAAGTTGTTCATTAGGAAAGTCCTGTACCTGCAGAAATACCCTTCCTTTAGTACCCTTGTTCCACACCATCACTAGCTAGAAATAACCTGTGGGAAGTGCAGTGAGGGATTCAGAACTCAACAGTTGGGGCCATTGATCAATGCCAATATTTTCATGACTGCCACATTCGGACCCTCATCTTAATGGGTCTGAAAAGATGATGACTACTAAATGCAAATGATTTACTTGAACCAAGCCTGGAACTTTATGTACCTTAGAAGTTGACATTTCCCAATAAATTTAACCTTCATGACCAGTTGGGTTTGCCCTTACTCAAATTATACTTGAAATATGAGACTTCATGCCCCATGGAACTGGCATCTAGTGAAGGTTACAGACAAGTCAGCAATGAACAATAAAACAGGGTGAAAGGAAATGTGTGTTTAATTAAGATATAAACAATATATTATGGAGGGGCATGAAGGAATGGGAAATTTCACTAAGAGTTGGCATTTCATAAGGGACTTTATACATAGGCACTTCTAATGTAGGTTGACTGTGAGTAACCCAATTTATTTGCATTCATTGTTGGAAATAATGACGGCTAATGAGTTAATGTAAATCTGTCGTTCTCAAGCTTTGATGCATAACAGGATCATCTGGAGGGATTGTTCAAATACAAATTATTAGATCCACCCCCATTCACAGAGCTTCTGATTCAGTGGGTCTAGGAAATAAGCCTGAGAATTTGTTTCTAAGTAGTTCCCAGGTGCGACTGATGGTGCTGGTCTGGGTAGCTTACTTGTAGAACCAAGAACGTAATCCAAGGATAATGGTTCTTTTGGAATATGAGTTACACAAATAATTGCTCTTATTCTTCTCTCTACTTAATTAACTTTGAAAATGTTATCATAGGATCATTATTAAGAGTGTAAGAGTTTAGGCATCAAGCAAACCTGGGTTCAAGATTGGAATTCTTGGGCTTGATTTTTTAGGTTATTTGGTTTTGGGGGGTGGGTTATTGATCACCTTCCACACCCCCAGCCATTGGCAATCACTCATCAATTTTTGTCCCTACCGTTTTACATTTTCTAGAATGTTATGTAAATGGATAAATATAGAGTGTAGTCTTTGGGGTCTTGTTTCTTTAACTTACCAAGATGCATTTTACATTTATCCATGTAACATCAATAAATATGCAAATATCATATTTCATTCATTTGCATTGCTGAGTATAGGAATATAATTTAATTTAGGTAAATATATGAATAGCGTTTCTGGGTCATGTGGCAAGTATGTGTTTAATTTTATAAGGAACTATTATAAGGAAAACCAACTGTTTTCCAAAATGGCTGCATCATTTTTCATTCCTATAGCAATGCATGAGAATTCCAGGTACTCCATATCTTTGCCAACATTTAATATTGTCAGCTATTTTTTATTTTATTTTAGCCATTCTGATAAGTACATAGTGGTATTTGTCATTTCAATTTAAATTTCCCTAATGATTAATGATGTTGATATCTATTCATATACCTATTAGCAATCCATGTACCTTCTTCAGTGAAATTTTGCTTTAGTGTTTCTAATATAAATAACTTAAAACAGTTTACACTCAAGTAATATTATATTACTTCACCTACAGGAGAAGAACCTTAAAACAGTACAATTTAATTCCCTCCTGGCCTTTGTGTTATTTTTGTCATACAGTTTAGTTTTTCATATTCTAAATACTACAATACATTGTTATTATTTTATTTAAATATTGAATTATCTTTTACTGTTACTTAGAACAGAAGAAAGCATCATTTTGTGTTTATTCACATATTTCCCTTTTCTATTTTTATTCATTCTTTTATATAGATACAGATTTCTATGTGGTATCATTTCCTTTTTCCTGAAGGACTTCCTTTAAAATTGCATGTCTGCTAGTGACAAATGGTTTTTACTTTTTGTATGTTTGCATAAGCATTTCACATTTTTTATTGAAAAATATTTTTACTGGTTATGCCATTCAAGGTTGATTGGTATTTTCTTTCAGTACTTTAAATACATTGTTCCACTGTCTTCTGATTTGTACTGTTCCCAACAAAAAAGAAAAATGTCCTGAATTAATTTTTTTTTCCTCTCTGCAAAATGTATCTCCCTCTCTTTATAACTGGCTTTAAATAATTTGATTATGATGTGTCTTGGTGAAGTTTTCCTAATTTTTATTCCCTCTTAATATGATAGTTTGCTACTTATATGTAAATGCATTTACTGTGCTTCTGTTACAATTTAATAACATGGTTTAAGTTTGTGGGTGATGAGAACTGTATTATTTCAAACAATGGAAAATCAGTGGATAGATAGAAATTCTTATTTCAGGAATGAATTAGAGATGTTAAGTGAGAGATCTGCATTACTTAGAAGAAAGCACTATAAGGATTCAGAGCTTTGTTAAGTCAAGAGATCCAGACATTATTAACAGTTGTGCTGCTGCTAACTTGCATTATGAATTTTGTAGGGAATTGCACTTTTTCTTTCTTCCATAAAATTAATTTTAAGATATTATAAAAGATTGTTTCTGTTTGTTTTTAAAAAAACTGTTCTCATTTTTATACTCCCTTTTATTTTAAGAAAAAGCTAAAGATAATCTGATATGATGGTGGAGAAATCAGAAATCAAGAGAAAGTGATAAAAGAATCCAAGTAACTTTTGATAAATCCAGTATATGTGTGTATAGTGTATAACACATATTTATAACACACATACACACGCATTTAATTTGGTGTTTGTTCCACTAGAATGTAAGCTCCTTGACATTAGCAACAGTTTAATATTGTTACAATATTAAAGCTATTAAAATGATTAATAAATTGAAGAGTACAAAATGATGTTGTGCTTTTTTGTGGGGGACTCAAATGACAGCAAAATATTTCTTCTGACAATGTTACTTTCCATGAGGTTATTGCCTGCCTTCCCTATTAAATTGTGAGCACACACTGAGTTACTGGTGTTTAGCTTTAAAAAAAATTTTCTCTTTATTGTTGAAAGTATTACATATGTCCCTTTTCCTCCCCCATATTGACTCCCTCAACCCTGCATCCTTCCCGTACCTCCTCTGCCCCACCCCCCACCTTCTGCACTATTGTCTGTATCTGTGGGTTAAGCATATATTCATCTAAGTTCTTTGGTTAATCCCTTCCAATCTCTCTCCCGCCTTCAGCAACACCTACTGTATGAAGTATTCAATATTTTTTTATTTGGCTGAATGATTGATTTGGCTGTGAATGAACTGATTAGGATAACTCTACTTCCTCAGTGACCAACTGATTGACTTAGTTTTCCAAAAATTCTGCTTTCTCTAAAAGGATTATATTCTGAGTTTTTCTTTAACTCCATAAAATCATTGCATACCCCATTCTTAGGTTTTGGCACTTAACGTCTCTGCCCAGAGCTCTCATACAACATCTGTCCATCTGCTTAACTCTTTTACTACTTTTCTACCTGATCAATGTATTCTCTGAGAAGCCTTCACTGGTCATTGTATCTAAAATATCAGCCATTGCCCTGCCCTGTGGCTCACTGGTTGAGTATCTACTTATGAAGCAGGAAGTCACAGTTCAATTCCTGGTCAGGGCACATGCCTGGGTTGTGGGCTCCCACATGCCACTGTGGGACCAGAATTCATGATTCTCTCTCATTATTAATGTTTCTATCATTTTCTCCCTCTATTTTTCTCTCTGAAATCAATAAAAATATATTTAAAAAATAAAATAAAATAAAATATCACCCATCAAATGCTCACCTAAGACTGATTTTCTCTGAGATCAATTTGAGAATATGAAATGCTCTTGTGTATATGTGTGTATAACACATATTTATAAAACACACACTTAATTTTGTGTTTGTTTCTTCCTCTAGAATGTAAGCTCCTTGGCATTAGCAACAGTTTTGATGACCACTTTATCCCCATGGTACAGAAGAGTGAAAGACACAGCGGTGATATTTAATTAATACTTGCCAAGTGAATGAGTACATGTAGAAAGAGGTGGATGATACACTTCATTACCAGGAGCTTCATCATCAAGACTTTTAGTAATATAGAACACATCTGTTTTCAGTGATAAGGCAGGTTAACTCCACTGAAAAACTGCCTGTTACAAATCAAATAGTTATGCTGGATAAATTTGACCAACAGGCATTTAATTACATAGCTGAGTTCTCAGGAAGCCAAGGGAAATTCCCAGGAGCCATTCAAAGATGAAGTGGAAGCTAGGAATCAAGTGATACAATAGAACTGAAATTACTCAAATTTGGGAATCACAACATAAAAATATACACAATAATATTCTATGTTGTTTAAGAATATATAACTATGGGAATCCTGTATAATAAAAGGCTAATATGCAAATTGTCCCCTCAGGAGTTCGACCAACTGGAGTTTGACCATTCGCTATGATGTGTGCTGACCATCAGGGGTTGGCACCGAATGAAGGAAGGCCCCAGCCAGCAGTCAGCAGTGAGGGGAAAGAAGGCCCCTATCAACCCTGATCACCATCCAGGCCTAAGGACCCTACCAGTGCACAAATTTCATGCATCCAGTCTCTACTAAGAAAAAAACAAAACATTATTATAAACACTACATTCAGAATAATGATCCTTCTGTGAATGAGGCAGGGAAAAGAGAGTAATCTAATCTCAGATAATATATTGATGAAGACATAATTTAGAGAACTGATTTCTAAAACAAATTGTAATATTTCCCAGTTAACCAGGCATACTTTTTAAAATTATCTGTGGCATCCTATTTGGAATTGCATTAATTGATTAGGAAGTTTAGATCACTGATAAACTTTTCTAAAAGAGGAATTTAGAATTGCACAATGACTATAGTTATCTTATATTTTTCACATTCTCTCAACTCATTGGATACAGTGCTGATGTTATGAATCTCTGCTATTCAAGTCAGTTACTGTATCTTTTTGCACACCCTCAATCTTCATGCCCACCTTTATTTTAAGACCATCAATGATATACAGTTAGAAAAAGGTAGACAAAGCACGATCAAGTGGCATAATAATGATCCTAAGTAAGATTTATATAAGCTGGAATTGGTCGGAACTTGCAAATCAAAATGGTTCTATTAGAGCTACTTTAATATTTCATACATATCTGACTTGAAGATAGAATGGAAATAAGATTTACTGAGTGGCAGATGGATTAGTATATTAGCTCATATTGGAACCAAGGTTCTCAAACACAGTTGCACATTAACATCATTTGGGAAAGTTTAACACATAGATGCCTGGGCCCCACCTCAGAGAACCTGAATAGATTGGTTTGGAGTAGAGTCTGAGCAATGACATTTGTCAAACGTTTCCCATATGATTCTAATTTGCAACCAGGAGTTGAGAGCCACTTTCCTTGAGAAAAACAGTCTGCTCATGGCATGTGGTCTCCATGAAACCCTGAGAATGAAGTTGCAATTTGAGGATCAATTTAGCACTCAGAGTGGCCATTGTCAACTGCTTTGATTAGCCCGGAAATAGTTTGAACTCCATTTGTTATCCCTGTCCAAGAACTGCAGGAATGCGTTAAGACTGAAGTAAAAGAATCAGGAACATATTCAGGACTCATGCATTCACATAAGAGTTTAAGTAATATTCTAGGATTCAATAAAGTTTTTAAAATACTCTCTTAAAAAGATAATTTTATGCTACGGGAGATAAAACCTTAAAGTGAAAATAAGGATACAGAACATGAAAATAGTGATTGTGCACTCCATGTATGGGTGTGTGTCTTTACCTTTCCCAGATTAAATAATAAAAACAACACAGTGATAAATTTAAACACGGTGGCATTTACAAAAAAAATAAATGAATATCTATATTGTAAATTTACTTTGCAATTCTGTATGGAAGTAAAATAATCTATTTCCTTAGAACAGGTTGGGGGTTAATAATGAAGGTGAAGAGAGAGAGAGAGGAAAATTAAGGAAGAAGTGTTTTGCCTTTGGAAAAAAAAAAAATATCCTCTGGTCAGAATAAGACTTTTCTCACTATTTTTATCTTCAGAGAAATGAAACCTAATACCACAGTTCTATACAATTTTGACCCAGTGCATATTCATTTGCTCAATTAACAACTCTACTTAAATGAAACAAAAGGGCCTAATGAATGCAAACAAATTGGACTCTATAGCAACAACATGCATAATATATTTTATTTTAGGTTTACCGTCTTCTGGGTATGAAAACTCTATAATTGACAAAACATGATCCTATGTTTATACTTTTGCTGAAAAAGTGAATATCCTGGCATATTATTTGGATCTCCGCTGTCCAATATGGTATCCAGAGCCTATATATGGCTGTTTACATTTACCGTAATTAAAATGAAATAAAATTTAAAAGTCAGTTTATAATTAGCACTGGCCACATTTCCAGTGCTCAGTAGCCTCATGTGGCTCACAGGTACTGTTTTGGACAGCTCAGATATGGGTCGTTTGCATCATCACAGAAAGCTCCAGTGGACAGCACTCAATAATTCAAACCTTTCTGATGCTAACATTTAACACATCATCCATTGTGCTATTTTAAGACAAAATAAGTCAAGTTACTTGTTTTCTGTTTATGATAATTGCCTGCTTATCTTCCTCATTGGTATGTATAGAATCACCATAAGTATTTTCTTGATTAAATAGGTGAAGATTAGGATTAAAAGTAGACATTTTCATATCAGATCATTATTTTACTTTCAGAAATCCTACAAGTATGGTGTTCCAAGAAGCTACTTTTGACATAACAGTATTAGATACTTTGTAAAAACTAAAAATGGCGACTAGCTTCTATTTTTTCCCCTCCCATTTCTGAGCTCTTCATAATCTATCTTATCAAATGATTTGCTCTTTAATTTCTAATATTTTTAACAGTTCAATGAAGTTCCTATAAGATATCCTGTCCTAACACTGAGAGTGCATTTCCAAGCAAATTAAATTCCTGTCGAGGACAGGATGCCTTCCTCCAGGTGACTTTGCAGTGGGAGCATGGGGTCCTGCTGCTCCCCCTCCCCCCCAGGAGGCGCTGCATCTGGAGCTTGTGTGGCCTCTCCTTAGCCATGGCCATCAGGGGTCAGGCTAGCTTTCCACATGCACCAGGGGCCTTGCTGTGGGGTCTGCTCTAGACAGGAGGGCTGGAGGGCGGGCGGCCCAGGTCCCCTTATCAGCCTGTCCCTGGTCAGAACAGCTGTGTCCTTGTGGACCAGGGGGCAGAGCAGACACCCCTCTTCCCCCGTTGCCCACAGCACTGCATACAGGTCCCCAGGCCAAGCCCAGAGGTGGTTACTGGACCTGGTCCCTACTGGTCACCCAGTATGCAGGCCCTACCCATCTTGCTCAGGCTCAGGGGCAGAGGAGGGCATGTCGGGGATGGTAGGGAGCCCCCAGACCTCTTTGGCTGCCCCAGGTCGGGGTATAATCTATTTATTTATTTATTTATTTATTTATTTATTTATTTATTTATTTATTGGTCTGTGTCCTGTGGGAGGTGGCGATCAGGTCAGCCTCACACCAGCTGGAGCAAAGCTTGCATGTCCCCCCACTGTCGAGTCTCAGAGTGAATGCGGGGACACAGAGCATATCTTAAAGTGAGGGGAGGGGTGGTGAGGGGGAGATGGGAGGGGCACATCTCAGTGGCATGAGGAGTGGACTGGGGCCCATTTGATGTTCAGCTGCTGTAGGGGCCAGCCCTCCCTCCCTGCTGTCCTCAGGTAACCCCCAGTCCCCTTCTCTCCCCCCCCCACTCCTCCACACTTAGAGCGTCATTCTGGATAGTTAATACAGTTGCTTCTGTGCAAATGCTATTTTAAACACTAAAAAACATTTACTTTTATGGGGGGGAAAATCCCTGCCATAATAAGAATACTGTAACTATATATTAAGTGATTGTGACAGACATAATCATTAACTATATATTATGCCATTTAATCTTTATAACTATTATTATTTTCCTTTGAATATGAGAAAAATAGACTCAGGGATGCTAAGTAACTCAGATGTGATCACCTAGCTTGCTCTAGCTCTGAATCCCTTGAGTCTAATCATTAAGACATATGAACACTTTAAAGATGGCTTTGAAATCCAACTATGAAATGTCAGAAGCAACTCACTGATTCAGCAATTGGAAGTAACTACTACAAGTTTTTTCATTCAGTCCTTCAATTGTATACATGGAGTGCCTTTCTATATTCTAGGCACTGAGTTCTGGGTGTTCATTTGTGAATAAAACAGATGAAGTTCTTGCTCTCATGGACCTATAGAAACTGATGTTTCAATGCAAAGAAACTTGCTTAGATGTGTTCAGTCATGTGCAGAATAATCAAAAAGAGAAACAGCATCAGCTCCTGGAATTCACCAATTAGTTGCTATGCCATTTTGTCAGTTCCAACAACGTGAGAGCATTCCATTATCCCACCATTCAGTCAGGCATCAGAAGGATGAGGTTAGAATGTATAGTTATATAGAATGATGAGGATCTGGCAACTAATATTATTTCAGAGCAAAGTGATTTTAAAAAGTGGAACCATTGAAACCCTGAGTAAAAGAAACAAAATCAAGGGCAAACATCTCATCCAATGTAAAGGCTAAAAGAAGCCATAAGGACCAAAGATTTTTAAATTGCTTGCTATTTTTTTTTAGTACTTTAGATTGTTTTATTCATCGAAATGGATCAAATTTACTCTGAAGTGATAACAGTAAAAGTGATTTAATATATATTTCTAATGTCAGAAAAACAGACACACCATTAAGCTGACATTAAATTATATGTTTAATTTGGGGTGTGAAATTTTACTAGGTGGCCATGATCTGAAGAATTTGAAGCAGATAAACTAAGATTATTTGGGAGACAGTCTAATCATTTAGAGTAATAATTTCTTGCAAGTATGGATTTATCTAGTTTTAAGAACAACAAAAACACATTCCTATAACAGTTGCCAGAATAACTGAACCCTTTGCCTACTTTAATATGGCGATTCCTGTTGGCTCATTTTGTTGTAAAATATTTTGTAAGTCATGAAAGCAAAACCAGGAAGAAGACAAGAAAATATTAATACCAGCAAAATGCATCACCTTGACTCATATATTTATAAACACTCTTCCTCAGGGAAATGCATTGATGTAATAAAATACTTGTAAAGACATTATGTCTGCAATAGGAATAATTCAAGAATATAGTTATACACTTAGGTGGAAAGACTGTGACATATACTGTAATCTTATATTTTTTCTCATCAAATCAAGATCTAAATATTTATGAATAAGGATTTATGCAGCATCTGCTAGGAAATGTGCACTCTAAATTGTATTCCTTAACATTTGAAGAAAAATATGGGGGGAAAAATCCTAGGTAACATTTGTACAGAATGAGTTCAATTCATTGACACATTAAGTCTATGAAATAAAGTAACCATGTATTATTCAAAGAAGTTGCCCACATTCTATGAGACTTATGTCTCCTCCAGGTTTAAATATAAATAACATCATTATATTTTTCAAGTAGTCTGGAAATAAAGCTCAAAAGAGTCACTTTATTTTAGTAGCTGGAAAGCAGTAATTTTCAGATTTTCACTGTTCCTAGAAAAAGGTACTGATCACATATTTGGACCTAATCACTAAAGATGGCTTTGAAATCAAGCTATGAAATGTCAGAATCAACTCACTGATTCAGCAATTGAAGTAACTACTACAAGTTTTTTCACACATTTCATAATGTGATGAGCACAAAAATGCTGTGGCTTTTTCGCTATCTTCAAAAAAAAATTTTTACTTGAGCAGAAACCGGTTTGGCTCAGTGGTAGAGCGTCAGTCTGCGGACTAAAGGGTCCTGGGTTCGATTCCGGTCAAGGGCATGTACCTTGGTTGCGGACATATCCCCGGTAGGGGGTGTGCAAGAGGCAGCTGGTCGATGTTTCTCTCTCATCGACGTTTCTAGCTCTCTATCTCTCTCTCTTCCTCTCTGTAAAAAATCAATAAAATATATTTAAAATTTTTTTTTTTTACTTGAATAAAAGAGATATAGATAAAACAAAACACAACCTTACAAAATGCTACAGGAAGAAATTATCTAAATTACATTTATTTATAAAAGAACTCTGTCTAGAACTAACAAACATAAGTAATCCTAGAATTTTATAAAAATAATCTTAATAAATTATTTCTTAGTGAAGAAAGCCTTTTCTCTTTTAAAAATATATTTTATTGATTTTTTTACAGAGAGGAAGGGAGAGGGAGAGTTAGAAACATCAATGAGAGAGAAACATCGATCAGCTGCCTCCTGCACATCTCCTACTGGAGATGTGCGAGCAATCAAGGTACATGCCCTTGACCGGAATCAAACCTGGGACCTTTCAGTCTGCAGGCTGATGCTCTATCCACTGAGCCAAACAGGTTAGCCTTTTTTCTTGTTTATACATTCAATTAATATCCTGGCCATCTAATTGATAGTTGAGTTTTTTAAAGTAAATATTAATAATACAAATACCCTGCTTACATTCATTAGGTTCTTTAAGAGTAACAATTCCCTAACTTTCAACCTGTACAAAACCAGCTTGCATATGCTCATATCCACCATTGATTTAAAAAAAAATATTTTGTATTTTGTTGACATTATTATGCTTCCACTAGAACCACTTTTCTCTGAAGTAGCTAGAAATGGGTGACCAGTCGGTTAATAATAATAATAATAAAAAAGCTCAATATATAGGAAATAGCAACAATAACTAAATGTGTATGTTCACGTATGTATGCATACTTTAAAATACTCATTTAATGTAAATATCCATATATTTTACTTTACAATTCATTTTATCTTAGAATTAATGTAATTGCATTTGAGTTTTATTTTGCAAATCAAAGTTCCACAATCATATGCATCATCTACACGTTCTAGTTTTAGAAGTTCTTTTATTAATTAGGTGGAAACTCAAAGACACTTATGAAGCACTTTATGTAAAAAGAAATTCTAGAATATGGTTTTTCCCATTTTTGCAAGTGTTTCTTCCACTTATTTTATCAGCACACAATGGCACTAAAAATGTGAGGGGATAAAGCATAAGAGACTCTTTGATAAGCAAATAACTGAACTGATGGGGTCTGGACATTCAAGGGTGCAGTGGAGAGTAGCTTTGTAGCCATGAGCACTCAGTGTGGAAAGCATCAGTCAGTGTGCTTTATGGAGGAATTGAGGACAATTGCTCAATCCAGAGCTTAAGAGATTGTTATAAAGTACATTCAGGTAAGCATTTTCTTTTTTAAAAAATATTTTTATTGTTTTCAAAGAGGAAGGGAGAGGGAGAGAGAGAGAGAGAGAGAGAGAGAGAAATGTCAATGATGGGAATGAATCATTGATCAGCTGTCTCCTGCACGCCCCCTACTGGGGATCGAGCCCACAACCCAGGCATGTGCACTGACCAGGAATCAAACCCTTGACACTTTTGTCTGAGGGTCTAGGCTCTAACCATTGAGCAACCACCAGGGCTGGAAAGTTGATTTTGATTCTGAAGGCCAAGGACTCTGTGAAACAGACATTATCTCATTTTTACAAATATAGAAACTGAATCACAGGGAAGTTAAATGCTTTTCTCGAAACTTCCCAGTTAGTAAATACCAAAACCCTTGTTCTAAATAGTACTGTCTCCAATATAGCTTTGATCATATTATATAATGATTAATAGTTAATTATTACTGTGTGGCTGGATAAGAATTCTTTTTAAAAATATTTACTTTTATTGATTTCAGAGAGAAAGGGAGAAGGAGAGAGAGAGAGGGAAAGAGGGATGGGGAGAGAGAGAGAGAGAGAGACAGAGAGAGAGAGACAGAGAGAGACAGAGAGAGAGAGAGAGAGAGAGAGACATCAATGATGAGAGAGAATCATTGATGGACTGCCTCCTGCATGGCTCACCCCATCATGTGCCCTGACCGGAACCGAACCGTGACCTCTTGGTTCATAGGTCAAAGCTCAACCACTGAGCCATGACAGCTGGGTTGGATAGGAATTCTTTAAGGGCAAGACCAAATGTTTTACATTACAGTGTCCCCTGTGTGTAACACCATGCCTGTGACACAATGGATGCATAGGTTTTTTTGAGAAACATTAACTTATTCAGACAGTAGCTTTTTAGGTTGAACCTTGGTCTAATACAGTGAGTTTTAAGTGAAATCGTTTTTGTCTCTTCCTTTCTAAACATCCTCTTAACAGATTTTAAGTTTATGTTATTGTTAACTATAGGAGCTAAGAGAAATAAGCCAGACACAGAAAGACAGGTACTGCATGATTCCACTTACATGAGGTTCTGCATCAAAAATAGTCGAATTCATAAGATCAAAGACTGAAACGTGGTTACCAGTGACTGCAGAGAGGGAGGAATGGGAAGTTATTGATCAACAGGCATAAAGTTTCACTTCTGTCTCTGTTTTTTAAACGTGTTGTATTGGAGATTGCTACTTCTTAACATTACTACAGCTTTCTAATTTTTTATGTTTAATTATTATTTACAAGCCTCATTGAGTTATTAGAATAACATTTATTAAAAACCCTAAATCAATAGCTTCTTGCATGTAAAATAATCTTTCAGTAAACAAATTTGGTTTATATAATAAAAATGAAAATGTATATAACCTCATAATCTAAAACGATGCTATTATCTGGAATAACTTGCTGATTTACTTTCTTTTTCTTTCATGGAGGCTCAAGTTTTGAGATGAAGTTGGTGATTAGCAGTTACAAAAGTTATTTAGTGAATGTAAATTTAAAGATCTTTCTAGTAGATAGGATCTACTAATGTGGAGAATTAAAAATGGCGATACTGCCAAAACTGGTTTGGCTCAGTGGATAGAGAGTCAGCCTGTGGACTGAAAGGTCCTGAGTTCGATTCCCGTCAAGGGCACGTACCTTGGTTGTGGCACATCCCCAGTGGGGGGTGTGCAAGAGGCAGCTGGTCGATGTTTCTCTCTCATCGACGTTTCTAACTCTCTATTCCTCTCAATTCCTCTCTGTGTAAAATCAATAAAATATATATTTAAAAAAATGGCGATACCATTCGGTTGAGGATGACCCTAAGTACAATAAATTGGAACATGTAACAATTTTTAGGGCTTTCTTTGCTGGCTTTAAAAAAACCAAAATATTTTCTATGAATAAAGGTTAGCTTCTTCCCTTACACGTTGTAACCAGGTTATTATGCAATCAAGTCTCAGAACAAGCTGTCATAATAGGAACATTTATTATCAAAGAGGTAACAATGGTTCATGTAGCTTATTCTGTAAGCTTGATGAAGTCCTAGCTATCTGTCATTTTAGGAGTCCCACCCCCCTCTAAAACAAACAAACAAACAAACAAACAAACAAACAAGAAATATTGACTCAACACTGGACAACATCCCAGAAATAGACTCAGTTACTCTTATGGACAGCATTAGGCAACTCGCATCTTTCTAAACCCATGGCAGGATACAGAATAGCTAAAGACCAAGTCCTTGGCACCATTCCTAAAGGTAGACACTACAAATTTGTTTTGGATGTTTATGTCCTGTTTATTCATGAATGGGAAGTGTATTTATACTAGTTGAGCCAATTCATGGAAGTTGAAAGCTTTTTGCTTCTGTAATTACCATCCATTTCTAACAGGTGCCATGCTAATTAATAGCTAGCCACTAATTTAATCAATGAGAAGCCATTTCTGACATGAAATATGATGATTAGCAAAACACCTGGATCTGATCAAAGACAAAGAGAGCTAATGTGTTTGCAATCACTGCCTCTGGAGGGGAGCCTGTCCTCTCTGACAAAGTAATATCTAACTGTCCCTGGCAGGGCATTCCTGGCTAAATGCAGAAACTGTGCTGAATTATTTTTAAGCAAATCACAATCATCATTAAAAATTCTTACTATGATTAGGAATTCAGCTGCTAAGAATTGGAAAATAAGAAGGGAATAAATGTAGAGGAATTCAGCTCATTTATATTAACTTTTTTTCCCTTTTATATAGTTGTATTTTCTTATTTATTTATTTTATTGATTTTTTTTACAGAAAGGAAGAGAGAGGGATAGAGAAAAACATCAATGAGAGAGATTCATCGATCAGCTGCCTCTTGCACACCCCCTATTGGGGATGTGCCTGCAACCAAGGTACATGCCCTTGACCGGAATCGAAACCGGGACCTTTCAGTCCGCAGGCCGACGCTCTATCCACTGAGCCAAACCGGTTTTGGCTACAGTTGTATTTTCTTATAGAGAGACCTAATGTATTAATCCATGTTATCATTGACTTAACAACAATGTTCTTCTGTCTGGAACCAGCTGTATGATATTGGATGGGATGCTCTGAATAGAGTGGTGAGGGAGGAGGTAGCTGCCATCTTGAGAGTTTAGTCAGTGAAATCATATTCTGGAAATTAATGGACAGTATATGTCTCTACCATGGCCCTCACAATTTGGCTTATTCAAACCACTATACATTTAACATTTGTTCAGTTTTCATTTGGAGGAGAAGTTGATTGTTGTGTACAAGGATCAGAAGAAGGACAAATCTGTTTGTCAAAAATAATCTACCTCTAAATTACTGTAGCCTCCTCACTGACATCAGTCAGATCATCATTTATTGGCTCTATCCTCTTAGTAAAAAATCCAGTGATCTTCTATTATTACTTTTTATTTATTTAACTTATATAATAAAAGCCTTATTATATTAACTTATATAATAACACACACACACACACACACACACACACACACACACATACACACACACACACATATACACTGAGTGGCCAGATTATTATGATCTCTGAACACATAATAATCTGGCCACTCAGTGTATATCCTATATAATAAAAAGCTAATATGCAAATTGTCCCCTCTACTAAGAGTTCAACCAGCAGGCAAGCTGGCCAACTGCCCATTCCCCTCCCCCTGGCCAGGCTGGCCATACTCCACCCATGCACAAATTCATGCACCGGGCTTCTATTATATATATTCTCTCTCTCTCTCTCTCTCTCTCTCTCTCTCTCTCTCTCTCTCTCTCTCTCTCTCTCTCTGAGTGGCAAGATTATTATGCGTTCAGAGATCATAATAATATGGCCACTCAGTGTATATATAACTATTTTCTATAGCTGAAATATTTTCTCAATTAAATCAAAATAACTGAATGTTAGAATTCTGGCTATTTCATACACTGAGCACATTGTGACAATTTAGAAGTTATCTCTTGATTTTAATACTTTATTGATTTTTAGAGAGAGAGGAAGGGAAGGAGGGAGGGAGGGAGGGAGGGAGTGAGAGAGAGTGAGAGAGCGAGAGAAACATTGATTGACTGCCTCCTACACGCCATCTATCAGGGACAGAGTCCACAACGCAGGTATGTACCCTTGACCAGGAATCAAATGGGCAAACTTTTGGTGCATGGGTTGATGCCCATCCAACTGGGCCATACCAGCCAGGGCTTAAAGATTAACTCTTCATAGAAATGAGGCAGTAACAGAACATGAAAAGTAAATGACCACAAATGTTTTCATCAGTCATTGGGCACAAGAATTTAAATATTACATATCTTATTGCAGCTCTTTTATCTGTGCCACACTGATTGAGAACAAAATTAAAATCATTAAACTACATTATAAAATCCTAATCAAGCTGTAATGTGAAAATAGAATTTATATTCAGATTTACCTAGTTTATTTATTTATACTTTTATTTTTTCTTGATAAAGGTTATTCTTGTTTGTCTGTGCTAAAATGAATTATACAGAAATGTTAAGGTTTATTCTTTCTCCTTAATATATATCATTAAGATAACTTTAATGTGATTTTAAAATCAAACATTAATTACTGCTGAATACAAGAAATTATTTTTTCCTCTCTCCTACAACCTCCTTCTGTTGATTCTAACCCATACTTCCAAAGCTCTAGGATTCATCTACTTGAAACGCCCCCATCAACTCCTGCATCCTGATTTTTAAATAACCAGGGAAAATGAAGAAAGAGCCAGAGAAAAATAAAAAGTGAGTAACTAAGACAAATTCCACTCTTTGTGTACTGCTCACTTCAAAATGCTGTCACTGTAATCCAAGATGTTAAAATAATATGCCACTTTCACCTCGAAGTCAGTCAACTGAAGAGAATTCTGGGAGTACTCTTTTCAAGAGACTGATTGGAGTCAAGACTTTGGGCTGGATAAGAATAGTTGTTAAATGGTTTTAGGTTCCAGAGCAATAGTTAATCTATATACAAAGTTATTAGTAGCTGATTGGCTCTAATTATTCCTTCAGACATCTAAGAAAGACAAAGCATGGACATTAACAGCTTTTGCTCATTTGCATGTTCATAGTATCTCAGTGAATCACCAGGGCTGGCACTGAGGCTCCCTGAATATTAATGCAGAGCCAACAGCTGAGCTGAAGGGCAAAGCAATATATAGAAGCAATCTGCAATTTCCCTCCGGAATTCACAATTTAAATGGATGGTGGACAGCTTTTCAAATCATCATCATCATCATCATCATTTCATCCATTCTTATAAGAATGCTCCCCATTCCTTATAGCATCTAGTCAGATTGGTGTAGGATGACAGCACACCTTTTGCTTGTGCTTTAATCATTTAGTATTACACCAAAACCCACAAACTACACCCTTGTACAAGCTCAGTGTTGATGCAGTATGCACCCCTCCCCCAACAAAAAAGGAGGATTCCAAGTTGTACACTGCATTCAGCTGAAGGACATATCTATTTTTATGCACTTTTAAAAGCTTCACATTTGTGAGCAGTTAAAAGTTCGGACAGTTAAATACCTCTGCCTTCAATCCTTCCCTTTAATTTCTTATCAACACCTCTGCCTCCTCACCCCGCCCTCGGTCACAGCTCAAATGGCTCTTTCTGACTTGACTTTTTTGGAGAGTCACAGATTGCGGCTTCCGGAAGAAATGCTGCAATTCCTTCCATGAGCTGCAGCAGAGTATTTGTGGAAGAATCTGTAGGAGGGAGATGTGTTAGGGGTTTGCATGTGTGATGTATTTGTAGCCTCGCCATTACAGTTATACATCTGTGATCGCAAGATCGTTTATTATAGGATTCTATTTTCCTTGGAGAAGTGGCAGATGAGACAAAACCCACCCCGACCATTTGCATTTCCTTTTGCTGAAGAAGGTGCTGCCTGCCAACAGGGGTTTCAGAAAACAAATAGGAGGAGATAAAACAGTATTTTTTAAAAACAGCCTCAGGTTTAGGAAATAGAGTCCTGTGCCTTCCTGATTATCGTGCTGTTTTGCTTTATTTGTTTTCATTAGGCTTCTATTTCAAACGATAGTAAATAATAACAGCTATGGCTAATATTTATTAATCAGACTCTGTATCAGTCAATTTTTGCTCCAGAACAGGTACACTTAAAAATCATTGGTTTAAGGCACTGAACTATTATTGCTCAGGTGTCTCTGGGTTGCCTGGGGTTTAGCTGATGTGGGCATAGACTCAGCTTGGCATTTCTGTTTTGGGCTGTGGCAGCTAGCATGGCCCTACTTCTCACTGAATTGTCTGGAGTGGCTGTCCCATTTGTCTCGATCCCCATTAGACCTATGGGCTAACCAGGTAAGATTCTTCGCAAGAGTTTTAGCAGAGGCACAGGGTACAAGCACAGTATAAGAGGCTTGAAGGGCTTAAGCTAAGATCCAGAACACTCACTTCCTCTTTATTCTATTAGTCAAAGTTACCCTTTGAGACAGCATGGAGGGACCTGGAGAGTATTATGTTAAGTGAAATAAGTCAGTCAGAGAAAGACAAGTTTCACATGATCTCACTCATATGGGGAATCTAATGAACAAAATAAACTGATGAACAAAATAGATCCAGGGACATAGAAGCATGGAACAGACTGATGTATCTCAGAGGGAAGGTGAGGGCCATGGGGGAGACAGTAACTGGGGAACTTATATTCATATATGCATAGCTCATGGACACAGCAGTGCAGTGAAGGCTTGGGAAGGGCAGGTGTGGAGTGGAGGGGGTGAATGAGCAAAAAAAGGAGGGGACATCTGTAATACATTCAACAATAAAAATAACTAAAACAAAGTCAAATATACATTCTCTTTAGTGAGCGAGATTGAGAAGTCACATGACGAAAGGAGAAGTGAAAAATGTAGACCACACAATGCCCCAGGTTACTTTGTTCAAGTTACGTACATCATTTTGTTTAGTTCTCAGAGCAATCCCATGTATTGTCATCATTTTACAAATAAGAAACTGGGATTCAGAGAGGTAATGTAACTTGTTTAGGAGAACACTGCCAACAAGTGGTAAAGCAGTGATTGACATTTAAGCAGATCTTAAAAACACTATGCAATTTTTCTCAAATGTTCCATCCTACCTGGTTTCAAAGACTAGTTCTATATTTAGTATAAAGATTATAAAGATGTGGGATATAATGTTCAGTCATCATGATAATGAGTAAGGATAGAGCATAACAAGAATTCTGCTAGGATAGCACTATTCATTTTTAAGTCATCTCATCCTTAAAATTCATTTGTGAGACAGAATAAGGATAATCTCAGCAGGAAAGAATCACAGGAAAACTAATAAATTAAATTTCCATTTATAGTTATTTTGTGACCAATAATTATTCGTATAACAATAAAGGTACTTTTTTTGACAACAGATACCACATATAAAATTATAACTGATTCTATTTTATAAAAAAAAGTGCAACACACAAATGTAGTTTTATATATTCTAATGCTGTTAAGAAAAACCTACAAATGACTATAATAATGATAGAGAATTTTAATTAATGGAAATTAGTTATAGTGTCAGTAGAAATGTAAGTACACTCCTAATTAAAGTATTTTCTAATTGTCTTCTTGGCAATCAATGGCAATGTAATCTTAGAATATGTTTATATTTGCATTGGTCTCTTGATTTTACACATTTTCATATTTTTGTCTAACGATTGTCTTCAGAAACCTAAAGAAGTGCCTGACTAGCATGGATCAGTGGTTGAGCATCAACTCTTGAAACAAGAGGTCACAGTTCGATTCCTGGTCAGGGCACATGCCTGGGTTGCGGGCTCCATCCCCAGTGTGGGGAATGCAGAAGGCAGCCGATCAATAATTCTCTCTCATCATTGATGTTTCTATCTCTCTCTCCCTTTATCTCTGAAATCAATAAAACATAATCAAAAAATAAAAAATAACCTAAAGAAGTTTAATTGAATCAAAAAATAAGTCTGGCCAAAACCGGTTTGGCTCAGTGGATAGAGCGTTGGCCTGCGGACTGAAGGGTCCCAGGTTCGATTCTGGTCAAGGGCATGTACCTTGGTTTTGGGAACATCCCCAGTGGGGTTGTGCAGGAGGCAGCTGGTCGATGTTTCTCTCTCATCTATGTTTCTAGCTCTCTGTCCCTCTCCCTTCCTCTCTGTAAAAAAATCAATAAAATATATTAAAAAAAATAAGTCTGTACCATAGGACTTAGTGATAATTCTATCCTGTTTTCATACTGTTCTTCATCGTATAAAGTGTGGCTTAGTAAATATCACAAACTGTTAAAAGAACATAATATTCTAAAACTAACATGAAAACAACAAAGCACAATTAAATAAGATGGGCTGTGGCATAAATACAACCTCCACATCACAAAAAATTTCCCAAAGGTTAAGCCGTACACAGAGGTTTTATTTGGGAATAAGATTAGCATTCATAGAAATTTGAATACTAAAATACTGAAATGAATGTCTATGTGCACCTTGTGACCATTATGTTTTTTAAAGATTAATAGTTGTAATGAATCTCACACTTGGTCCACTTCCTTACTTCATGCCGAAAACGTTTCAGAATCTCATTAAATGCAGACTGGAAGCTAGGGCCTTGAGAGAATTTCTATGTTTGTTCTGCTGAGGAAAGTGCATGGTATGTAATAAAAATTCAATAATTATTTGGAAGAATGCAGTTTTATGGGCTTTTACACCACTAGACTCAAAGCAGAACTGGTTCTTAGTAGTTGAACAACCTCAGTCAAGTTATTTAATATTACAAAGCCCCATTTTTTTTTACCCATAAAAATGGGGATAAAAATCTACCTATGTCATACAGTGGTTTAGAGGAGGGAGTCAAAACATATATTTATAACCAAGTTTCCCCAACCTTCATTAACTGATGAGTTAAAATGGAATCATACTAATAAGTCACATTATATATATATATATATATATATATATATATATATATATATATATATATATAATTTTATTATTGACTTCAGAGAGGAAGGGAGAGGGGAGAGAGAGATAGAAACATTAATGATGAGAGGGAAGCATGGATTGGCTGCCTCCTGAGCCCCCCTACTGGGGATAGAGCCATAACCCAGGCATGTGCCCTAACCAGGAATTGTACCGTGACCTCCTGGTTCATAGGTCGATGACACTCAACCACTGAAGCATACCTTTGGGGCCTAACTCACAGGTTTTTCAAAAATATATTTTTATTGATTTCAGATAGGAAGGGAGAGAGAGAGAATCATCAATTGGCTGCCTCCTGCAGGTCCCCTACTGGGGGTAAAATAGAGAAAGGTAAAATAGTGGTATTAAGAGAAAGGTAAAATAGAAGAAAATATCAGTGAGTAATATGTGGCAAAAAGGTCATATAAATACTGTGATGGTTTTGAATAAGTAACCACTCCCTAGATTGTCTGTGATCGTCTGAAAACTTACATGAACCGTGGTTCTTATTAAACTGTAATAAAATCAGCAAGGATGTTTTCCAGCTAAGATAAGGTAATAAAATAAAATTGCAATTAAGACAAGACTGGTGAAATTTTGATTATACCAGAAATAGAATGAATGAATATTTTCAAATTTTGACAGCTCCAAAATCAATTGTAAGAAATAGTTAGAACACTGGAGCTAGAGATTATGACCCATTCTGTGATTTTGACTATTGTTATAAGCCAAAGAAAGGTGCCAAAAGTCAAGAAAGGAGAGGGAGAAAGGGAAGGAAGGAGGGAGGGAGACAAATGTGTGCGAACATTTGCCTCTGTAAGGAAGCAGATATACAAATAATTGTATAAATATGGGACTCTGGATAAATATGAAATAAAATGGCCTATACAAAATACCAAAACAGGTATAAGAAGGATTCATCATCTACCTTATTGTCAGAAAGAATATATATATATATATATTTTTTTTCTTAGTGCTACCCACTCTGAGTACTTATATTATAGACAAACACAGTTTAACATTTTCAACACACACATGCTCTCATCTTTTCTTTCAAAAGTGAGATTATGTCCATTTGAATTCATAATTTTTTCATTTAGATTATTTATACCTTCATTGTCATTAAATATGTTCCACAGCATTATCTTAATGCCTTTGCTGATCTAAGGCTTCTAATATCCAATAGCAATTACCTCTTTATTTGTCCATCATCTCTAATTAAAATAAGAGTTTCTAGGGGTGGAAACTATGTTTTATTTACTATCGCATTCCCAATATCAAATCTGCATACTTCATATAATAGGCATCCAAATAATTGTTGAAGGAAGTATCAGCTAATCTCTCTATATAAAAGCCTAATATGCTAAGTGTTTGACCATTTGATCAATCTCTATTATGCTCACTCACCAGGGGCAGACATTCTGACCAGTAGGTGAGCTTGCTGCTGGGGCCTGGACAACTCAGACTGGTTGAGATGGCTAGACACGCTCTGGAACTCTCCTGTGGCCAAAGTGGGGTTCTGGATTGTGAGAGGGCGCAGGCCAGGCCAAGGGACCCCACTGGTGCAGCACTGGGCCTCTGGTGATATATAAAAATAATTCTGGCCAAAACTGGTTTGGCTCAATGATAGAGCGTCGGTCTGCGGACTGACAGGTCCCGGGTTCGATTCCGGTCGGGGGCATGTACGTTGGTTGCAGGCACATCCCCGGTGGGAGGTGTGCAAGAGGCAGCTGGTCGGTGTTTCTTTGTCATCGTCGTTTCTAGCTCTCTATCCCTCTCCCTTCCTCTCTGTAGAAAATCAATAAAAATATATTTAAAAAAAATAATAATTCTGGTCACTCCAAGCTTCAGGGCATGGAATATGATAAATTATAGGTGATACCGACAACCTCCTAACATATCACAGTGTTATCCCATAACATGAAAGTGATGCAATTAAAACAAATATAACAAGGACAACGAACACTAAAGGTAGGGATTCTCTGTAAATATGTTCCATTAAGAAAAAAATTGCCCTGGCTGGTTTGGCTTGGTGAATAGAGTGTTGGCTCATGGACTGAAGAGTCCCAGGGTTCTATTCCACTCAAGGGCACATACTTAGGTTGCAGGTTTGAACCTGATCCCCACCCCTGGTCAGAGTGCATGCAAAAGGTAACCAAATGATGTGTCTCTCTCATATTGCTGTTTCTCTCTCTCTGTCTCTCCCTCCCTTCCACTCTCTCTAAAAATCAATGGGAAAATATCTAATAAAAACTAGTGATATCCACTTTCATAAATAATTTTATATTTTATCGTGATTTGAATCTACATAGTGTTCTTTAAAAATATTAAATAATAAACATTTACAAAATTAATTATTAAAAATTTCAGTGAAAATATGAATTAATCTTCTCTTATGGTGTATGCAACCTTGGTACAACCTTTAACGTTTTAGACAATAAAAACAAATAAAATTTTCATTTACTAAGGAGCCTCAGAAAAAATGGAAAGTTTTATTTGATGTCTGTTTCTTCTGAATATATTTGGTTGTTCTGAGAGACACTTTTTATTTTACAGAATAGTACAAGAAGCAGCTACTTAACCTTACAAGTAAACAGCTTACACAATTTGAAGTCATATCTATTCAGGTAACAGATATCATATTTTCACTTAGATAGAAAATATTCTATAGTGTAAAAGTGTCAAGATAGTCTGAATAATTTAAATCTTTGTAATTCAGACAAACCTTGCCAGTAACACAACATATTTGTTTTTCAGTATTGTTTTGTGGAACCTGCTATGTACGCAATTGAAAGATGGTAATCACTTTGGGGGAATTCCAGTTTAAAAGACAATTTTGTTTTCTGTGCTTCAAGGATGTAAAGCAAAAATTCTATACAATTTGTAATACAAATGTTTTTAACACATACTATTTTTTAAAATGTCTATAGTATATTTATCCCTTAAACGAATGCCATTTGAAAAAGAATGCAAGTTCAATGTTATTTCCTTTCATTGTCACATATTACCCAAATAAGAAAGGAAAAAGACTACTGGGTTTCAATAATAAACACTATAGCCTGTCCGCTACAGCACTTTCAATCTTTAGTGCACATATAAATCTATTGGGGAAAATCTTGTTAAAATGTGGTTCCTGATTCAGTGAGTCTGGGGAGAGTCAAATATTCTGAATTTCTAAACACCTTCCCAATCATACTTCCAGATGCTCCTGGTCCCAGGATTACAGGTGGAGTAGCCACATTCTATGATTAAAAGGTCCATGGTGGGGGTGGTGGAGAGAGCTGGAGTATTAAATGAGATACCAGGCAACTGACAGAAAGTGTTATAACTTTCCCTTGAAGGTACATATTTTGATCTAGTAATCTTTGTTCTGTGAATGGCTGCTTGTTTGTTTTGCTTTTTAATTATTTGATTAGGAATAAATAAAAAAATCATTTTTTGTCTGGTAAGCAATAATTAGGTAAAATTGCACATGAAGTTCAGTGAGTAAATGGATAAGCCATCTTTTTTAATAGCCTCAAAATGAATATATAAGTAAATGTACTGAGCAAAAAGAAAGAAGATACTAAGGTTAACTATAGGAAGAGATCAACTCAACAGGAGTTCCAAAGGTCTGTTTTATACTCTCCAGGAGAGTCAGACAGAGACGGACACAGGGCTAGATAGCTTATGTGCAACTGTATGAGAGTAGAGACAAACCAGAAGTCACAAAGTCTAGTTCATCTAGCGCAAATAAAATTCTGACAAACTCCAATATTTTGCCAGTAAGTGGTGGTTTAGTGGTATGGTTTTGTTTAAAAACAAAAACAAAAAACCGAATAACAATGGAGACTGAAAATGAAGCTATTTGCTTATCAAAATACTTTAAAATCATTTTCATTCTTCTGGGAGCCTTTTATATTATGAAAGAGAATTTCTAGGATTTCTTTTTCTGCATAATCATTATCAAACCCATTAATTTATCAAATTTCACTTCAAATATTCCTGTTTGGCTATTTGGCATATAAAAGGTACTGCATTCTAGGGGGGAATTAGAGCTCAAGTTTATAAACTGAATTGATAGAAGGCATGATATTCTTTCATTAGAAAGGAATGGATTTGCAAGGCATAGTCTATTGGTCTGGTATGCTCTTCTTAAGCTGATGGCTGTGGCTCTCAAGCTTTATAGATAAAGAAGTGGTTCCAATCAGTAGGCCTCTTTCCCCAGTAGACAAAATGGTCCTTGTCCATGTGATCAATCATTGCTTTTGTTGTTGTTAATCCTCACCTGAGAATATTTTTCCATTGATTTCCAGAGAGAGTGGAAGGGAGGGGGAGAGACAGAGAGAGAGAAACATCAATGTGAGAGAGACACACGGATTGGTTGCCTCCCACATGAGCTCCAACCAGGGCTGGGGATCGAGCCTGCAACCTGGGCATGTGCCTTTGACTAGAATCGAATCTTGGACCCTTCATTCCACAGGCCAATGCTCTATCCACTGAGCCAAACTAGCTAGGGCCAATCATTGCATTCTAGTCAATATAAAAATCACGAGATTTTTGACCATGAAGGAGAAAATGTCTCTATTAAGGACAAATAGCTTCCAAGAAATACTATCATGAGAAGAATATAATGAAATAAGACTTAATCTTGGATATATCCTGCCAGCTAAGACATTGTTAGCCTATAGCAGTGGTTGGCAAACCGCGTCTCGCAAGCCACATGTGGTTCTTTGGCCCCTTGAGTGTGGCTTGGCGTTAGAAACACTTCTTCAAAAAAGACTCGCCCAGGCTGAAAATCGACTTCTGTGCATGGGCCACGAAGTTTCAATCACACTGTACTGCATGCTCGCGCGTGGTATTTTGAGGAAGAGCCACACTCAAGGGGCCAAAGAGCTGCATGTGGCTCGCGAGCCACGGTTTTCCGACCACTGGCCTATAGGCTACATCCATCTCTCAGTTTTCCAAAAGCAGACCCCAAGATGAAGCTTTATGTAAAAATGGTTTATTAGGAAGTCTTTTCAGTGGAGAAACAAGCAAGCAAGCAAACAATGAAAAAATTATAGGTAAATATTAGGTCTAGTAATAATTAATGTCGTTTTCTAATACTTTTTTAAATCGAATTTATTTAAACAATACAACAAAATTTAATCAACAATATAGTTGCCGTTGTTTTCTACTACTTGTGCCCAACGCTCAGGAAGCATTTTAATCCCTCTGTTGTAAAATTCTTGTGATTTTGATGCAAAAAATTCGGTCAATGCATTTTTTGAGGCATTCTTCATTATTAAATTTTTTTCCCAGAAGAAAGTTTTGCAAAGAACGAAACAAATGGTAATCGGAAGGGGCAATATCAGGAGAATATGCAGGTTGAGGGAGAACTTCCCATTCCAACTGGCGCAGTTTTTCAGCAGTGATTCTTGCAGTATGCGGTCGTGCGTTATCGTGGTGAAGAATTACGCCCTTCCGATTAATCAGCGCGGGTTCTTTTTCTCTTAAAGCTTGGGCTAACCTTTCCAATTGGGCACTATACAATGCACTTGTAATGGTTTGGTTAGATGGTAAAAGTTCATAATGAAGAATTCCTTTAAAATTCCACCAAACACACAACATCACTTTTTTCGCATGCAAGTCAGGTTTTGGGGTGGGCGGTGGAGCCTCATTTTTGTCCAACCATTGAGGCCGCCTTTTCAAATTAACATACAGCACGCATTCTTCATCTCCGGTAACAATTTGCTCTAAAAACGGCAAACGGTTTTGACGAGAGAGGAGCGAACTGCAAATTGTGACTCTTTGATTACGGTTGTTGTCGGTCAACTCATGAGGAACCCATTTTCCAAACTTTTGGACTTTGCCAAGTGGACACAATTGATTGGAAATTGTTTTTTGTGAACAATTTAAAGTTGTCGCAAGCTCTTGTTGGGTAATTTGAGGATTTTGCACCAAAAGAGCTTGAAGAGCTTCTTGATCAAAATTGGACACACGGCCTCGACCACTCTTGTCATCTAACGAAAAATTTCCCTCGCAAAATTTCTCAAACCAACACTGGCATTTTCTGGCGCTAACTGCATCTTGACCAAGAGCACTACAGATGTTTTTTGCAGCCTCACTTGCTTTTCTTCCTAATTGGAACTCGTAAAGCACATGTGTCAAACACAAGGCCAGCGGGCCAAATCCAGCCCGCCAGGCCTTGCAATGTGGCCCGCACCGCGCTGTCATCACTGCACTCCGCTGTCAGTTTATGACATTGTCAGTTTATGACTGTTCAGTAAACCATTCGCCCCGCGATTTAGGCTGGATTTTAGATTTTGGCCCCTTCTCTGATTGAGTTCGACACCCCTATCGTAAAGCATGCAGTGCCGAATATGCTCTTCATCCGCCATCTTCTTAGCCCTAGTTCTGCAACAAAAACCAAACCAAACACAAACTTTTTCAAGCAAAACTTGTTAATTGCACTTCACCCGTTCTGTAGATACCACGTGTTTGAAGGTTATGTCAATACAAGTCAACGCCAAGCAAGATTTTAAACGAATGTTAAAAAACGACATTAATTATTACTAGACCCGATAGAAAGAAGTGGGGCAGGGAGAAAAAGGGGTCTTCCAAAAGTGAACTATCAAGCAAGGTTACATGGAGGGTAACTCTAAATAAGTGTCAAAGTTACCGTCCTCTGGCCTGGCTGGTGTGGCTCAGTAGTTGAGCATCAACCTATAAAGCAGGAGGTCATGGTTCCATTCCTGGTCAGGGCACATGCCGATCAATGATATTCTCTCAACATTGATATTCCTATCTCTCTCTCTCTCTTCCTTCCTCTCTGAACTCCATAAAAATATTTTTTAAAAGTAACTTTTCTCTGGACACAATATAAATCACACCTAGAGTTGTCTCAACCAGAGGGCAAAAAAGCTGGAGTGTTTATACTCCTGAGATCAGCCAGCCAGCCTCAGGAGTCAGAAGTTACCAGGAACTTCTGGCTCTTTCAGTTCAGGTAAAGCAGTTCTGTGGCCTGAGGGGAATTTTCAGACAAACCCAGGTAGGGGAGAGCAGGGAGTGAATGCAAATCAGGAAACCCCCTGCACACAAATAGTAAAGGGCTGGATAGGGAAGGAGCAGGCCACAGACTGACTAGGTTTTCCTTCCCAAGTATCCAAACCAAGATAAGAGAAATGCTTTTTAAAAATCTAATCTTCATTTAAAGGACACTGCATCATATGAAATGCCACATAGAAATAAGGAACCCATTGAGAGGCGACACTTCATACAGTGTGTACAGTATAGAACTGTTCGAGCATAGTTTGTTGCTACAATAACAAATTACATTTAAAAACAGTTCTTAGTAGAGAAACAGTAATGCATATCTGTATGAAACCTAATACACAACAAACAAATTTATGCCTCAGCTGTACAATCTAACAATTAAAATTCCCAGGATTGCCATCCTTCAAAGGTAGTTTCTGACATAACATTTTGATCTTCCTCTTCCTCTAAAGAGAAATACTTCTCTATCAATTTCTGAAAATATAGTGTGTATTGTTGATAGTATTATATATATATCTCCCTCTGCCCCACCCGCCTTCCCCTCACTAATCTCAGCCCCTACCTACCCCCCAGGTCTTCACTACCCTATTGCTTGTGTCCATGGGTTCCTTTATCAATTTTTTAATTTATTTTTTATTTATTTTAGAGAGGAAGGGGGAGGGTGAGAGAGATAGAAACATCAATGATGAGATAGAATCATTGATTGACTGCCTCCTGCATGCCCCCAAATGGGGATCAAGCCCTAAACCAAGGCATGTGCCCTTGACCGGAAACAAACCTGGGACCCATCAGTCTGCAGGCCGATGCTCTATCTACTGAGCCAAACCAGCTAGGGCTCTTTGTCAATTTTAATGAAGCTTTGTACACAGACTTGTTTCCATGGTTTTGTAGAGCATCCATTTTGTCCAAACCTCCAAATTCTTCCATCACTGCATGCACTAAGTTTCTCAGTTTCACCTAGTTTCTCAGTAGCCTGAAAGATCTTTGAAATGGCATCCAGAATAACCAGAATAATTTTGGTATATTTCACAGTTAAGATGTTCATCAGTTCTATAATGCCACAGTGAATGAGGTATACAATCTGTTCAACTGTTCCACCACTTGTAGAGTTGGCCACAGCCCATACAGCTTCCTTTTGTGTTTTAAAGTTTGCCTTAGCAAGAACAATGAGGAATGGAACTAATCCCTGATTCACAACTTGCTATATCCGGTCCTAGAGGCCAGCTGTGATGTTTGACATTGTCCATGTTGCTTCCTTCTGAATATTAGTTTTGGAGTTCATTAGCAGGCTGTGAAAGACAGCAAGTGCTCCTGCATCTATTAAACCCCGAGTCTGTTTATCTGTCTCAGTGAGCTTATTACCTATGGCTTTAGTGCAGGAGTCACAATTGCCAAGTCAGTAGCTCTTAGAAGCCTCACAATTGGGGAGCACAATTCCTGCTTTTACGACCATTTCAATCATTCATTTGAATGATCAGTAGGGTAGGAAATGGCCCAGTAGCTAGCAATCTGCTGTAGTATTTATGGATCATCATCATGTAGGAGACAAACTAAAGTAGGAAGAATCTGCTCAATAACATCTAACGGGGTTGCAAGATTCTTGTTGCAATGGAGGTTTAAAAGTGTCCAGGTAAAATGATATAGGTAACTGCCGGGGCTGACCAGCAGCCCCTGAATGACGGATGAGTGGATTACTCAGACACAGTTTGACTATGAAAGAGAGGGCTAAGGGGCCCCTGGCTCTAGCAGCCAGAGCAGCCTCAATTGCTTGCCTCGTTAGGCATTTATTGGAATTTTTATCTTTAATACAATCAGTAGTGTGAGTCATCTTGGGAGGACACATGTTTACATTGTCCTCTAGGCAAGGGCATCCAGGGATTAAGCATGAGGATTCCAGTAAACACCCCCTGGGGGTTGGGGTTGCATAAGCACAGACTTGTTTGGGAAGGTCAAGGAATAATTAGGGGTGCCGCCTTCGACACTCCTCTAAGTCTCCCCTAAGTCAGAATTCTGATAAACAGGGCAGGTGGCCTTCCACACACTTCCCTTTTCTCAGAATGTTCCCCTTCCAAACTTCCCAACCAAGTCTCCTGCTCCCCAACAAGTAACCACATTACGTAAGATGACATCCCAGGAACTACAAAAAAAGCCAGTAGTGGGTCAACTGTATCATATATGACAACCACATCTCACAAAACTGAACCATTACCTGCAGTGTTTCCCAGAGCCCATGTGGCTTGTTCCCTGTTGTGAGCATGGGGAGATGCCAACTGAGAAATGAATGCTGGGATAGCACCTCCGTCTACTACAGCCTTGGTCTGTCCCAATGCCCTGGAAGCAATGTTAGCGAGGGCCCAATCAGATTCAAACTGGGTGGGACTACAATCAGTTTTGCCCAAGAAAGACACACATTTTGGAATCAAACCAGCCTGGATTATGTTGTCTATGGGTGGCTGTTTTTCCCCAGAAAGTAGTTTCCTCACATCTTGAGTAGCTTGGAGCTGGTTTTCCAAATTGTTGCTATTTATGCCTTCAACTATGTCCTCAACAGAGCAATTTACAGCGCCCTGTTGTTGCGATTTTCCTGCAGTGAAGAAGTAGCATCATCAGGAAATGAGCTGACATTTCTCCTTTGAGCATCTGGTCATCCTTCTTAGCTTTCCTCAGCTTCACATTAACTTCTGAACTGTCTTCCCCTTGTTCTTGAATCTGTTAAGGCGGGCAGCTGGTGAATTAGCATCCTCGTTGGGGGACGTGGTTATGAGACAAAGGGAGAAAGCTACACAGTCAGCTCAGGCTTTCACAGGAGACAGTGAGGGGCACAGTCTATGGTTCTGCTGCTCTGAAAACATCTATCATGAACCAACCTGAAGATGGTATCAGAAATGCTTATTTTTTAAAACAAGAAAAAATATTTCAGTAAATAGAACAGACATAGGTTAATATAATCAAGACGTATGAATATGCTACAAATCGATTTTTAAAAAAAAAATATATTTTTATTCATTTCAGAGAAGAAGGGAGAGGGAGACAGAGACAGAAACATCAAGGATGAGACAGAATCTTTGATCAGCTGCCTCCTGCACGCCCTTACTGGGGATTGAACCTGCAACCCGGGCATGTGCCCATAACTGGAATTGAACCTGGGACCCCTCAGTCCATAGGCTGACACTTTATCCACTGAACCAAACCAGCTAGGGCACAAATCAATTTTAAAAAATCTAAGTGCATAACAAAAAAAGAATAGGATATATGAAGTCATTCACAAAAGAAGGACTAAATAAAATCAAAACATGAAAAGATGTTCAATTTCACGAATAGTCAAATTAAATGTCAATTAGGTTTGCCATGTCTTCTTATTAAGTTCGGGATGATTTTCAAAATAAGAAATGCTTTAAAAAATAATATTTGTATTGCCTTACTCTATCACACACACACATAAAAAAGATATTATCAAACAATAAGGGAAAAATATCTACATATTTGGAAAATTAGATAGGAAACATTTACAGTTACGGTGTAATGTAACTTGATCTTTTTTTTTTTTTTTTTTTTTTTTTTTTTTTTTTTAACTTTCACCGAGGCTATTTTTTCCATTGATTTTTTTTTAGAGAGACTTGAGGGGAAGGAGGAGTGCAGGGGAGAGAGAAACATCAATGTGAGAGAGACACATCAATTTGTTGCCTCCAGTTGGTATCACAACCAGGGCCAAGGATTCAGCCTGCAACTGCGGTATCTGTCCTTGACTGGGAATCAAACCTGCCACCCTCATGTCTGATGCTCTAACGACTGAGCAAACCAGCCAGGGATATAACTTTGATCAGCTACAAAGCTTTCTGTTGACAAGTTATTTCTGGTCATAGATGAGTTTCGTTCCCAACACTTTAGTGTTTACTTTTTTTTAAAAAAATATATTTTTATTGATTTTTTACAGAGAGGAAGGGAGAGAGATAAAGAGCTAGAAACGTCGATGAGAGAGAAACATTGACTAGCTACCTCTTGCACACCCCCTACCGGGGATGTGCCCGCAACCAACGTACATGCCCCTGACCGGAATCGAACCCGGGACCCTTCAGTCCGCAGACCGATGCTCTACCGCTGAGCCAAACCGGTTCCGGCTAGTGTTTACTTTTTTCTTGGAGAATGAGCATTTAATTTTCCAGGATTGATTAGTCTAAATATCCTACCCAGAAGTTCTAAAAAAAAGATACTGAGAAGCAAGTTTCTCTGGTCTCAACTCCTTGACTTCTATCTTTGTTTCATTGTGGGTTTTTGGTTTTTTTTAAAATATGTATTTTATTGATTTTTTTTACAGAGAGGAAGAGAAAGGGATAAAGAGTTAGAAACATCGATGAGAGACAATCATCGATCAGCTGCCTCCTGCACACCCCCTACTGGGGATGTGCCAGCAACCAAGGTACACGCCCTTGACCGGAATCGAATCTGGGACCTTTCAGTCTACAGGCAGAAGTTCTATCCACTGAGCCAAACCGGTTTCGACTCACTGTGGTTTTAAAATGTTTTCTGCTTTGTTGCTGCCACACTTCCTGAGTTGTTTTATTTGTTTGTTTGTTTGTTTAATATTTGTTAAAACCTTCCTTAACATTATAGATTATTTCTAAATTTCTTAGTCAGACTTTGATTTCATATAACAAACACACAACTGAAACTCCTTCAAAGTCTAGGCCTCTTTTCCCTCCTATACTCCAAATTTGCAGCCTTAAAGTGAAAACATTCCTGAAACACAAAAATAATCCATTTCTAAACAGAGTGAATATCTTTATCTTCCCGCTATCCCATCTTCTCTTGATAATAGTTTCTAATCTTCAGCTGGGTGAGAACCTAATTTTAATGATATCCACCCAGAGCCATGGTCAGCAAACTGCAGCTCATGAGCCACATGCGGCTCTTTGGCCCCTTGAATGTGGCTCTTCCACAAAATACCATGGCCTGGGTGGGTCTATTTTGAAGAAGTGGCGTTAGGAGAAGTTTAAATTTAAAAAAAATTGTCTCTCAAAAGAAATTTTAATCATTGTACAATTGATATTTGGCTCTGCTAACTAATGAGTTTGCCGACCACTGACCCAAGAGGAAGTAGAGCCAAAAGATGGAGAAAAGAAATCTGAGAACTAGAGATATTCCTGAGTTCCTGAAAAGCCATATATGATCTTTGCATTTTCTCCAGACTGCTCATTCCTATTTACTAAGGCTAATTTTAGCTGTTTTTTTGTCATATATATATTGATTTTAGACAGATAAGGAAAGTTAGAGAGACATAGGAACATCAATGATGAGAGAGAATCATTGATTGGCTGCCAAGCTCTCTACTGAGAATAGAGCCCATAACCTTGAGCAGAATTGAACCCAGAACCCTTCAATTCCACAGGTCGACGCTCTACTCACTGAATCAAACCAGCTAGGACTCTGTCACTTTCAACTTAAATAATTCTAACTAAAACATACAATTACTCAGTAGTATTAATATATTTAGGGAGCATCATTTTCAAAATAAATTATGAATTGAGCTAACTGAAGTCTCAGAGAATGTCAATTTTTAGAACAATGAGCCCAGAATGAAGTATTGAATTTTACAGGCTATGCTAAAGGAAGTTTTAATTCAACTATAAACAGTCTATTTTAATATAGGTCTAAAATCTTCAGAATATAAACAACTCCATGAGGCAACACAAAATTATGTATACAATGTTAGAAACTACATGACTTAAAGAAAAGCATGCTGACACATTATAACAAAACAATTTCAAAACATACAAAGATTCCATATCAAATAGAGTGTTCGGTTTGGGTTGAACTGCTGTGGAATAATTCGTTAATGTTATTAGTGTGAAAAGGTTCTTTGAACGCTCCAGTTTGTACAGTTTAGCTTAGCCAAAGGTTGACGGAGGTAACGCAAAGCCGAGGGCCTGGCTTACTTCAGTAATCACTTTGGAACATTGCATTGGCTGGGACTTCTAACTTATCCTAATTAATTATTTGGTGACATTCAAATCATTTGCCCTGGCTTGTGATCAGTTCAAATACATCTGCCAAGCAAACCACTCAAGAAGATGAACAACACTACGTTTTCCCAAATACTCCCAACATTATGTTAGAGCAATTTCATTAGGTCTCAGACTTTCATTTTTAAGAAACTCAGAACTCAAGTTCTCACAGCTACTGCCGATTTGTAGCTTCACAGAGGGGAGAGAGTATTGCAATGCATTACAATAGGAGCATCTGAGAAGGATAAATGGATTGAGTACTACTGCCAGTTAATCACTTTGAAAAAAATGGCCTTCACCTATAGCAGGAATAAACACAGTTGGCAAAAAGTTATTTCTGACTAATGCAGTCTGAAGACTCGAGGCCAAGACAACTACAGGGTAAACCCTTTATATTTGATAAATATAATCCCTCAATTTCAGATAAAGTGTAATTCATGGTTAGTTCCTCCAAATCTCTCACATTGCCTTTTCACCTGTCAAGTTTGATTTTTCAGTTGGAGTGATAAGAAAAAAAGTCTCTGCATATTATTTGAATTAGTTACAAAACTAGCAAGTGCTTCTACACTATTTTAGTTTGAGGAGAGATGAAATTTCTCCTCAGGACATCTTGACTTAAATATATAACTGAGGCCTATTAGAATGCCCACAAGCCCCTGAGAAGTTTTGGATAACTTCATTTCCCCGTAAAAGACACACATACATGCACATACTACCCCTAAAGCAAGGCAGCTAAGAAGTATCCATATATATATATATATTTATATATATATGGATATAATATATAATAAAAAATATGTTCATATATATATCCTATATAATAAAATAGTAATATGTAAATTGATCAAATGGTGGAATGACCAGAATGCCTGAGGCCCCTCCCTCTGGCCGGCCCTGCCCCTAGTGGGCACTCCCACCCCAATCAAGGGTGGGGCCAGCCAGCAAACCACCCACAGCCCCTCAACCCGGCCAGCTCCCCCCAGATAGCCCCCATTGGGCAGGCAGGCTTGACCCCGGGCCTCTAGTATCTTAATTAATATATATATATATATATATATATATATATATATATATATATTATATATATAACTTAAAAATATGTTTTATCATAAGACTAGAGGCCCAGTGCATGAAATGCATGCACAGGTAGGGTCGCTAGGCCTGGCTGGCGATCAGGGCCAATTGGGGCCTTCCTTCCCCTGTATGCCAGCTGCTGGCTGGGGCCTTCCTTCACTCTGCTCTGCCCTCTGACGGTGAGAGCATGTCATAGCAAGTGGTCAAACCCCTGATCAAGTGAACTTTGAAGGGGACAATTTGTATATTAACTTTTTATTATATAAGATGTTAAGAAAAAGAGAAATGCACTAATGTGAGCTGATAAGGGAGTTTAATCTGATCTTAGAGGTGAAGGATAACTTCCATGTCATGATGATAAAGAATAGAGGGTAGGGTCCTAGTTAGAGTGAATATAATTCACCATGTCCCTGTTCTAGGTAGGAGACCCATTAAAAATCAAACAAAGATCAGTATGATGGAAGATCAGAAAAAGAGGTGGACTTTGTGAGAGATGTAGCTGTGGAAGTGGAGGCCACATCAAACAGGGCTTTGCCAACCATATTAAGAATTGTACACTAGATATTAGAATCATTAAATGTATTTGTAATAAAAAAAAAGAATTGTGATCTTTATCTTAATAATGTTAAAACACTGAATATTTATTTTTCAGTGGGTGGGTGACGTGATTATTTATTTATTTATTTATTTATTATATATTTTATTGATTTCTTTCTTACAGAGAAGAAGGGAGAGAGATAGAGAGCTAGAAACATTGATGAGAGAGAAACATTGTCCAGCCGCCTCCTGCACACCCCACACCGGGGATGTGCCTGCATCCAATGTACATGCCCTTAAAGGAATCGAACCTGGGACCCTTCAGTCTGCAGACCGACACTCTATCCACTGAGCCAAACCGGCTTCGGTATGACGTGATTATTTATAAACTTTCTGGACATATTGCACAGCAGAGCTTGTAAGGAGAAAAGGTAAGAATGGATATGGGTAAACTAATTAGAAGGCTATTGCCATAATCAAAATGATAATGAGAATTCTTTCTAGAGAAATGGTGATAAGCATAAACATAAATAAGTGGGTTTAAGGAATATTTGAGTTAAAAATGACAAGGCAAAAAAAAAAAGTGACAAGGCAATGATATGAAATGTGAGGAAGAGGGTTCAATCAAGGGTGACATCTTATTTTCTGGTTTATATGCCTGCCATTCTTCCAAGGAACACTAATGAAGAACGTATTTTGAGGCAAAGATAAGACATTTTATTTTATTTTGAAGAGTCAACATCAAGTTCAATAATAAAAGGAAGTATATAAAAAGTATATAGTATGGTGGGTCCACAAAAGAATAAAAGTAGAGACCTTGGACAGATATCTGTATACCAATGTTCACAGTAGCATTTTTTATAATAGCCAAAATGTGGAAACAACACAAATGTCCATTGACAGATGAATGGGTAAACAAAATTCGGATACATGCTACAACATGGATGAACTTTAAAAACATAATGCCAAATGAAATAAGACAGACACAATAGGACAAATATTATATTATTCCACATATGCCAATTCATAGAGACAGAAAGGAAAATGGTAGTTGCTAGGGGCTGGAGAGAAAGGGTAATGGGAATTATTATTTACTGGGTATGAAGTTTCAATTTGGGAAGATGATAAAGTTCTGGAGATCGATGGTAGTGATGGTTGTACAACAATGTAAACGCACTGCATGCTACTGAACTCTACTCTCTGAAATCGTTAAAACTTTAAATTTTACATTCTTTATATTTTGCCATCATATTTAAAAATATATTTTTATTGATTTTCCAGAGGAAGAAATAGATAAAAACATCAATAATGAGAAAGAATCATTGATTGGCTCCTCCTTCCTGTCCCCCACTGAGGATTGAGCCTGAAACCCAGGCATGTGCCTTGACCTGGAGTCCAACCATTGGTCTTCTGGTTCATAGGTGGATGTTCAACCACTGACCCATGCTGGCCGGATTTGCCATAATATTAAGAAAGAAGTATAGGGTGTTAGCAGGTTTGGCTCAGTGGATAAAGCATCATCCTATGGACTGAAGGTTACAGGCTCCTGGCCATGGTCGGGGACATGTGGGAGGCAACCAATCAATGTCCCTCTCACATTAGTGTTTCTCTCTGTCTCTCCCTCTCCCTTACACTCTCTCTAAAAATCAATGGGAAAAAAATTTCCCTGAGTGAGGATTAAAAAAAAAAAAAGTATAGGGATCTGGAGCTCAGAGTCCTAGGCTAGAAATGGAAGTGAAGGAGTTATTGCTGTATATATGACAATTGAAACCAAGTAAAACTGCTGTCTTTAGATATAGGATAAAAGAAAAATAAGTATATAACTAAACCTGATGAACTCAAATATTACTTGGTTACAGAGGAGGATTGATCTTCTGGAGGGACAGAAAAGAGAAGGGATGACTAAGAAATTGTGAGGAACACAAATAAAATATTATCAGAGAAGTTAAGGGGAAGGAACATTTCTAGGAATCAGTGATCAATACTATTTCAGTGTTCCTTCAATCCTTCTCAGTGGAAGAATTCCATTTCTCAGTTATCTTGAAAACTCCTCCTGGGGCTATGATTCTAGGATAGTTCATTTTTGGTCTAAAGAAGGGCTCTCTGAATTCCAATTGGAGGTGTTGTTGTTATTTTCCTACTTTGTATGTGATAGGGAATTCCCATCAGGCCACAGATGTGATTTAAGAAGTAACTTGGCAGGATTAATGCACTGGAATTATCAGTTATCTGCTCATGCAAGTTACTTATGCTTTTAGAACTTTCTCAGGCTCAGTGCTGTAAGTATATTTTTTTTCACTTTATATTTAAAGGCTTCTGAGTATAGGACTAGGCATAACAGATTATATCTGGTTTATGATAGTGGCTGGGTCAGGTATTCTTATGGGTCCCTAGACCAGGAAGTCAGCTTCTCTGAGCTGATTCAGAGGTTCTTGTCAAGAAGAAAATAGTTACTTAGGAAAGAAGGCAAAACTTGGCTTCAAAAGTCTTGGATCTCCATGATTCTTCCTTCATGGCTTCCAATGGGCTTGATAGCACATCCCCATCTGCCTCCTACAATATAAGCACCACAGCATGTGCTGTTTTATAAGGGCCAGTTGGCAGCACCACTTGTCCTGAACCTTGGACCAGCTAGCATCTCTTCCTTTGCCCAGGGCTCCACTAAAACTGGCAGGCTTTTGTTCTGTCCAGTAAATAGGTCTGACTAGAACAACTTAATTTGGTCTATATATTTTTTATTGATTTCAGAGAGGAACGGAGAGGGAGACAGAAAAATCAATGATGAGAGAGAATCATTGATTGGCTGCATCCCACTGGGGATTGAGCCCACAACCTAGGCATGTGCTCTGACGGAGAATGGAACCATGACCTGGTTCATAGGCCAATGCTCAACCACTGAGCCAGGCCAGCCAGGATTATGTGGTATATTTCTTAAATATCTCTAGAAGTCATTCAAGAATGTTTAGTGGTAAGGAAATGAAGATGTACATATATATCCTATATTTTGCATCAGATTACTGAGACTTAAAAAAAGTCCCAGGTAATAAAAACCTGTCCCTCCCAATCTCCAGTGCCATACTCAGTCATTTAGGTTACTGTTTACCTCCTTCATCTTAGATCCTATTGCAAGAAGTCATCGTTGAAGTTCAGTATGACTGGTAGGAAGAGGAGTTAGTTGAAGACCCTGTGAACTAAACAGTGGCACAGAGCCTAAGAGTGGGCATTTATCTCTATGGTAAGATTGTGAAAATGTGTTTGCTCCTGCCCTGCAAAACCAAAGATAATGAAACTGTGCTACAGTGTATGTGGTTGAGTTAGGAAAATTAAACTTCAGAAAGCACCAGTACTACTGTCCAGATCCATGCAGGGTCTTAATAGTAGTGTTAAAGTGTGCATGATTAAGAATGTGCATCAGAAAAAAACAATAACACACTGTATAAATTATATCTCTCCTTTTTCACAGTTAGAAGTAAACAATAATGAAAAAGGACTCACTATTTATTGGTTGTTCTTCCTTTTCATCATTTTTTTCCTACACATCACAGGCTACCCACCCCTTCTGTAATTTTTCTGTCAATCCAATCCCTAGTGTCCAATTCCTCTCTGAAACTTGGAAGTTTCCAAATTCAAGCATTTAGAGTAGTTGAATACTTGGCCTCCCTGCATTATCTTAGCCAAGAATTGGTACTTAAATCCTCTCAAATGTAAAGTGGAAAGTAGAAATTTAGATATTGCCAAGCAAGTGGAAATACATTTTGAGTTATTAATACATTTGAAGACTCTTTGTACATGAAAATATACTTGATTTAGTTTTAGGTGATTGGATGGCTGAAACCAGAAGGTTAAATCTCCATTGTTCTTGTTTACCTAGAAACACACCCTGGGGAGGGGAGGTCAGTAAGGATGGCTTTGCTTAAGCCTTGCTAGAGGGGAGGCAACAGCTTCTTTGAACAAATTATATTGCAAGAAGATGGAGTCCTGTCTTACAAGTAAATACCCCGTTTCCCCAAAAATAAGACAGTGTCTTATATTAATTTTTGCTCCCAAAGATGCGCTAGGTCTTATTTTCAGGGGATGTCTTATTTTTCCATGAAGAAGAATACGGCACACATTTATTGTTAAATGAAAATAAAGGAAATTTATTACCTGTATACGGTACGGTAGTACGGTAGTTGTCAACACAAACCAGACAAACTGAATCCTACAGTATCAAGAATTTACTCATTTATTCAATGACAATTATGTCATCATTTTCTGGAACATCATCATAACAATCCAATTCCTGAATTTCCTGGTGAATTTCTTGTGAATCCATTTCTTTCAGAATCAGTGGACCAAATCTCTCATGTTTAGCCCAGGGGGGCCTTATTTTCGGAGGGATGCCTTATATTTTACTCAGAAGGAAACCTGTAAGTAGATCTTATTTTCGGAGGTTGTCTTATTTTCAGGGAAACACGGTATATGTAGGTTGGCTAGTGTCTTTTCATTGGGCTAATAGAGGAGCCCTTATAGTCAGCAGTGAATAAAGGCATCCTTTGTGTGGTAAGTTTGAATGGGAGTAGCATAGCTATTCATAGCAAAGGCAGAAATTAAATGTGCACCGAAACCAGTTTGGCTCAGTGGATAGAGCTCTGGCCTGAGGACTGAAAGGTCCCAGGTTCGATTCCGGTCAAGGGCATGTACCTTTGTTCCGGGCACATCCCCAATAGGGGGTGTGAAGGAGGCAGCTGGTCAATGATTCTCTCTCATCGATGCTTCTAACTCTCTATCCCTCTCTCTTCCTCTCTGTAAAAAAATCAATAAAATATATTTTAAAAAAAGAAATTAAATGTGCATGCACCATCACATACTACATATCAGTTAGCAGAAGCAGTGAGTCAGTATAGGTCTTGGCATTAAAGTAAGAGTAGAAGGAAGGTAGCAAAAGCAGAAACAGTAAGTAGGAATAGAGACAGGGAATAGTCCCAGCATAATTTTGTATACTTTGATTATGAAATACTAGGTCACTTTTTTTAAATGAGGTGACAAAGCAACAGGTCATTAGAGCTGCACCATCCTGAATTGCAATGAATGTTCTTTAATAGGTCCACTGTAAAATTAAATACCATTAACTAAAGCAACTGAAGAAAATTAATCTAGTACAATGATTTCAATCAGATCATTTACTGTATAAGCTCTAATCATGTAAAAATATATCAGTCAGTAGTGTTTTATTTTATTAAAACAAGCTGTATATTTACCTTATGTGATTGGATTAAAATTATATAGTCAGCTGAAACGGTAAATCAATTCTTTCAACAATTCTTCATTGAAATACCTTTTAGAAAGAATCCATATATTAAGCTTTTGTTCTCTGAACCTTTTTTTTAATTTAAATTATTTATTGTTTAAAGTATTACATGTCTCCTTTTTCTCCCATTGACCTTTCTCTGACCACTCCCACTCCCCAACACATGCCCTCCCCCTCTCCCTAGTGTCCATGTCCATGTCCATGGGTTATGCTTTATGCATGCCTACAGCTCCTTTGTTTGATTTCTTATCTGCCCCCAGCCTCCCCTGCCTTCCCTCTGAGGTTTGACCATCTGTTTGACACTTCTCTGTCTCTGGATCTGTTTTCGTTCATCAGTTTATGTTGTTCCACAAATGAGTGAGATCATGTGATATTTATCTTTCTCCCCATGGCTTATCTCACTTAGCATAATGCTCTCCAGTTCCATCCATGCTGTTGCAAATGATGAATTCTTTTTAATCCACTCATCTGCTGATGGGCACTTGGGCTATTTCCAAATCTTAGCTATTGTGAACTGTGCTGCTATGAACATAGGGATGCATATATCCATTCTGAGTGGTGTTTCTGTTTTCTTGGGATATATTCCTAGAAGGGAGATTACTGGGTGAAATGGGAGTTCCATTTTTTTTATTTTCTGAGGAAACTTCATACTGTTTTCCACAGTCTGCGTTCCCACTAGCAGTGCACAGGGTTCCTTTTTCTCCATATCCTCGCCCACACTTGTCGTTTGTTGATTTGTTGATGACAGGTGTGAGATGGTACCTTAGTGTTGTTGTTTTTTAATATTTTTTTTATTGATTTCAGAGAGGAAGGGAGAGGGAGAGAGAGATAGAAACATCAATGATAAAAGAGAATCATTGATTGGCTGCCTCCTGCACGCCCCTCACTGCAGACCGAGCCCATAACCCAAGCATGTGCCCTTGACTGGAATCAAACCTGGGACCCTTTAGTCTTCAGGCTGACACTCTATCCACTGAGCCAAACCTGCTAAGGCTCAGTGTTGTTTTGATTTGCATCTCTCAGATGATTAGTGACTTTGAACACTGAATCTTTCATGACCTGTTTTTGTATTTGTACAATAGCTGGTCTCCATTCTATGATCAGATACTACATATTTTCTAAGTTGAAATTCCAAGTCTATGCTCATACCACAAAAGTCAATTTTACTACATACCTACCATACTGTAGAAATTCAGAGAATTATCCCTGGCCATAGATTACAAGAACAAAATGGCATCACATTTATTTATTTTTTTATTTATTGGGGGATTAATTTTAAAATGAGACTTGCCAGATACTTAAAAATATTTTTAAGGTCAAACTGCTAGTATATGTGGTAAATGAATTTTAAAAATTGTCTCTGAATATAGGTATTTCTTATGAAGTTAGGGAAGGGAAAGACCAATATTGAAAAAGACATATGAGAAAGCAAAATACAATCATTTGTTTTAAAGAGTGTCCAATAAAGATGGATCATTGCCTTCTACTTTATAATAACTTACTTTATCTGAGGTTTAGATTTTCTTGGAAAAAAACTTTTCTGTCTTCATTTAAGGAGTAAACACCTTATATGTACGAAAAAAGTTCATTTATATAATGGAATTATATTGTTTGCAGTTGCAGAAAACAGAGATTAAATTCCCATATGACAGAAGATTATGGGTCATTGTGATTCAGGTCAACACAAGTTCACCATGTTGGCAAAATGAGTATTTTTATATGCTGTTGAAGCTGCCAAGAATCTTCTCAGAGTCCTTTATTTAAAGAAAGAAGACTGTATTTCTCAAGAAAAAAATCCTATAAAGTTTTATGTACTTTATATTGACTCTTTGTCTTCCTGACATATTTAATAGTTCCTGTTCAAGCCACAAGATATTGAATGAGAGGTTCTCTATTGGGTCATTGCTCCATTTGAATAAACCTTCACAGCTTTAGCTTTCAGGAACTGGCAGTTACTACAATGAGACCCATCTCACATGTAACATCTAACAATTTGTCCAAAGATTATTATAATCACATATGAGACTTCTTTGAAACTAAAATCTTTACAAAGGAATAATGAGCAGCTAAGGATTGAGTCCTTCTGTAATATTTTGTCTTTTTAGCTTTGAGCATGCCTAACTCAGCATTTGGTTTTATAGTGGCAAACCTTTCCTTTTGTGTCATGGGATAAAAGGAAAAGTAACTGCCTTTTTCTGTGTTAATTTGCCAGTGAGAACTTCAAATGTCCTTTCCACTGTCAGTCATTGCTCTCATTGTGCTTTATTACTCATTCAACAGGCAGGAAGTGGGATGACAATTGTGGGATTCGAACCCTTTATTCAACAAGTTTTGGGAACTGAATAGCATTGGTTCAACTTCCTAATTAGGTTTCTACACAATTCTTTTTTTTAAGTATATTTTTTATTGATTTTTTACAGAGAGGAAGGGAGAGGAGAGAGATAGAGAGCTAGAAACATCAATGAGAGAGAGACATCGACCAGCTGCCTCCTGGCCACTCCACACCAGGGATGTGCCCGCAACCAATGTACATGCCCTTGACCAGAATTGAACCTGGGACCTTTCAGTCTGCAGGCCGACGCTCTATCCACTGAGCAAAACCGGTTTCGGCTCTACACCCTTTTTAAAGGTGTACTTATTGTTTCTTTGTGCTCCTATCAGCATGCAGTACCAAAAAAATCCTCCCAATAGTCAGCTTATAAACCACTCTGTAACTGTTAATGTCCCTGCTCCAATCAGGTCCCCTGAAATCCTTTTTTACCATTTTTAGAGGTACCATCCATTTCCCTTTTCCTCCCGAGCTGCTGGATCTGCTTTTGTTCACATCTGAAAATATTTTGAAGCATCGGAGTTAGCAAGCCCATCGCTCAGAGTAGCCTTAACCAATGACTGAACCGTGTAGCAGTATGAAAGAGCAGCTCCCTAGCCTTGGATAAGGATAAATATGAGGCATAATTTACACTCCAGTTTCTCAGCAGGATCAGACTGAAGCTATACCCTCTGAGAGACTTCTGCTGGAGATGGAACCCTTCCTTGGCTTCCATTATCCCTTGCAGTAAATCCCTGGAAACACTTCCTTTTTTTTTTTTTTTTTTAATAAATTTTTATTGTTCATATTATTACAAGTGTTCCTTCCCCCCCCCCTTCCCACCCCACCCTCTGCCCTTTCCCCACTCCCCATTGTCCTCATCCATAGGTGCACAGTTTATGTTCAGTCTCTTCCCACATTCCCCTCTCCCCTTTTCCCCAAGAATCATCAGTTCACTCCCCTTCCATACCTCTGATTCTATTATATTCAACAGTTAATATTGTTCATCAGATTTTTTTTTTAATTTCCTTGGTTTTTAGATTCACTTGTTGATAGTTACGTATTTGTTGTTCATAATTTTTATCTTTATTTACTTTCTCTTCTGAAAGAACCCCCTTCAGCAATTCATATAATTCTGGTTTGGTGGTGATGAACTCCTTTAGCTTTTTTTTATTAGTGAAGCTCTTTATCTGACCTTCGATTCTGAGTGATAGCTTTGCTGGGTAGAGTATTTTTGGCTGTAGGTTCTTGCTATTCATCACCTTGAATATTTCTTGCCATTCCCGTCTGGCCTGCATGGTTTCTGTTGAGAAATCAGCTGACAATCGTATAGGTGCTCCTTTATAGGTAACCACCTGCTTAGCTCTTGCTGCTTTTAATATTCTTTCTTTGTCCTTTGCTCTTGGAATCTTAATTATGATTTGTCTTGGTGTGGTCCTCTTTGGATTCCTCTTATTTGGAGTTCTGTGTGCTTCCTGGACTTGTAAGTCCAATTCTTTCCCCAGGTGGGGGAAGTTTTCTGTCACTATTTCTTTCAGTATGTTTTCGATATCTTGCTCTCTCTCATCTTCTGGGACCCCCATGATTCTGATGTTGGATCGTTTGAAATTGTCCCAGAGATTTCTTACATTATCTTCAATTTTCTGGATTCTCTTGCCTTCTAGCTTCTGCAGAGGAGTGTCTTCTGGCTCTTTATGTTCCAAATCTTTGACTTGATTCTTGCGATCTTCTATTCTGTTTTTAGGACTCTGTAGAATATTTTTTATTTCAGACAATGTATTCTTTATTTCTTGTTGATCCCTTAGCATTTCTTGTTGATCCCTTTTCATATCCTCATAGGTCTCATTTATTTTATCGGCCTTTTCTAGGAGTCTCTTGAAAAACCCTATAAGTGTGGTTTTGAACTCTATATCCAGTCGCTTTTTGTCCTCCATTTCTTTCGTTTGTGATCTATTTGGTTTAGGCATTTTCGCAGGCAGCTTTCCTGATGGGGGCGGAGTTTCAGGGTGGAGCCTACAGCCTTGGCTTCCGTCAGCCCCGCCCTATGCGACTCCTGAGACTCAGGGTCCTTCAGTACTTGTTGCAAGCGCCTCTGAGAGAAAGGTGCCCTCGATTTTCGCCTGCTACCAAACAGTGTAAGCTCTCCCGCAATGGGCCCGAAACTGGGGTTCAGTTCAGTTGGAAGTGGAGTTGGAGGTGGCGTTCAGAGCAGTCTGGAGCCTGTCTCCTTCCCACCAGGGCAGTCCTATGGCACAGCCGGCCGGCCCTTCTCTGCGCGCTGTGTGCGCGCCTCTGGGACCTCCTCTCGCCGCCCCGGATTCCGCCTTACAGCCCAGCTCCCTCTGGATGAGCCTGGGTCCCCAGGGTCTGGCCTAGAACGGGGGTTCAGAGCAGTTGGGGGCCCAGCACAATCAGAGCTTTTCTCTGCTTCCCGCTAGGGAACGCCCGCCAGGCACTCGGCCTCCCTCCTCTCTGGCTCTGTCCTCTCCGCGCGCCGCGTGTCTCCGTACCTTGGGCTTTTACAGCTCCTCCGCACTTCCTTCTGGTTTTCTCCTTGCTTCTCGTTGTAGAATTTCCAGTCAGTTGACTTTCCTGTAGTTCTGGGTAATGTCCATTTTATATTTTAGTTGTATTTTATTGAAATTGTTGCGTGCGGCTGCGGCTAGGTGCCTACCCGAGCAGCCATCTTGGATCAGCAATCTGGAAACACTTCCTTAAATTATTTTTAACACAGATCCTCATATCAGGATCTATGTCTAACTCTAAGATATACCTACAAGGGAGAACTCACTGTCATACCAAAATATCTCCTCCTGGTGGCAACACTAAGCATATTGGAGTTATTCTTTTGCATTCAGTGCATGACTTTTTATTGAATAGAGAGAGAAACATATGACAATGGCATTATCTCTACCCAAGAGCTAATGATCTCTGCAACCAAAAGACAAATGACTAGGTAGGATCTGTACAGCTGTCATTTAGGAAACAAAGGGGAAGTAGCATGGGAAGTTTTCTGAACATCAGAACCACAGACCCTCATAATATGAGACACATCAGACACATCCAGCATCTATCCCAGCATGTTTTATCATCAGAAGAGGCCAAAGCAGAATTTTTCATATATCGATATTAAGACTCACTAGTTGCATATTTGAATTGTAAAAACTAGTTTATGCCCAATTAAAGTATGGCAAAAATGAGTGAAGTACACAGGTGGACAGTAAAAAGAAAGGTTGAGACACTAGTCCAGAAACTGATAGCACGGAAAGTTCCTCTAAGCTCAGAAGCCATAACTATGCTACATTTAGAACATTCAGAATTTAATAGTGAATCCTACTATATTAAGTTGAACTGTGCATCATTAAGCTAGGTCAAAAATAGTAAAAACAAAAACAAAACAACTAATCACTTTCATATGGCTCCACCTAATCCAATGTTCTACATAGTAGCACAACTTTGACATAAATTAGTTATGGAGAGAATTGTATAAGCCATCTAGTCCAAGCTATCCATCTACACATATTTAAGAGTTTTTAAACTTGATTCTACAGACATGTTTTCAGCATGAGATTTGTGATCATTTGTAGGCCTGCTCAGTTACAAATATTGTAACTTTATTAATCTTTACTTATAATATTACGAGATGAAACTGACTTCCTCTTTAATTTTCTTTTCTTAAATTACAAACTCATGTTTACTTTAACATCCATTTCATGATGAGACCCTTTTTATCACTCTTCTTTGGAATCACTGTAACTGTTCAGTTTTAGAACAGAATGTAGTATCGTATCAGCATTGTGCACTGAGCTTATATATATGGTATTTCTCTACAATTGAGACATTTCATGCTTTGCAATGGGATCCTCATGAATAAATCAATAACATTTTTCCAATTTCTAACTGAAAATAGTATGTAAAGAATAATCTAGGTGAGAAAACCAAAGTAACTAGATAAAAGAAGTTTGGTATTGCCTCTATCACTTTAAAGTAAGCAGAACACTAGGGGCAGGCCACACCCAGACAATATCTGTCAAAAGTTTGACAACTTGGGATGAAGAAATAAATGATTTGTGTATATGCTACATTTGACAAGGTTTTGTTCCACAAGACAATTTTATTCAATGATTGTGTTAAATAACTATGTAAAGGAAATAAACTATAATTATAAAATTTCTTTATCACATCTTTATTGTTAGGATAAAATGTACTTAAACAATTAGGGGGAAAAGTTTCAAGAATGAATAAAAATGTAATTCAATGAGTAAAAATGTAAACAGATATACATAACATCAAAATGAGATAGCAAGAGAAAAATAACTAGATATAAGTACTAAAAATATTTATAAATAAAAGTAATAAACTGTATTGGTCGGTGACAAAATGATAAGAATGAAATCCACATGATTCTGGAACATGTCAAACATACAATGACATTAAAGCATTAAGAAAATATTCTTTCTTTATAAAGGTACTTGGCTTTAGTCCCCTACCTAAAACTCTTATTGGAATATTAGGTTTAATTTGAATATCTATTTTAATAAAGGATTTGAAGAAGTTAAAATATATGCCAAAGAATTTTTTTAATTACTAAAGGGGAGAAATTTAGTTGTATTAAAAGGCTAAATACTAGTAAAATTCTGCCTATACAGAAAATGGAATAAAAATGAATTAACTATTGTGTATTAGTGAAATATTGTTTTGTCTGCAGAGGATTAAAGGACATTTAAATGAAATGAAGAAATATTTCAGCTACACATAAAGAAGAACTTCTAACTTATCTAATTGATGAAAAGTAGAATGGACAGATCAAGATGAGGTTTAGAATAGTTTTTTTCTTTTTTCTTTTTAAAAAAAATATATTTTATTGATTTTATACAGAGAGGAAGGGAGAGAGATAGAGAGTTAGAAACATCGATGAGAGAGTCATCAATCAGCTGCCTCTTGCACACCCCCTACCAGGGATATGCCCGCAACCAAGGTACATGCCCTTGACCAGAATCGAACCCGGGACTCTTCAGTCCCCAAGCCGACGCTCTATCCATTGAGCCAAACCAGTCCTGGCAGGATAGGTTTTTTTCAACAATTACATTTATAAATACTAGAACTTCAAGGGAATATATGAATATTCAATCTCTCATCTTATTGTTTCTATACAAGAAGCCAGACACAGAAATTAAAAATTGCTTAACTCACATCAACAAGTCAATGACAATCTAACACTAGAGCTCACCATTTTTAACTTCTAGTCTAGATAAACTACTTAAAACTTTTGTGCATTAGTTTGTTTTGTTTTCATTTGTACAATTGAAATAACAATGCATAACTCAAAAGGACAACTATAAATATTGAATAAATATTTGGAAAGTACTAAGCATGATGATCATCTATAATAACTTTAAATGGGAGTAGTTTTTTTTAAATTATTATTGCCAGGTGCTTTTTTGTCTTAAAAAAATCATCTAACAATAAAAAAGAGATAATCTAGAACTGTCTTATATGGGCCACCTTTTATGTTAAAGTTCAGGTCAGAACAATTTAAAATGTTAAAGATTTATAATTTTTCCAATGGGATAAAATATATAGTCTTAAATTATGCCAATGAGAAAATAGCTGCTAAAATATTAATATATTTGATAAGCATATTGAGGCTATTGTTTTTTTTTACTTTCTTGTGTCATTCATTTTCAAATCCAAAGACAATTCCTTTTATTTACAGAACAGTCAACATAGGTTTCATTATCATCTATACTTTATTGATGACTAAATCCACACTTCCAAGAGGTGAAATACAAATTTAATATACTCTCTGAGGTGTTTAGAGTACTCCTGGCATCTAAGGCTGATAACTGGGAAAAATATGGAAAAACATATTATTTTCTTGTATTCTAAATTTGCACCCTCTTTTAGGAGTATAAATTGGCCATCTCTATCAAATTTAAAGGCACACATACCTTCATTTAACAATTTTCCTTCTAAGAATTCATCTATTGAATATGCTCAAAATCCATATATAACAAAGTACTCACATATGTACATAAAGATATATATATCCAAGAATATGTTGCAGCTTTTAGAACCAGAAACTGAAAGATGGTTACAAAACCTTAGTGTGACTTGTACAATTGAATGCCATGGAACCATTAAGAAGAATGGCATGGTAGAATATGAACTGACATGGGAGGATATCAGTGGTTCATTCACTATTACATTCAGCAAGGATTTGAGCTCATACTAAGTTCTGGGCACTAGCTACACAGCCATCAACAAAACAAAGTCCTTGCTTCTATGGATTTTACAATTTAGTGAGATAAGCAGTAGTTAAACAGAAAAAATATATATCATGCATATTATATAATGCAATGGGCTGATAAAAAATTTTAAAATGGGAACAAAATTATGTTTTGCTCATAAAAAAAAACACAAAACTAAGCAACAGAAAAAATGGACTATTATTGTTCTATTTGTGTTAAAATTAGAGGGAATATACATAATTACAAGTATGCATGAGATATACTTTGGGGGGATGCATAAGATACTCTTGATAGTGGATATTTCTGGAGAGAAGCTGAAGGACTAAATTATGACAATAAAAATCATTAAAATATTATTAAGTTAAATTTTCTGTGTTGTAACTTTTATAAACATGACTTTTTAAATTATGTGTATATAGTACATCAAATTTTTTAGTGCTAAAAGAAAAAAATATTGAATAGGCTTTTACTATAAGCTCAATAAAATGCCAGCTTGTTATAATGGCTCACAGAATCTTCTATGATCAGGCCCTGCCACCTCTCTTTTTCTCATTTTTTTTCTACTCTGTCCTTTAATAGCTATCACAAAACAAAGTTAATTTTGTTCTTTCTTGCTGTTAAATCTGCACATTTAGTAGTCTGTGTTATATGAACTATTTACAGCTCAATTGAATTGATTAAAAAAGTCATTTTATTTAGAACAACTAATATTCCTAAAATATAACCACTTTGAAGGTTTCTTGACTTAGATGGTAAGTACAAATTGAGAGCATATAGGCTCCTGGCCATTTATATTCCCATCTGCCATCAAGTCCCACTGAAATAAACATTTTTTAAAAATGAAAGATGAAAATACATTTCCCTGTTCCAAACAATTTTTCTGTATTTATTTGCACATTTACCTGAAACTTCTTTAGATATATGCACATTTATCATTCTATCAGAATGATATATTAAGGAAAAAAAGCTAACAAAATATCACATGTACGATCCAAATCAAGTTGTAGCAATTTATTAACTTTATGAAACTAACAAGTTTATAGCTCTTCAAAAAGTAGTTGATTTTATACTATAAATTATTTTTATGTTAAATAGATGTAGTTGGGTTTTTTTTCTTCATTTATTTCTAGAATGTTGTTTTAAGAGAAATATGGATAGGATACTCCAGGTTTTCTAAGGATTTATAGAGTGAATTTAAATCTGTCAGGAAGGGAAAAAAACAGATATAAGTGTAATTCATTAAAAAATAAAATTTTAAATTTCTACATAAATCATTCGTATAAGTAAAAACTTCATCATTAGTTGTTGTTGGAATAGAAAGATATAGTTTTATGCAATAGGAATATCAATACATGAATAAGTAATGTAATTAATTTTAACTGAGACATCTATTTGTTTCTTTTTTATTGAATTTATTGGCCTGGCATTGGTTAATAGAATTATATAGGTTTAAAGTGTACAAGTCTATAATACCTCATCTGTATATTGTATTGTGTGTTCACCACCCCAAGTTATTTCTCTTTCTATCACCATTTTGCCCTCCTTTACCCTCTTCTGCCTCCCCTATTCCCCTTTCCCTCTGGTAATCTTCATACTGTTATCTGTCTATGAGGATTTTTTATTTTTGCTTAATTCCTTCACCTTTTACACCCATTCCCCCTTTTCACTCCCCTCTGACAGCTATGAGTCCATTTCTATTTTGTTAGCTTATTTTGTTCATTAGTATCCACATATAAGTGAAATCATATGGTATTTGTCTTTCTCTAAATGGTTTATTTTACTTAGCATAATACCCTCTGGGTCCATCCATGTTGTTGCAAAAGGTAAAATTTCTTTCTTTGTTATGGCTCAGTAGTATTCCATTGTATAAATGTACCACCGCTTTTTTATCTACTCATCTCCTGATTGGCTGCTTCCAAATCTTAGCTATTGTAAACAACACTGCTACAAACATAGAGGTGCGTATATTCTTTCTGTTGGTGTTACATGTTTCTTTGGATATATTCCCAGAAGTGGAATAGCTGGGTCAGAAGACAGATTCATTTCTAATTTTTTTAGGTAATTCCATACTGCTTTCCACAGTGGTGGCACCAGTCTACATTCCCATCAACAGTGCATGGGGATTCCCTTTTCTCCACATCCTTGCCAACACATGTTCCTTGTTGATTTATTGATTATAGACATTCTGACAGGTGTGAGGTGATATCACATTGTGTTTTAATTTACATTTCTCTGATGATTAGTGATGTTGAGCATCTCTTAATATGCCTATCAGCCATCAGTATGTCATCTTTGGAGAACTGGCTATTCAGGTCCCTTGCCTATTAAAAAACGTTTTTATTTATTTCAGAGAAAGGAAGAGAGAGGGAGAGATAGAAACATCAATGATTAGAGAGAATCTTTGATCAGCTGCCTCCTGCATGCTCCCCACTGGGGATCAAGCCTGAAACCTGGATATATTCCCTGTCTAGGAATCAAACTGTGACCTCCTGGTTCATAGTTCAACACTCAACCACTGAGCCACACCAGCTGGGTGGTTGCTCAATGAGGTTTATGAGAGTTTCAAGGGACTTATGAAACTTTCAAGGATCTTAATGAGAATGTCAAAGACATGAAAAAGGACCAGTAAAAAAATAAGCATACACTAACTGAAATAAAGAATAATTTACAGGGACTCAACAGTAGAGTAGAGGATTCTGAGAAACAAATCAATTATTTGAAATATGAGGAAGCAATAAACACCCAAATCAGAAGAGGAAAAAAAAATCCAAAAATGGGAAGATAGTGTATGGAGCCCTCTGGGACAATGTCAAGTGGACCAATATTCTTATTATATGGGTTCCAGAAGGAGAAGAGAGAGAGAGCAAGATATTGAAAACCTATTTGAAGAAATAATGACAGAAAACTTCCCCTACCTGATGAAAGAAATAGACTTACAAATCCAGGAAACACAGAGTCCCAAATAAAAGGGTCCCAAAGAGGCCCACACTGACATATCATAGTTAAAATGCCAAGGGCTAAAGACAAAGAGAGAATCTTAAAGGCAGCAAGAGAAAAACGGTTAGCAAGAAGAAGAAGAAAGATTTTAAAATATGAACAATAAAATGGCAATAAATACATACCTATCAACAATTGAATCTAAAAATCAAAATAAACAAACATTTTGTCTGATGAACAAAATAAACTGATGAATAAAAAACCAGAAGCCTAAGTGCCCATCAGTAGATGAGTAGATTAAAAAACTGTTGTACATCTTCACAATGGAATACTATGCTGCAGTAAAAAAGAATTTATCATCATTTGCAACAACATGGATGAAGATGGAGAACATTATGCTAAGTAAAATAAGCCAGTCATAGAAAATTAAGTATCATGTGATCTCACTCATTTGTGGAATATAATGAACAACATACACTGATGAACAAAAATAGATCTAGCCGAAACTAGTTTGGCTCAGTGGTAGAGCGTCGGTCTGCGGACTGAAAGGTCCCAGGTTCGATTCTAGTCAAGGGCATGTACATTGATTGCGGGCACATCCCCAGTAGGGGATGTGCAAGAGGCAGCTGGTCAATGTTTCTCTCTCATCGACATTTCTAGCTCTTTATCCCTCTCTCCTCCTCTCTGTAAAAAAATCAACAAAATATATTTTAAAAGAAATAGATCCAGACAGAGAAACATCAATCAGAACATCAAACCTCAGGGAAGGTAGGGGACAGGGGGGGTAAGGGGGAGAGATCAACCAAAGGATTTATATGCATGCATATAAACCTAATCAATGGACACAGACACCAGGGAATTGGTACATGAATGAGAGATGGGGGATAATGGGGGAATAAGGACATATATGTAATACCTTAATCTAGGGGTGTCGAACTCAATCAGAGAAGGGGCCAAAATCTAAAATCCAGCCTAAATCGCGGGCCGAATGGTTTACTGAACAGTCATAAACTGACAATGTCATAAACTGACAGCGGAGTGCAGTGATGACAGCGCGGTGCGGGCCACATTGTAAGGCCTGGCGGGCTGGATTTGGCCCGCGGGCCTTGTGTTTGACACATGTGCCTTAATCAATTAAGAAATTAAAAAAAAACACAAAAAAACCAGAGGCCTGAAAACATGGAACATGACAAATCTTAGAGGGAAATTGGGAGAGGGGGGCAGGAAGAGATTAACCAAAGAATTTATATGCACAGATGCATTACCTATGGACAGACAATAAGGTTGTGAAGTCCTGGGGCATGGCAGGAATGGGGTGGAGTAGGGCAATGGGGTGGCAAAAAGGGACATCTATAATACTCTCAACAATAAAGATTTTATTTTATTATTTTTTAAAATCGTTTTCATTGAAAGTATTACATAGGTCCTCCTTTCCCCCATTAACCTCTTCCAGCCTCTTCCCGTCCTCCTCTGCAACAATAAAGATTTTAAAAAATAAACAAATAAACTAACTTAACCACATATATAATTATGTAAATAAATTAACATAGATATTTGAAAGGATCCTTCTGAAGTTGCTTAACATATATGCAAATTAAACTCCCACCTGCTTTGTTTTATCAGTAAAATCATGGAACCTATTAACAAATAAGCAGAAATTTTGTACTATAAATCAGGAAATTATCAAATAGAGTTACTACTGCATGTCTGAGTATCTGAAATGACTAAAAATTAAATGTTGGGATAAAAAGGAAAGCCAGCTCTCCATAGATTATTCATTTTTTCTCCCCGACCCCAGTTTTTGTTTTTTTTTAATATATTTTATTGATCTTTTACAGAGAGGAAGAGAGAGGGATAGAGAGTTAGAAACATCGATGAGAGTGAGTCATCAATCAGCTGCTTCTTGCACACACCCTACTGGAGATGTGCCTGCAACCAAAATACATACCCTTGACTGGAATCGAACCCGGGACCTTTCAGTCCACAGGCCAACGCTCTATCCACTGAGCCAAACCGGTTTTGGCACCCCAGTTTTATTGATAAATAATTGACATACATTACTCATAAGAACAAGGTAATGCTGCATATGGTTTGATTTACATACATTGTGAAATGATTACCTCAATAATTTTAATTAACATCTGTCATCTCACATAGATGCAGTAAAAAGAAAAGAAGAAATTTCTCCTTGTGATGGAACTTTTAGTATCTATTCTCTTAACCATTTAACAACTTTCCTATATACTGAGTGGCCAGATTATTATGATCTTTGAACACATAATAATCTGGCCATATATATTAGAGGCCCAGTGCATGAATTTGTGCATGGGTGGGGTCCAGCCAGCCTGGCCAAGGGGAGGGGACATGGGAGGTTGGTTGGTCTGCCTGCTGGTCGAACTCCTCATTGAGGGGGAAATTTGCATATTAGGCTTTTATTATATAGGATATACACTGGGTGGACAGATTATTATGCATTCAGAGATCATAATAATCTGGCCACTCTGTGTTTATCATACAGCAGTGTTAACTATAGTCATCATATTCATTTATTTTACTAGTCTTCACATTAGAATCATTTAGATTTTCACTGTGTATAACTTCTATTCCCTTATATTTTAACCCAGTTAAATAACTATATTTTTAAAAAATTGTTTTGGGCCCACCTGGTGTCAGTAGTTGAGTGTCAACCCATGAACCAGGAGGTCACAGGTTCAATTCCTGATCAGGGTAAATGCGTAGGTTATGGATTTGCTCAATCCCTTGTGGAAGCTGTGCAGGAGGCAGCCAATCACTCTCTCTCGTTGATGTTTCTATCTCTGAATTCCTCTCTCTAAAAATAAATAAATAAATAAATAAATAAATAAATAAATAAATAAATACTATAAAAATTTATTTTGTTTTTCTCCCTTGTTATGTTCCTGTTCACATAAAATCTGTTCTACAAGTTTATCATTATATTTTCATTTATTTCTGTGTTTAATCATCTCCATTTAACTATGCTTAAACTTATTTGAAAACTAAAAATATTATTCTATCAAACTGATCTTTTTGTATGGTAACAATTTCAAATGAGCTATGTTACTTATCAAGTATACAATTTAATATTAATGCTTTTACACAAGCATTAATATTAAATTGTGTACTTGATAAGTTACTAACCGTTGTTTCTTTAAAGCATGTCAAGTAATAGCTATAGACAAATTAACATAGAAAGTTCAACTATGTGAACAGAAAATATTATCTTTCTGTCTACCTAATTATAGATAGGTTCACTATTTTTTTTCTTTTTGTGCATCAATAATTCTATTGATAGTAATGGAAAACAAACCCAAATTTTATTTTATTTTTTATTTTTTATTTTTTTAAAATATATTTTATTGATTTTACACAGAGAGGAATTGAGAGGGACAGAGAGTTAGAAACGTCGATGAGAGAGAAACACCGACCAGCTGCCTCCTGCACACCCCCCACTGGGGATGTGCCCGCAACCAAGGTACATGCCCTTGACCGGAATCGAACCCGGGACCATTCAGTCCGCAGGCCAACGCTCTATCCACTGAGCCAAACCGGTCCCGGCAACAAACCCAAATTTTAAAGTAATGTTCGACCGAAAACTTTCAGGTGTTCAGAGATCAACTAGATTGGAGATAGCCACATACATTATTTCTTGTCATGTATATATCAGGTTTAAGACATCCCATGCTAGCCTTATTTCTCATTATTATGACAATAGAAAAAAATGACTGTACCTGAAATGTAAACACAGCTAGTATAATGACATTCCAGCTATACTGTAGGGCATTTTTATTCAGGAAGGGCCTCTGCCTACATAATGGGTTACACATTGGTCTTTTTTTCTCCTTTCCAACCTCAGCCACACCAGTTTGCACAGCATACAGCGCTGACAAAAAGTTTGAAGATTTGGTGTTCAGACCTGGCCCTCTTTATCATTGAAAGTATTACATAGGTTCTCCTTTTCCCCCATTAAGCTCTTCCAGCCTGCTTCCGTCCTCCCCCCTCCAACAATAAAGATTTTAAAAAAATAAACAAAGTAACTTAACCACATAAATAAATAAATAAATAGATATTCCAGAGGATCCTTTTGAAGTTGCTAACATATATGCAAATTAAACTTCCTTATAAAGTCTTTTTGCATGTAGCAAGCATGTAAGACTTTATAAGGAAGCTCTTCAGCTTATTTCAGGAACTATGATTCCAATTTCAAATATTCCATTCTATAATTTACATTTGAATTTGCATGTAAATGTGAATTTTTACAATTCAATATGAGTAGGCTAATATTGGTATGAAAATTGCAATGTATCCCTAGCTGGTTTGGCTCTGTGTGAGGGAGGGAGGGAGGGAGGGAGGGAGGGAGGGAGGGAGAGAGAGAGAGAGAGAGAGAGAGAGAGAGAAAGAGAGAGAGAGAGAGAGAGAGAGAGAGAGAGAAGCATCTATATGAGAGAGACACACCAACTGGTTGCCTCCTGTATACCTCCTGACCAGGGCCCAGGTGCAAACTTGCAACCCAGGTACCTGCCCTTGGCCGGGAATAGAACCTGCTACCCTTCCATGCACAGGATGATGCTCTAACCACTGTGCTATACAGGCCAGGGGATAGGGATCTTTCTTGGTATAAAATAAATATCACATGATCTCACTCATTTGTGGAATATAATAAACCACATAAACTGATGAACAAAAACAGATCCAGAGACAGAGAAGCATGTATCAGACCATCAAACCTCAGAGGGAAGGCAGGGGAGTGTGGGGGTAAGAGGGAGAGATCAACCAAAGGACTTATATGCATGCATATAAAGCATAACCAATGGACACAGACACTAGGGGGGTGAGGGGAAGAGGGGGGGGTGAGGGGGTTATGGGGAGATAATGACACGTATGTAATACCTTAACAAAGAAATAAAATAATTTAAAAAATTATATTTAATTAAGAGAAGACTAAGGAATGACCAAAGGACCATTTTTTATGAATGTTGTTAATTTTGCAGGGTGGATTTATGATAATAAGTAGCAGTTTATGCAGAGCAACATTTCTTGCCAATAGAAAACCGAATTATATAGACAAATTTTAAATTAAAGGAGAAGAGAAATAGTTTCAATTCACTATTGATATGGGCTACAGAGTATGGCATTTTTGACTTATCAAAATGGATAAGAGCTTAGGTTTTGAAATCAAACAGATCTGAAATGGAATCAGTCTTTTGTCACTAATTAACTAAGTGTCCTTTAGAAGTCCTTTACCTTTTTGAGTGTCAATGTCTTCATCTAAAATATATGTATAACAGTACCTACTTTTTCAGGGTCAAATATCTTTAGTGCCTGGTATATAATATAATCAGTAAATATTAGAAACATTAAGCCTTCTCTATAATTAAGACAATCAACATTTGTCCTGATTAACATAATTTAATGCCTACATGTAAGACTTTATAAGGAAGCTCTCAGCTTATTTTCAGGAACTATGATTCAAATTTCAAATATTCCATTTTATAACTTACATTTGAATTTGCATGTAAATGTGAATTTTTACAATTCAATATGAGTAGCCTAACATTGGTGCCAAAATTGCAATGTAAAGAATTGGGTAGCATACCAGAAAGAATAGTCAGAGAAAAGGCCAAGACTGACTCTAACTAGCTGTGGGGCCTTGGACAAGATACTTCACTTTTGTTGGCCATATGTTTTTCAATAAAAAAGAGGATTTAGACTGGATACCTTAACAAGACTCTTTGTGTTTTAAGTCCTGAAATTTACCATTTAAGAAATAGTTTCAGTTGATCAAAATCTATATAGAAACGTTCTTTTTTTCATTGTCTAAAGTTTTACATATTTCTCATTTCCCCCCAATTGACCCCCTCCCCCCAGCCATTCCCACCCTGAGCAAGCCCCCATCGTCCCAGTGTCTGGCTCCATTGGTTATGCTAATATGCATGCTTACAAGTCCTTTGGTTGCTCTCTACCCCCATCCCCCCACCCCTACCGTTTGTCTCTGGTTCTATTATTGTTCATCAAATTATGTTGATCATTATATCCCACAAATGAGTGAGATCATGCGATATTTATCTTTCTCCAACTGGCTTATTTCACTTAGCATAATGCTCTCCAATTCCATCCATGCTGTTGCAAATGGTAAAAGTTCCTTCTTTTTTATAGAGGCATAGTATTCCATTGTATAGATGTGCCACAGTTTTTTAATCCATTCAGCTGCTGATGGGCACTTAGGCTGTTTCCAAATCTTAGCTACTGTAAATTGGGCTGCTATGAACATAGGGGTTCTTATACCCTTTCTGATTGGTGTTTCTGGTTTATTGGGATATAGTCCTAGAAGTGGGATTACTGGGTCAAATGGGAGTTCCATTTTTAAGTTGTTGAGGAAACTCCATACTGTTCTCCACAGTGGCTGCACCAGTCTGCATTACCACCAGCAGTGCACGGAGGTTTCTTTTTCCTCCACATCCTCACCTTACAGTATTTCTTTTTGTTAAAGAACATTTCTATATGTCGAAAGAGGACATATAAAAATGTTCTTTAACAAGAAGAAATACTTTAAGGCATATTAACACAGACAAGTTATGAGCAAATGGCTGTCAAGATGTGCTTTACTTTTCCTCCTAAACACTAGTTTTCCAAACAAAAAGGCCTCCAGATGACTGATAAGCCACATCCTGTCAAGTACAATAGTAAATCTTTCTGAGAAACTGTCAGTGAGTTTGATTCTTGAATCTCTCTTTAAATAGACTCCATAGGGCAGCCTAGACACAGAACACAATGGCAGGGAAGACCTTTAGAGTCAAGTTGGAAAACCTTGCGTCCTTTAGAAGTAGTAGCTTTTCCCCCTTGTATAGAATGAATAATATCTAAAAAAAATTTCCACAACTAAATTGGGAAGCTCAATCTGGCATTATCAGTTTATCGGGTCATAAGAGGTTGAGGAGGCCAGCACCGCCTGTGCAACAGAGTTTGAAAATACTTTCTTTTAAAAAATGTATACAATATTCTCTTAACCTGACCTAACCCCACTTACTTGGTTAAAAACTGAATGGCAGTTCTTTTTGGCTAAAAATAATCCAGCAAAATAAACTGAGGTCACAATTTTGCACTAGTCAGAGAAAAGGCCTAAAAAGGACTTTGTAGATGTGATAAATATATGCAGTAGCTATTAAATAAATACTAAAATAAATCTACTTAAGTCAACTTTAATATTTGTATTGTATAGCATTTTCTACCATTAATATATTTCTTTCCCTCAAAACTAGAAGTCTGGATATGTATAGACTTTATGTTTCCTGATAGCTTTAAGGGTTGAGGAAATGACAGTAATGTCCAATAATGTATGACAAATTAGATATGCATATATTTTATATATATACTTTTCAATAAGTATTTTTTAGTGCCCAGCTAAACTTGTATACTAATTGCAGGGTAGGAGGATTGCAACATATTTCAGAAACTCTATAAAGCAATTGCACTGAAACAAACCAAACACAAATTTTACAACTAGTTTATTATTCTGTTATTTTTTTTTTTATCTTTTACTAAATACAATTAAACATTAGCTATCACCTTGTCAATTTCTACCAAAAAACACCTGGGGATTTTTATTGGAATTTTGTTGAAAATATAGTTAAGTTTGGGTATAATTGGCACATTATCTATTTTGAGTCTTCTAATCCAGGATTATAGTATATTTCTTAATTCATTTAAATATTCACTTATTTCCTTGTCAGTGTTCTCTAGTTTTAATTTTTGTGTCTTGCTCATATTTTGTTAAATGCATTTCTAAGTATGCGGTGATATTGAGCACTGTTATAAAAGTAATCTTTTAAATGTTATTGTTTCTTGTATATTCATTTTCTATCCCATGTCTTTGGTAAATTCGTTGACTTTTTTTCCTAGTAGTCATTTCTAGATTCCTCGAGATTCTTCTATTATTAAACAGTCATGCCACCTACATGTAGAAACACTTTTTCCTTTAACATCTTTATGACTAACTTATTTTTTTCTTCCCTCATTGCGATGGCTAGGGCCTCCAACCTAAAGTTTAATAGAAGTGGTGAAAGGGGTCTTTGTTTTATTTCTGATCTTAGGGGAAAGCACCCACTCTTTCACCATTAAATAGGATGTTAGAATCGGGGCTTTTTTGTTTTGTTGATGTCATTTATCAAAATGAGAATGTTATTTTTCTAGAATGATAAATATTTTTTTCATGAACAAATGTTTGTAGTGTGTTTTGTTTTTTTTTGCATTTCTTGAAATAGTGATATGGTTTTCTTTGTTCTCTTAATATGTTTTGAATTACATTAACTTTTTAAATTTTATATAAAACTTGCATTCCAGAGATAGCAACTATGTAGCCATCATATATCTTTTTTATATACTGCTAAAGTAGATGTGCTATATTTTTTTTATGATTTTGCATCTAAATTGATAACGCATATTGATCTGTAGTTTTCTTATAATATCATGTTGTTTTGGCATCAGGATAACGCTGGCCTCATAAACTGAGTATGGGAAGTGTTCTCTTCCCTTCTATTTTCTGCAACTGTTTGTGATGAGTACCATTTCTTTCTTAGATGTTAGTTTGGATTCAACAATAGAACCATCAGAGCCTGGTTACCAGAAGCAAAATCACCACTTTCTCCTTGAAAATGTCTTTTATCTGCTTATAAGGTTGTTTGTTAATCATGACTTTGGCTTTATCAAAATGGTAAAGGAGTATCTTAGATCACTGTATAATTTCTCTCCACATCTAAGCTCTAATTTCCCCTGTATTAGTTTCAATATTAGACAGGAACTAACTAGTGGCAAATATGGCAACTATAATTAAATCTGAGTTACATTGCCATTACAGAAAGTCCTTTAAAAAATAATGCCTCGCCCTAACTGGTTTGGCTCAGTGGATAGAGCGTCAGCCTGTGGACTGATAGGTCCCAGGTTCGATTCTCGTCAAGGGCATGTACCTTGGTTGCAGGCTCATCCCCAGTAGGAGGTGTGCAGGAGGAAGCTGATCGATGTTTCTCTCCCATCAGTGTTTCTAACTCTCTATCCCTCTCTCTTCCTCTCTGTAAATAATCAATAAAATATATTTAAAAAAAGTAATGCCTCTTGCCTCCTACCTCACAAAGAAGCTGAGGATGGGGCTGAGTGGCTTGTCTTGAGGCATGATGATGGAATATGCTTATTTCTTGCTTGATTCCTGTGACTCTTGTCAGAAATCTGTTAGCTATATTAGTTTATGCTTTTAGTATATTCTTCACACATGCTAATTATAATAGTTTATAATTACTGTATATACTGATTTTAATCAATTGAGGAAGTCCACATCTACTTTAATATTGACATTTATTTATATTTCAATAAAATGACAGTGATTTGGGCTGTCTCTGGAAACCTACTGAGAGCCTAAGTAGTATAGGGGAAACATTGATGGTGACCCAGTGGTGGTATTTAATACCATTAATATATAAAAGCTATGTTTTCAGTTTACCTCGTAGAAAGCAAGTTCATTTTATACTAGGTGAAAGAGAGGAAAATACAAAATAATATGTTTTAAGGGGGTCTGCCATAACCCTAATTCTGCTTTTTATTTATTAAATGGTTTAAGAGATATATTGGTCTAAGATAGTGGTTCTCAACCTTTCTAGTGCCGAAACCCTTTAATACAGTTCCTCATGTTGGGGTGACCCCCCAACCATAAAATTATTTTCGTTGCTACTTCATAACTATAATTTTGTTACTGTTAATGAATCGTAATGTAAATATCTGTGTTTTTGTGTTTTCCGATGCTCTTAGGCGACCCTGCTAGCGGTTCTCAACCTGTGGGTTGGGACATTAGAAAGGTTGAGAACCGCTGCTATAGAGCCTAAGACCATCAGAAAACACAGATATTTACAGTATGATTCATTAATTATACTTATGAAGTAGCAACGAAAATAATTTTATGGTTGGGGGCCACCACAACATGAGGAACTGTATTAAAGGGTTGTGGCATTAGAAAAGTTGAGAACCACTGGTCTAAGAAGTCAAGCTGTTGGAACTATTTTAACCCGTAATTGTACCAAACCAATAAAATACTCACCCATTGCTTTTTTTTCTCATTGGAGACTGTTGTAAAAATGCACCTAACACTTCTTTTTCTTAAATTTGTATATCCTATGAAGACAAAAAAGCCTGCTTAGCAGTTCCTTTCCTAGCCATTTGTTTTCAACTCTGAAGACTTTTTCTCTATGTATGCTTAGTTTAGTAGAGAAATGCTTATTTCTATTGTATAAAATGACTGTTTCAGCATCACTAAAATTTTAAAGCCATTTTATTTTGGTGAAGGACTACTTTTTTGGCAGCCAACATCATTATAGAAGATGCTATAAATTATGGAGATTGTAAAAACAATAGCAGTGAGGATACAGATATTTGAGAACATCATGTTTTCTGAGAGATCGGATATACTGACAAGATCTTTACAACTTGCTTACCTACCCTAGTCCTTTAAATGTTGAGGTAAATGCAATGATGGTATCCTGGATTCTAATGGGTTGGAGGCAATATTACCTCAGTATTATGGGTAAAAAAGCCCACAGGAACCTTATAAAACATATTTAAAGTAGAAAAACATAGATTTTAAAACTTTTTAAACTTTCAAGGCATATATTTCTGGGTGCAGATCAAATTTTCTGAAAATAGCTTCTCACCTCCATCCTAGAGACTTAAGATGCTTTTATTGTGATACCAATATATTTTTCCACTCCATGAGTCACAATATTTCATAATTCCTAAGGAAAATAAGATATATGGGGGAAAGAGGAGTCATAAATATCCAATATCAAATGTATTCTTGATATCTGGATAGAATTTGGAAAAAAGCAATAAAATATGAAGGCACTTTAACTCATTGGTTAAGAATACAGAGGCAGGATCCAGATTCAGAAGTGTGGGAGAGTTACTTGATGTCTCTGGTTCTCTGGTTTCTTATATATAAGACAGAGACATAAAAAGTACCCACTTAATAGGATTATTACAAGGAGTAGTATTTTATTTTTTTAAATATATTTTTTACTGATTTCAGAGAGGAAGAGAAAGAGAAAGAGATAGAATCATCAATGATGAGAGAATCATTGATTAGCTGCCTCCCACACACCCCAAACTGGGATGGAGCCCACAACCCGGGCATATGCCCTGACCGAGAATTGAACTGTGACCTCCTGGTTCATAGGTCAACACTCAACTATTGAGACATGCTGGCTATGCAAAGGAATAATATTTTAATATTTGTCAAAAACTTAGAATAGAACCTGGCACAAATCAGTTAAATAAAAAATATGTGTGAGGGGAAGTTATTGATACAAGAGGAATAGACACAAGAAAATAATTCAGGGCATCAATATCTCAAGCTATGCAATAATAAGACCAAAGAGTAGGGGAATTCACACTTGTATTTTTATTCCCAGGTCATTTCTGCCTCAACCACTTTAGCTACAAGTAGAACCAGACTTTCTAAGATGCCTAATGCTAGCATAATTATATCCATCTCTTTAGAATGGATAGAAATAGTTTTGCTTTTCCATCTCAGAGCTTTTAACATTATTATAGAACAGTTTTGAACCACATATTCCATAACCTTAAACTTAAATGTGCTATGGTCTCTCTTCATGGGCATCAGGTAAACTGAATGCCAATAACTTGCTTGGTTACTTTTTATTTTTATTAAGAAATTTGATTAGACTTGTACTGAAACAATTTATTTCATCCTGTTAGGAAATTGCACTAAAAGAGAGGTCTATTAACTCTTTCGGATATTGTGGAATCAGTGGGGAAATCACTAATTGCTTCAGGCACAGGTGAGTGCCATGAGTACCAAATTATGCATGACAGTGGCAATTTCCTAAAAGACCTGTGATTACGTAGTGGTTAAAGCTTTAATGTGTTTTCAGTGCCTAAGTCATTAACAGAGAATGATTTAGGCACAAGGAGAATCTAACTGAAAGGGCATCACAAATACCATGTTTCCCTGAAAATAAGACATCCTCCGAAAATAAGACCTAGCGCATGGAAAGATAAGACATCCCCTGAAAATAAGACCTAGCGCAACTTTGGGAGAAAAAATTAATATAAGACACTGTCTTATTTTCGGGGAAACAGGGTAGTAGTGAACCCAATAAAAGTGCTTGAATATTACTTAGTGTCAGATGCGAAAATTTTGTGCATTAGTTCTGAAATGTCATGAAAGATACAAAGCAATTGAAAAGCACAGAGCCAAAAACGGTTTGGCTCAATGGATAGAGCGCTGGCTTGGGGATTGAAAGGTCCCGGGTTCGATTCCGGTCAAGGGCATGTACCTTGGCTGCGGGCATATCCCCAGTAGGGGGTGTGCAAGAGGCAACTGATCGATGACTCTCATTGATGTTTCTAACTCTCTATCTCTCTCCCTTCCTCTCTGTACAAAATCAATAAAAGTATATTTAAAAAAAAGTATAAAGAGACATGAATAAAATGGAAATAAATTTAAAAGCCTTTTCCTTATATATCATCATCTTCCTCATATTTATAAAATCTTCACTTTTTAAGAATTTAAAATAATACCACAGTCTGTATTATTGGCTTTCCAACCCTTACTATAAGGTCCTTTGGGAAATTTGTCATTAAGTTTGGTAAATGGGGGACTGACACTACATGTATATATCTAAGACTGTGGAACTTGTGCTACCCAATTATTTTATTTTGTTTAAGGACTGCATTTATTCTTACAACAATTTAAATAAAAATTCAACATATATATATATATATATATATATATATATATATATTTTTTTTTTTTTTTTTTTCTTGAAACAACTATTATAAATGCCCATGGTCTCTTTTTTTAAGTGTTTATTAAAATGTGTGTGATTTTAAAAAAAGTCATTTCAGTCACAGCATATCAACCACGTATGAGTCCAATTACATTTTCAATTCCATCATTTTTGCAAGTGCATATTATTTTATTCAATCAAAATATCATAATCATTTCTCTATTATAAAATAAATTAACAACCTCTTTTCCCCAGTTTCATTGAGAAATACAATAAAACCAATCCAGTTTTAGAGTACAGTTTGATAAATTTTGACATTTATATATTTGTGTAGCCATTCCCATGAACATTATATAGAACTTTAAAAACAACCCAGAAAGTTCCCTAGTGACTCTTTGCATTTATTCCCCTCATCCTCTGCCTCAAGAAACCACTGCTCTGCTTTATGTTACTATAATTTTGCATTTTCTAGAATTCCATAAAAATGGAATCATATATTATGTACTCCTTTATGTTTCACTATCTAATTTAGCATCATGATTTTGAGATTAATCCATGTATATGTGCATATCAATATATTTCCTTTTATTACTTAGTAGTATTCCAGAATATGGACATACCACAATTTGTTTATTTATTCACCAATTATGTGATATTTGGGTGTTCGTTTTTTCTGCTGTGGGGTTAATATAAATAATGTTACTTTGAAAATTTGTGCATAGACTGTGATGGGAAATTTTATGTGTCAACTTGATGGGTTTTGTGATGCCCAGATATTTGGTGAAATATTATTCTGAGTGTGTCTGTGAGGACGTTTGTGGATGAGACTAATGTTTAAATGGTAGAATGAGTAAGGCAGATTTTCTTCCCTATGTCCATGACCCTCACCCAATCAATTGAAGGTCTGAGTGGAACAAAAAGCCTCACCCTCTCTTAAATAAGAGAGAACTCTGCCTGCCTGACTGATTGAGTTGGATCATTGACTTTTTCCAGCCTTCAGACTCTGGAGCATGAGGTCTTCTTGATTCTCAAGTCTGAAAGTTTTTCAACTGGAACTTGGCTCTCCTATGTCTCTAGCTTGCCAACTGCAGACCTTGGGACTTTTTAGTCTTTGAAATCACACAAGCCAATACCTTATAATAAGTATCTCTATCTATCTATATCTATATCTAATCTATATCTATCTATCTATCTATCTATCTATCTATCTATCTACCTACCTATCTATTTATCATCTATCCTCTACATACATACACACATATATAGAATACATACATACATCCAAATGATTCTACTTCTCTGGAGAATCCATGTTAATAAAAAGTCTTTTTTAAAAAAATATATTTTATTGATTTTGTACAGAGAGGAAGGGAGAGAGATAGCGAGTTAGAAACATCGATGAGAGACAGTCATCGATCAGCTGCCTCTTGCACACCCCCTACTGGGGATGTGCCCATAACCAAGGTACATGCCCTTGACTGGAATTGAACCCAGGACCCTTCAGTCCCCAAGCCGACACTCTATCCACTGAGCCAAACCGGTTTCAGCAATAAAAAGTCTTTATGTTGACCTATTTTTTTAAAAAGAAATATCCTGGGCAAATACATAGATACGAGATTGCTAGGTCATGAGATAATTGCATGTTTAATGCGAATGTTTAACAGACAAAAACGATTTTTCCTCAAAATGATTGTACCATTTTGCATCCACATCAGCAATAAAGTTGCTTCATATCCTGTCAAAACTTAGTATTATAGGTAGTTGTTTATTTTTAGATTTTAGCAATTCCAGTGTGTGTATCATTAAAATTTTCATATGACTTTCTCTGTTGACTAGTGATATCAAGCATCTTTTCATGTGATTAGAGGCCATACATATATCTTCTTTTGTTTAATATCACTTCAATTATTTTGCCCATTTAAAATTTTTGATTTTTTCTTAATATTGAGTTAAATTTATTCTTTTTTAAAATATATTTTTATTGATTTTGGAGAGGAAGGAAGAGCAAGGGAGAGGGAGAGAGAGATAGGAACATCAATGCTGAGAATTATTGATCAGTTGCCTCCTGCACGCCCCATACTGGGAATAAAGCTGGAAACCCAGGCATGTGCCCTGACCAGAATCAAACCATGACCTCCAGGTTCATAGGTTGGTGCTCAATCATTGAGGCACAGCAGCCAAGCTAAATTTATTCTTAATATTTTCTGAATATAAGGCTTTTTTCAAATACAAAACTTGTAAATATTATCTCCCATTCTGTGGCAGGCAATTAGAGTTTCTTAACCATGTCTATCAAAGAACAATAATATATTTTGTCCCTTATGGGTCAATGCTTTTTGTCCTTTTGAAGCAACTTCATGAAAGCCAATAAGATAAATATTATACCCTATGTTTTCTTCATGAAATTTTATATCTGTATCTAACATTTTTAAATTATGTACCTGATGTGAAGTCAGTTATTATTTATTTTTTATCATGCAGATATCCAATTGTTCCAGTAACATTGAAAAAAGTATCCTTCCCCCATTCAATTCCTTAACACCTATCCTAAAAACCAATTGACCATATATAGTATGAAGGTCTACTTCTGAAATCTTGATTCTGTTTCATTAACTTGATGTCTTTCATTATGCCAATACCACACTCCATTAATTATTTTAACATTATAGTAAGTCTTTAATCAGGTAATATAAGTTTCCAAATGTTATTCTTTTTTAAAAAATCAAAGCTGTTTAAGCTATCACCAATTTTTTTATTTTCATGTATTTGATATAATCAACCTATCAGTTTGACTGGGATTGCATTGAATCTATATATCAATTGGTAAAGAATTGACATCTTAACAACATTGAGTCTTCTAATTCATGAACATGTATGTATGTGTTCTTTAATTTAACCTCATAAATGAATATTTTATAATTTTTCTCAGTGTTCAGACCTGGAATGTATTTTATTAAATGCATTTCTAAGTAGTTTATATTTTGTATGTTTTAAATATTATTTCTTAAATATAAATTTTCATTTTATATAAATACAATCAAATTTTGTGTGCTGATCTTGTAAATTGCAACTTTGCTAAATGTACTCATTAATTATAACTTTCCTAGAAAATTATTTTATAGTTTTCTGCATACATAATCAGATAATGAGCAAATATAGTTTTACTTTTTTATTTCCAAATCAAATTATGTGCCTTTTGTTTATTCATCCATTCATTTAATTTTACTTTTTTCTACTGTCTGAGTCTTACAGTATAATTTCAAAATAATGGTGGTAATATTAAAAAAGGTAATACTATTGAACAAATTGGAAATGGGAGGAGAAAAAAAAAAGAGAATTTACAAGCTAATTAATTTCACTGTTGCTCATACTAAAACTGCCTAAAGAAAAGAAGACTAAGGATATTGTATAAAAGTATAGGTTTAATGGTACCACTAAAACAAAGATATTTTTCAAATCCTAAGCTTTAAAAGTAACTACAAAACACTAAACATATTTAAATAAATCCAAGTGGACATAGCTCACTTAATTTGTCTACGTTTCATATTAAATCATGGAGCAAAAAATATTAATAAACTATCAGCATCCTTAAGAACACAAAATTAGAAAAATATGGATAAATAATCAAAATCACTAATGGAATTTTGAAAAACATTTATAAGCTGTTTTAGGTCATCTTATACAAAAAAAATCTAAATGAAATAGATAGAACTCTAGAAAAATAAAATCTACAATCATTAACAGATGAGAAAGTGGAAAACTGGAGATTTGCAAATCAAATAACCTCCGACCTATAAATAACACCAAGTTCAGATGGTGTCACATGAAATCGTACCAAATCCACACAAAGAACAGATAATTCTGATGATAATTCACCTATACAAAAGTGCATATAAAAAAGGAATTCCTCAAAATTATTTTTATGAAGTGTGAGCAATATGTTATCCATAACCGGAATAAAAGCACAATAAGAGAAAATGACAAAATAAATTCTCACTTATCTCTCACTAAGGAAGATCACTGATGCAATTCAATGCAACTTAATCTGACTGATTTTTTAAAATGTTGAAACAGTATTTAGACTGGAGTCAAACCTATTTCTTAAAACAAAACAAAAATACCTTGATAAAATAGGATTCAACAGATAATTCATTAAAATGTTTCCCAAACAAATATTTTATTCATGATACATTGCAGGTGTTCCAGTTAAAATTAGAAAAAGGACAAAATGCTTACTGCAACAACTGCTATAAATATTATATAATACTAGAGGCCTGATGCACTAAATTTGTGCAAGGGGCTCAGCCCTCACAGCCGTGGTGGCTTGCCTGGGGCCTCACAGCCCTGGCTTCATCTGGAAGGTAGTTCAGCTGTCCAGTTAATTAACATATTATGCTTTTATTATAATAGATGTATCAGCTAGTGAGATTAACAAGCCCAAGATAATGTAATCCAAACTAACAAAGCTCACTCATTCACACTCACTTGTCATGTTTGCTCTTGTGTTCTCTATCCATGAAGCCATGTGGTCCTAGCAGCCGCACAGCTTGCAGTCATGTGGGCTCCAAGCACAGGTCATTGAGCCAGCTGGGTGTAGCCAGGAACACAGACTAAGCTAGCTGGATACAAACTGGGACTGAAATGGACTGAACCCAATGGCACAGAATCTATGGACCCTGGCCTTTCTCCTGGGCTTGATGAAGACAAGGCTGGACTTCCTTCACAGCAGATGTATGGAGATGAGACATGGGGAACATTCCATTTCAATCCCAATAAATCTTACCACAAAATTTCAACCTCACAATGCTGTTAAGGACTCAATTTTTACCAGCAACAGTCACACAAACAAAGCTTAATTTAGCTTATTTTTCAAGACTACCTTGATTCAGGTCATTTCTTGCTTATGCCTCTGGAAATCAGAAGCAAAACTTGAACAATTTTCCAAGGTTGATATGAGGTAACCACTGAACATTGCAATATTATATCCAATCATTCTGAAGAATAAACAGTCACTGCTCTCTCACTATATAGCTTCTTTAAAAAAATATATATTTTACTGATTTTTTTTATAGGGAGGAAGGAAGAGGGATAGAGAGTTAGAAACATCAATGAGAGAAACATCGATCAGCTGCCTCCTGCACACTCCCCACTGGGTATATGCTCGCAACCAAGGTACATGCCCCTGATCAGAATCAATCCTGGGACCTTTCAGTCCACAGGCAGATGCTCTATCCACTGAGCCAAACCAGTTAGGGCATATATAGCTTCTTTCTAACAATAAACACTTGACCCTCATTCTGTGTTTTGATTTGAGTGCTTCCAAATGTCTTTTTGGGGGTGCACAATAAACTTTTACCAATTACTACTTTAGTGATTCATTGGTTTCACTTCTATTATTTCTGGACTTTTGACATAACCACCATGGCAATCATGATGCAGGTGATCTCCATCATCTCCCCAAATTTCCCTCATGCTTTGTATTCAGTCCTCTCCCATGATTCCAGCTCTAGGCAAGCAATGACTATCACTATCCTAAACCAACTTTTTAAAAAATACATATATTTTTTATTAATTTCAGTGCGGAAGGGAGAGGGAGAGAGAGAAACATTGATGAGAGAGAATCATTGATCAACTGCCTCTTGCACTCCCCCTACTGGGGATAGAGCCTGCAACCCGGACATGTGCCCTGACCATGAATGGAACCATGACCTGCTGGCTGGGCCTAAGCCAATTTTGTTGCTGTATTCCTAGCTGGGCATGAGATGAAAATACTGAGCCCTAAGAAGTATATTCATGGATACCCAAAATAATTGATGGCTTTGTAGGGACTGACTATAAGAATGCAAGATTAGCCCTAACTGGTTTGGCTCAGTGGATAGAGCGTTGCCTGCAGACTCAAGGGTACTAGGTTCAATTTTGGTCAAGGGCATGTACCTTGATTGTGGGCACATCCCCAGTAGGAGGTGTGCAGGAGGCAGCTGATTGATGTTTCTTCTCTCATCGATGTTTCTAACTCTCTCTCCTTCTCCCTTCCTCTCTGTAAAAAAATCAATAGAATATATATTTTTAACAAAGAAATAATGTAAGATTAGTTGTTAAAAAACATCCTTATTTGGAAGTGATAAGACAAAACATTGAAGAATTCAGGTAATCCTTATTTGGATTTAGAAGTTGGATTGAACCTTACTCCCAATGACACCTGACAACATTTAGGTCTCTAAGTCATATATATTTTCAACAAAATGAACATGTGAGGGGGTGGTTATGAGGCAGGAAAGAAAGAAGTTAGGGGAAGATTCCAACTAGTGGGATAAGGAAGTAGGAGCCCCCAACCTCTCACAAGAGCCCCTAACTCTGGGATTGATTAAAGAGAAACTTGTTGCTCAGTCGGCATGGCTCAATGCTTGAGTGTCAACCTATGAACCTGGAGGTTACAGCTCAATTTCCTGTCAGGACACATGCCTGAGTTGCAGGCTTCATCCCCAGTAGGGGGTGTTTGGGAGGCAGCCCATCAATGATTCTCTCTCATCATTGATGTTTCTATCTCTCTCTACCTCTCCCTTTCTCTCTGAAATCAATAAAAAAATATTTTTTAAAAATGAAACATACTTGACCAAGAGATCATATGTATTTATCAAACAACATCTGAGATCAATAAAAATATATATTAAAAAATAAAGAGAAAATAGTTTATGGCAGAAAACCCCCTGCTATGGTTGTAGAGATCAACAACAAAAAGGACTGGCTAGAACCAGATCATTCTAAGATGGAGAAAAGATTGACCAGAGACTGAACCCAAAGGTAATTATACCATCATTATAATGAAAACTGATACCACAAGTAGAAGGGGAGCTAAGGGGGATAAATGCCATGACAATTTCAAAACAGACCATGTTAGGAACCATGCCTCGTCTCAACCAGAAGGCAGAGTCAGAATTCCACCATAAAGCTTGGAAACAACCCCCACCCACCCTCCCAAACATATAATCCCAAGAACTAACTGACCATACACAGAATGCACTCTCAAGTTTGCCCACATCCACTTGGACACACATTTTTCGCTTATTGCACCGTAGCACTCATAACATGGCCTATTACTTTTTCTCTACCTGAATAAAACTTGATTTATTCTCACTCCAATTTTCCTGGGTGAGTTAAGGATGGGGAGGTCACCTGACATACAAAAACTCCTGGACTGTGCAGGGGCAAAGCCATTCCCTGGCGTGGAAGTGGGCCAGTAATAGTTAGGGCATGACGAAAGATATTGGTGTTCAGCTAATTTAGTCTTGTGATATACAAAATCACATATACTTTTCTTTCATTTTTTAATACATACTTTTTATTTATTTTAGACAGGAAGGGAGATAGAGAGGGAAAATCACCAGTGATGAGAGAGAATCATTGATCAGCTGCCTCTTGCACACCCCTTACTAGGGATGGAGCCTGCAACCGGGGCATGTGCCCTTGACTGGAATGAAACCCGGGACCCTTCAGTCTGAAGGCCAATGCTCTATTCACTGAGCCAAACCAGCTAGGACTATTTTTTCTTAAAAACAAAAACAAAAACAAAAAACCCTAAAGTTTGTTTAACTGTATTTACAATTCAATCTGTAGAATAGATCATAACATGCTAGTCATATATTTAAAGTAAATAAATCATAATGCTGGCAAATATTTGGTACATAAACCTTTGTTTTTTTTTTTTTGTGTGTGTGTGTGTGTGTGGAGCCTGAATATATTCATTCCATTGGCTTTAGCCTGATTTTATCTGTAGCTCTCAATTTTATTCCTCCAGGCTTTAATGTCATTATTCAAGCCATTGCTACAAATATTAAAATGTTTAAAATCAAGTAGAGAACCTTGAACCTGTGACCACATAATTTACTTTTGTCTGGCACTACTAATAATGACAGCTAACCTTTATGCAGTGTTCATTATGTTCCAGGAAATACTCTAAACAATTCAAAAATATTAATTTATGTAATAGTAATTAATTATTCATTTGAATTTATTTTTATCATACAATATTCTCTCTGAGACAGTTGTGATAATTAATTGCACTTTACATATAGGGTCACAGAAGCACAGAAATGTCAAAGAGCTTGCCCACAATTACTAGTATATAAGGGCAGGGTTAAGATTCAAACCCAGGCCGAGACCGGTTTGGCTCAATGGATAGAGCGTCCGCTTGGGGACTGAAGGGTCCTGGGTTCGATTCCGGTCAAGGGCATGTACCTTGGTTGCGGGCATATCCCCAGTAGGGGGTGTGCAAGAGGCAGCTGATCGATGACTCTCTCTCATCGATGTTTCTAGCTCTCTATCTCTCTCCCTTCCTCTCTGTACAAAATCAATAAAGTATATTTAAAAAAAAAAAAGATTCAAACCCAGGCTCTGAATACCATGTTTATAAAACTCATGTTTTGATCATATCTATTGTGGCAGTTTTGAATCTGGCTGCAACCATTGTTGCATAGTCTTAACTCCCCCATCTTGGCTTAGAAATATTTTAAAGATACTGTGGAGTGCCTTGCTCAGATTAATACTCCCATATTAGTTTTGTATTACTGCTGTAATAAATTACCACAAATTAATGGCTGAAAACAACACAAACTTATTATATTACAGTTCTGTAGGTCAGAAGACTAAAATAGGGAAGCAGGGCTACATTCCTTCCAGAGGCCCTAGGGGAGATTATGTTTATCTTCCCTTTTCACCTTCAGGATGCTACCTCAAGACCTCACATCACTCTGACCTCTGCTTCCATCATCATGTCTCCTCTGACTCTGACCCACCTGCCTCACTCCTTTTACAAGGATGCTATGATTACACTAAAAGTGGCCCAGTGCATGAAAATTCATGACTGGAGGGGGGGTCCCTCAGCCTGGCCTGCCCCCTCTCACAGTCCAGGAGCCCTCAGGGGTGGGAGGCAACCCAACAATCAGGGGAAGGTGGTGCCTCCATCATACCTCTGCTGCTGCCACTGCCAGCAGTGCAAGCCTTGGCTGGCCCTGGTTACCTGAGTCTCAGGTGGCCCTGGGAGGCTGGGTAGCTACTATCTGAGACTTGTCTGCACCTTGGGCCCACCCTAGGTGGCAGGGGGGAGGTCGCTGAGGGCAGATCCAGCCACACCCTGTGCCTGCTGCCCTCGCTGGCTGGGCTGAAAGGACTGGGTGCCACAACCTTTGTGATGACATGACAGTCAATTTGCATATTCCCTCTTTATTAGCTAGGATTGGGACTATCTAGATCAGCGTTTTTCAACCGCTGTTCCGCGGCACACTAGTGTGCCGCGAGATGTTGCCTGGTGTGCCGTAGGTGCAGACAAGACAAGAATTTTATAATTTTTCACTATTTTGTTTACTTAATATTTCATAATAAAGTAATTATAAAATACTTTCTTTGTGTTTATTTGATTCCTATTCAAGAGAATTACTTTATATATAGTCAATGTAGGCACAGAGTTAAATTTTGTAACATTTTCTAATGGTGGTGTGCCTCGTGATTTTTTTCATGAAACAAGTGTGCCTTTGCCCAAAAAAGGTTGAAAAACACTGATCTAGATAGTCAAGGATCAGCTCCCCAGCTCAAGCTCTTTAATTTAACCACACAAGCAGATTCCCTTTTACCAGGTAAATTAACATATTCACAGGTTTGGGAAGATGGTCATTATTCTGCCTACCACAATTCTCCTGTTTATATGAGGATTAAATTTTCACTCATAAAATCATGTTCTTAAGTCATGTACTTAAAACATTTCTGTTGATTAACAGGGCACTGTTTCCCTACACCTTTAAGAATTTTTAACAAACAATGGACAATCTTTTCTTTAAATGGCTGGGTTTTTTAAAAATATTTTTATTGATCTCAGACAGGAAGGAGAGGGGGAGAGATAGAAACACCAGTGATGATAGAGAATCATTGATTGGCTGCCTCCAGCACACTCCCTACTGGACGTGGAGCCTGTAACCCAGGCATGTGCCCTGACATAGAATACAACCATGACTTCCTGGTTCATAGGTTCAACCACTGAGCCATGCCAGCCAGGCAAAATGGTTTTTTATTACAGTCCTTATATATGAATTATAAGGTGAAAATGTATCTGTTCATATTCTAAAAGCAACAAGTGTTGTGAAGTCTTAATCCCAAGCCCTTTTTAATTTTTCCAGGACTCTTCCTCTTCCTCTTGTCAGCTGTTTAGCTGGTCTCTATCTTCCAACTCTGTTTCCTCAACTGTCCATACCTTTGGGAGCCCTCCCTATGTTGACTCTCTTTGGTTATAACTGTCTTTACAGTTTACTATTTGAATGACTTCCCTTTGGGATGTAAATGATAAAACTAAAATGAATGACAATATCACTAATTTTTAACAAACTAACTAAATCTTTTCTCTTCCAAATGAGTACAACCTTTCAAAGTAGTCACTATGGAAATTCATGCATTTTATTCCAACAAGCATAATACTTCTTATACTACATTTGTAGTATCATTTTTTGAAATTGGCTTTAAGGTTTATTTAGAAGCCATATAAGAGAATCAGCCATGTTGCATCATAGAGTCAACTTGCATTTGACTAAAATTAGCCCTTAAAATCAATATGCATTTTAACCCATTCATTTGCATTTTATGAAACTAAATCCGAGAAACCAAATCCTACCATTCATCCCTTTTCCCATCAAGTGGATTCATTGATTTTTAAAGCAATTTATAACCATCACTTCCCACTCTCCTAATTCCTCTTCTCCACACAAGCAATAACATTTTTCAGTAAGAGCTAGACTGAAAAGCATGGTTAAAGTCAGGAGCTGAAGTAGGGATCACCTAACTCACCTAAAATCTAAATGTGGACAGTAATTTAGTGGGTAGGATGGCAGGGATGGGGGAGGGGAGGCAATGAAAGGGGAAGGGAAGAGAAAGACTGAAGGAAAAAACATATACACAGAGAGTTGATGTGATCTGTAGAGCAGTCAATGTATGTGCCAAAATAGCGCACAGAAAAGGATGTCAAGTTCATCTCACTACCAGATTCAGTGGTAAAAGACAGCACCAGCAAGAAGGATGGCCAGCACTTTTACTATAACTTTATGTGGGATTGGGGGGATGAGAAGAGATAAGTTAAAGAACTTATATACTTACTAGAGGCCCAGTGCACAAAATTCATGCATTGGGGGTGGGGGGGCTCCGACCACTGGCTCCTAATGGTGCACTTGCCTGCCTGCCTGATTGCCCCTAACCACTCTCCCTGCCTCCCTGATTGCCCTTAACCACTTGCCTGCCTGCCTGCATGCCTGCTCTCCCCTAACTGCTTGCCTGCCTGCCTGATCTCCCCTAACCTCCTCTGCCTCAGCCCCTGCCACCAGGGCTTCATCTGGAAGTACATCCAGAATGATGTCCAGAGGGTTGTTCAGCTGTCCAGTCTAATTAGCATATTACAATTTTATTATTATAGATAGGCATAGCCCATGGACAGAGGCAATAGGGTAGTGAAGACTCGGGGGAGATAGGGGTATTATTAAAAAAAAAATAAAGGCAGGATCTAGGCACTGTCCAAATACACATACTGCATATTGACAAGAAGCCCAAAAGACCAACCATGTTTGAACATTGAGGGGAAATTGTGGGCAATAGAGCAAGGGTATGTGTCACACATGAGCTCAATAGTGAAATGCCATATTTCAGAGTCTGACATATCACATTAAGAGTAAAACAAAACAAAACAAAACTATTCCAAAAATGGGGAAAAGCAGAAATTTCCTTCTGCATGTAAACGAAAGGATAAAGAAATAGAGGCACTACTCCCAATAATAGATGTCTTTAAAAATATAGACTTTTATTTACTTTTAAGTCTAATGTGCTTAATTCTACGGGGTGGGGATGGTAAACATTCCATTGTATTATGGCAGAATCTTTTTTTTGTATTTCAGTTTTATATCTTTATTTCACACACTACCATGACTATCCATCTCACATACCCATAGAAATAATGTTCTCTTATTTGCTTAAATACATCAATATCTCTAGTGAGATTCATGAATATTCAGGTTTTTATGCTCACTATGTGCTTTATTACACGCAAAATTAATAATTGATGAAAATAAATAAAAATTCCGTTTTCAAAACTATATTTTCATTTTTCTTCAATGGTACAATTTCTATAACTCATTGAATTATACAACCAATAGAAATGTATGATACATACTAAGAGCTCAAACTTTCACAAACATAATTTTTTTTTAAAATTTAAAGCAATGAAAATAATTAGAGTTGGAAGCTGTATTCAGCTTTTAAGAAGGTGGTTCTTTGGATATATTGGATATATTGGATATATTGATACATTTTTGGCATAAATAAAAAAGACAAATAGACTAATTATAACGAAACTAGAGGCCTGCTGCATGAAATATGTGCAAGAATAGGCCTTCCTTCCCCTGGCTGCTGGCACTGACTTCCCTCTGGCACCTGGGACCTGGTCTTCTCTCCCAGCCCCTCCTTCGTCCAGAAGGTTGTCCAGAAGAATGTCCAGAAGGACATCCAGTCTAATTAGCATATTATGCTTTTATTATTATAGATGACTAGTATATTCTATTGGTGCAGATGCTACTCTTACTAACTTTAAAATTATTCACATCCTCCTGGGACAGGGTAACAATAGAAACAACATATAAAGACAGAATGGCACTCAATATGGAAGAATGGGATAAAAGAGAGATTCTGGCCAGATGGAAAGATGAGTGACAATAAAGTACATGGGAACTGATTCCCTTTAGTACTTAAAGTATTCTTTCTTTTGTTGGGGCTACTTTCTTGAAAACATGAAGCCAGACTTTGTTCACTTCTGAACTTATTTTAGGTTGTTCACAACACACTTTTCACATAATGCTTTGCTTTTTTAAATTACATGATGTCTATTTAATGAATTGTGAGCTATGAAAATCTGTTCTTACTGATAGTCATACTTATAAATGTGCCATGAACCCTAGAAGGGGCTTCTGATGTAGGAGGATGCTGGCAGAAGATTTGGTCAATTTCTATAAATAAGTCAAATGCTATGTTCCCTACTTTCTACCACATATCCATATTAAGAGTGGGGTTAGCAGATTTCTTCCCAGAGTTATAGGGATAATTCAACTCCCACATTATGGATGGAACATAAAAGCAGTGAATTTGAAAATGAGCCACTGTGTAACAGCCAAATTTATCCCACTTGGCTGACAACAAATTGGCATCCACTAATAGAATTGGAAAGTTAGGACAGAAAAAAAAAATCCAAGACTTCTGATTAAACATTTAAAATACGAAGACATTAAAAATAAACACTGAAACATCAAATGTATTAAAAACAAATACTAAAATATTAAAGAATTGAAAACAAATATTGAAATAGACTGAGAGCTTAGTTAGATAAGACCCTATGTAATTTTGAAACAGCCTAAAGTACTAGGAGAGGCTCAAATCCCACAAGCACCTGAAATTCATCATATGCAAAATGAAACCAGAAATCATCCCTTCAAACCCCGCCCATTCTGTCCTTCCTATTTTTCCTGAACCAGGGCCACAAAAGGTTGAAATAGTGGTGTTACTTGTCTTTTCTTTCACAGTACTTACCAAGTAAGTAGGTCAACAGCATTTATAGTCAATCAACAGTGAATTCAGTACATATCCTGAATCTTCTCTATCTATATTGCCACTGCCATTAAGTTCAAGACTGGGCCATCATTTATCTGAATATTCTGATAGCCATTTACTTGGTCCTTCACTTGTTCCAACAGGTCTTTACTTGGTACTTACTCTGTACTCTCTGCAAAAATTTAGAGCTATAAAGATGAATCAAAAGCAGTATCTACTTCCAAGTAACTTATTTTTCCAAGTAACTAGGCACACGAAAAAATGTATAATCTGTATTATATACATGTCTGCAAAAACTGTCCTTCCAGATAAATAGTGAGAAATTATTTGAATTTCGTTTCCAAACATCTAATCCTGCCTCTGTCCAACTATTAAATTATTGAAGAATCTGTGTATCATCAACTGGATAGAATCCAACTTGTTCTCTATATGCCTTTATAAGAAATCAGCAGTTCTTAAAGTGTGCTTGGGACCCATGGGGAGGGACAGGGTTCTCTGAGACCCTTTACAGGGTCTGAAAGGTCAACATCATGTTCATGATCATCTTAAAATGTTATGTGTCTTTTTCACCCTCATTCTCTCACAAATGCACAGGCAAGTAATCCAGACACTGCATAGCTTGTTATATTCCATGATTGCTTGAAGAAGCAGACATGAGAATCCAGATGTCTTTTATTAAAGCAGATAATAAAAAATAGGCAGTATTGTGGAATTCAATTTGTTTGGGTGGAAATAGCCTTTAGAAAATATTTATGTTAACATGCATTGGGATTTATTATTCTTTCTCAAAACAAATTAATAACTATTTAAATATTTTTTTTCCACTTTAATGTCTAGGGTGGCAAATATTAGGAGATGCAAACCATATCAATATAAGTATTTTGGGATTCTCAATAGTTTTTCAGAGTCCTAAAACCAAAAAGTTTGAGGACTTCTGCAATAAAGGATTACAAGTTACAGGCTGGCCTTGTCTCAGACTGCTGTTTACATTTACTCTGGGCTCCAATCATACTGAGACTTTTCTATTTTCCAGAATATGTCATGAGGTTGCTGTCTCTTCTCTCCTGTCACATACCGTGTATTCATATCTGTTGGCTTCTCACCCCACCTAACCCCACACACATGGGACAAAGGCTGAATTAGGGTGAGGTAGAGGAATGTGGGCATGCATATCCAAGAGCCCAGAAAACAATTCCTCTTAGTTGGCTCTGCTGCTCTGTTGTTCCTCCTTTAGTGATATTATTCTCAAAGATTTTTTCTGGAAGCCCATCTAAGCCCTATGTATACCACAAAAGAGTTTCTCTTGTCACTCTCTTTCCCAGATAACCATTTGTAAGTAATTAAAGAAACATACCAGTATATTTTGCTATTTCAATTATTTATTCAAAAAGAAAATACAATGAGTGGCCAGATTATTATGGCCACCTGACGTTTGTAGGCAAATTAGACATACACTGCATCTTATGAGATATGGAAGCCGAAGGCCTGTTCGAACACCTTTGCTGTCTGCAGTTACCAAGATAAAACGTCTCCAATTCACACAAGAACACAAGGATTGGACAGCTGAGCAGAGGAAAACAGTCATGTGGTCTGATGAATCACGTTTCCAGTTGCATCATGCAGATGGCAGAGTGAGAATTTTGCAGAAACAGCATGGAAGTATGCACCCTACATGCATGAGTACAACCCTTCAAGCTGGTGGGGGCAGTGTTATAGTTTGGGGCATGTTTTCTTGGCATGATTTGGGCCCATTAATTCATGTGGAATAATGTCTGAATAGCGCAACATACCTAAGTAACTTTGCTGATCAAGTTCACCCTATCGTGTTGATGGCATATCCCAATGGATATGGCTTCTTCCAACAAGACAATGTGCCATGCCACGGTACTCATTGTGCAGGCGTGGTTTCAAGAACATGAGGGTGACTTTATCTTGCTTAGGTGACTCCCACAATCACCAGATCTTAATCTAATTGAGCATTTGGGATTGTTAAAAAGAGCCATCAGGCAGCTGGTTCCACAACCATCAGATACCACAGAATTGGACAGTGCTATCCATCAGGCATGGTGTCAGATTCCTCCCATCACCTTTCAACATCTCCTGGAGTCAATGCCAAGAATAACTGCCGCAGTACTGAAGGCAAAAGGTGGCCCACCGAAGTACTGATGGGGTGGTCATAATAATCTGGCCACTCAGTGTAGTTCTAGAATATAACAAATTTTCTCTCTTTTGTATCCAAATGGCCTTCTGAAGTTTCTGAGGTTCCTAGAAATTTGAGTAGGTGTTTCTCAAATCCAGGAAGTGCATATAAACGTACATTTTGCCAACACCTTATAAAATGTCCACAAAAATCTTTTACTGATCTTAGTATGCAGTTCATGTCATGATAGTGACTGGTTTACAAGTCTGTGGTGTTCTTTCTGTGAAGGATGAAAATGAGGCAAGCCCATTACATAAGTGAGGTAGGATAATATGTCAGAAAGGATTCTCTTGAATCCTCAAACACACTGAGGCAATCAGACAAAAATCTCTCTGGCCTGTAAGAATATTTAGAGCATGTGCAGAAAAAGACAAATACTGCATGATTTCACTTCTAAGTGGAATCCAGAAAAACAAAACAGAACAAATAAACAAACAAAACATAACAGAAACAGACCCATTCAGTGTAGAGAACAGGCTGATGACTGCCAAAGGGTGGCATTTGGGGGATGGGAAAATAAAAATCAGGGAAATTGTTTCAAAACCTCTGTATGAGCCAATTTTAAAACCATTTTAATAGACAAAGGCAGATAGCTCCAAGTCCAGTCCTTTCTTTAAAACCTAGTTATAGTGATGTCCTGAGACATTCAAGTGGCTCTGGAAGGTTTCTTCTAAAAAAAAATCTCTCTCCTAGACTAGGAAATTCCTCTTAGATTAAGGAAATAGCTTCTGGGAAAATTAAGCTTATCAGTCAGCCATGTCTTAGAGTGAATTACTTTACTCTTTTAATCAAATTGCTTTTGCTTTAATAGCTTGGGTACAGATTATAGTGTTCTGGGTCATCCTGCCCTCCTAAGCGTCATATATACTTACAGGCCAAGAGGAAGTGAAGCAAAAAGGAACTCTACTTCCTCTCTGGATGAACACACCTGCTGATCACAGCAAAAGGTGACTCCACTGGGACTTCCAATCCAATGATCCTATCAAATTTGACCTCTTTATCTTCCCCTATTGTACTTAATATCCTTTTTGATAGTTCAATTCATGGTTCCTCATTTTTTAAAATATATGCTTATTGAATCCAGAGAGAGGAAGGGAGAGGAAGAGAGCAATAGAAATGTCAAAGATAAGAGATAATCATTGATCAGCCTCCTCATGCATGCCTCCTACAGGGAATGGAGCCCATAACCTGGGCATGTGCCCCGACCAGGAATTGAACCATGTGCCCTGACCAAGAATCAATCCATGACCTCCGGGTTGCTCAAACACTGAGCCACACCAGCCAGCCTCATGGTTTCTTATTATAAAAATTTTTATTATGTAGGGTCTAAGCTCCCTGCCCCCAAACTCTCCATTATCCTCAACTAGCAAAAAACTTTGGATTTTAATTTAATCTGTGAGTTAGCCAATCCCACTCCTGTCTTCAAGTATCTGAAATAGAGAAACACAAATGACCATGCTGTCTCATTTCACTTTTATGCTGTACAACTGCAAATGGACCCTCTCTGCTTCTAGGCAACAATTCTCCATTCCCCTATTGGACTCATTCTCCCATCCACTGAGTTCAATATTCCACATCTTTTTCTGCCTCCACGATCCAGCATGATTTTCCTCTTCCTCATTCATGGCTGATATTCTTCCTTCCTTTTTCACTGGGAAAATGGAAGCAATTAGAAGGGAGTATACACATTCTTCCACCAACAAAGCTAACAACCTACTTGCCTCTGTGATAAATATTGTATCTGCCTCCCTGTTACAATTCCTCTACCTATGCATGGAATCCTATGCCTTCTGCCTACTCAAGACATTCTTCCTAAAACTTGTATCTCCCTTGCATGATCAGTTTTTACCCTTACTACTAAGTCATTGTCACTAACATATAACATCCAGTGGTGATCCAGATTAAAAATGATTCTCTTAACTGCATTTCCCCTTCTGACCAGAATTGCATTGTATCTGTAGTTCTTGGTTAGTGTGGACGTTTTAATAATATTAAGTGTTTCAAATCATGGGCACTGGATGTCTTTCCATTTATTTGTGTCTTCTTTAATATCTTTCATTGATGTTTGGTAGTTTCCACTGTATAAGTCTTTTACTTCATTGGTTAAATCTATTCTTAAGTATTTTATTGTTTTTTGTGCTATTGTGTATGGGATTGTTTTCTTAATTTCCGTTTGAATAGTTGATTGTTAGTCCCCTGAATCCAAAAACAGACAAAAACACTACAAGAAATCTGTAGGCCAATAGTCCTGATGAATAGAGATGCAAAAATCCTTAACCAAGAAAATTAGCAAACCAAATTCAGTAGCACATTGAAAGGACAATACAGCCAAAATCAGTTTGGCTCAGTGGATAGAGTGTCAGCCTGCAGACTGAAAGGTCCCAGGTTCGATTCTAGTCAAGGGCATGTACCTTGATTTTGGGTGCATCCCCAGTGGGGGGTGTGCAGGAGGCAGCTGACTGATGTTTCTCATCTATGTTTCTAACTGTCTATCCCTCTCCATTCCTCTCTGTAAAAAATCAATAAAATATATATTTTTAAAAAGGACAATACACCATGACCATTTGGGCTCTATTCCTGGGATGTATCAACATAAGTAAATCATCAAAGTGGTACACCACTTTAATAGAATGAAAGATAAATTCACATGATCTATGCATGGCTATACTCATAGCAGCACAATTTGCAATAGCTAAGATTTGGAAACAGCCTAAGTGCCTATCAGCAGATGACTGGATTAGGAAACTATGGTACATCTACACAATAGAATACTATGCTGTTACTAAAAAGGAAATAACTCTTACCATTTGTAACATCATGGATGAACATGGGGAGCATTATACTAAAAGAAATAGGCAAGTCAGAAAAAGATAACTATCACATTATCTCACTCATTTGTGGAATATAATGAACAACGTAAAGTGACAAACAAAAATAGATCTAGAGACAGAGAAGCATCAAAAAGAACTTCAACATCAGAAGGGATGTTGGGGGGGATAGGGAAGGGGCCGTGGGTGGAGGTAAGAGATCAACCAAACGACTTGTATGCATGCATATAAGCATAACCCATGGATGCAGACACTAGGGGGGTGAGGGCATGCACTGGGGACATGGAGGGTGGCCAAGGAGAGCTCAATGGGGGGAAAGGGGACATATGTAAAACTACATGTAATACTTTAGATAATAATTTTAAAAAAGAAAATAAAATAATCACATGATCATCACAATAAGTGCACAAATTTGACAAAATTAAGTACCTTTTCCATGAGAGAAATTCTTAACAAGCTAGGTATAGACAGAATTTGCCTCAACATAATAAAGGCCACACATCACAAGCCTACAGCTAACATCATACTACACAGTGAAAAACTGAAAGCTTTTCAGTCGTCCTTTTGTTTTGTTTTAAAGATCCAGAAAGGCCAGGATTTCTGTCCTTGACTTCTCCAGTCTACACAGTACTGGAACTTTTAGCCAAAGAAATTATGAATGAAAATAAATAAGTAAAAGGCTTCCAAATTGGAAAGGCAGAAGTAAAAGTTAATGTTTGCAGATGACATTATCTTATATATGGAAAACAGTAAAGCTTACACACTCACACACACACACACACACACACACACACACACACACACGTTAGAATTAATAAATTCAGGAGAGTTACAGAATATAAAATTCTACCTTCTTCAAATGTCTCAGTGGGAAGTACCAACAGGGGAGCAGAGAGAGAATAATGAATTGGGGGAAGTTGTCTCTCTAGCACCCTCCCTATGAGCTCACTGACCTAGGGCTAGTGATCGCTCCTGTCCAATCAGGTCAGACTCTCTACACTGTCCTTTCTGTCTCAGCTTTTGGCAACTGCTCTCTTTCTTCCCCACCTTTAGGCTTAGAGTCATAATGTTTTCCTGGTCATTATAGGCCTGAGGTCCTCCTGACTTTTCCTTTGTGATTTCTCTACAGTCTTCTCTCAATGTTGAACAAATCCCACTGAGAAACTGTTTCAAACTGCCCAGGTGAAAGGCGCACCAGGCCAGGGTTTTGACTAACCCACCTGATACATCCTCAACTTATGAGTAAAAGTTATCACATCCACTTTCACAATATATTCCAAATATAACCCGTTTTCACCAACTGTACCATCCTCATGCTAGTTGAAGCCACCGTCATTTCTCACCTGGGTGAGAGCAATAGCTTAGTACTTCTGCTCTCTCTTTCTACCCCATTCTTTTCTTCACACAGCAGTCAGTGTCCCCCTCTCAAGAAGTAAGTCTGATGATGCCTTTGCCCTGCCCAAAAGCTTCTAAAGACTTTTCACCACACATAGAATGAGATAAAAATAAAAATTCCTCATGGTGGTCAGACAAAAAGGCTCTGTTGAGATGGCCTTTGCTTTTCCTAATCCCCTTGCCTGACACTCTCTGTAATGCTTACTTGTGTTGCTTCAGTCATAGGGGCCTCCTTCAAGTTCCATGGACACCCATATTGTGCCAGTATTTCAGAGCATTTTCCCACAACATAACTTTACAGGGATCATTGTCATCCTAGATATTTGCATGCTCCATCTCTCCTTTCTTTCAGTCCTCTGCTTAAGTCATCCTTACAATGAGACGATTTTGAATGCACTATCTAAAGTAACATCCTCTAGTCTATATCTACTTACACAGCTTTATTTCTCTCAAAATTACTCATCTTTGCCTCACAGGATCTATGTATTCACTTGTCTGCTTCCTTTTCCCGGTGAGAAAAGGGATTACCACTGTTGTTCACTACTACTCTCAGAATCTAGAACAGCATGTGGCATTTACTTAGAAGCTTTATATAAATTTGTGGTGAATGAATGAATGGGAATCAAAATATACCAAATGGAAAAACTTAATGAAATGCAAACTTAAGCGAAAATTCAATTCATAGTTTACTTAATGAGCAGGTAAATTCAATAGCATCACATTAAAATAAGCTGATTTTACTTCTAACAGTGGAACTCTTCCTTGGAATGGGACTAGACTTATTTCCAAGTCAACTAATAGGGATTCCTCACCTGCAAGATGTCTGCATGGGCATAATAGGGTTTAATGCTCTGGTTATCATGTAATATTTTTGTTTTCTTTGGTTTTGTATTTTGTGGTCCATAGCAGAGCAAGACCACTTGTTCAAGAACATTATCTGGAAACAACAACACACTACTATGCCATGTATAATACATAGAAAAGAGTATGTAAATCCAAATGACAGACAATAGATAGCAAGGAGAACAACAACATACCTATTTCCAGGTGAGCTATTAGTATTACAAGATTTTTCTAAGTTTTCTCTCTCCCAGATTTTAACATGCTCCTCCCCTAATAGTTATAATGAATTTTAAGTCAATTATTTCCTTGACACTTCAAATTTGTATAGAAAAACTATGATGATCTGCATCAAAATGACATCATCAATGGTTCCTCTCTCATTTGTGGTTTCCTCATCAGTGTTATGATTCATTGCTAGTGCTGTATTCAATTTCAATTCATTAAGTATGATTTTTGTACATGATTCCATTATAGAAATGTATGTTAAAATACTTCTCCATGTCACTCTTGACAGGCATTCAGAAGGTTTTTGGTATACTGTGCTACACTTTACAAATCACTATGAATATCCTTTTACATGTCTTTCTGTTGCTGTCTGACTTGGAACCATTCTCTCCCTTTAGAAAACTTTATAATTCTATGTTTAATCAACTTTACATTGATCTTGCAATTACTCTGAGGGAAGTCTTGTTTTCCGCATTCTTGGTCAGCAGTTTACTGTAGCCCTTGGAAAACTGACTGACATCACCAGAGATAATTCATTTGGAAAAGCTCTGAAGTTAACGCAGCACTTCCAGTGAACTGTCTCCAAGAACATTCTTCTCCTAAAATCCAAGCCTCTTATCAAGCCTCTTATCAAGTTGGGGCTTTATTTTATTTTATTTTTTAATATATTTTTTATTGATTTTGTACAGGGAGGAAGAGAAAGGGATAGAGAGTTAGGAACATCGATGAGAGAGAGTCATCGATCAGCTGCCTCTTGCACACCCCCTACTGGGTATATGCCCGCAACCAAGGTACATGCCCTTGACTGGAATCGAACCCGGGACCCTTCAGTCCCCAAGCCGACGCTCTATCCACTGAGCCAAACCGGTTTCCGCTGGGGCTTTATTTTAAATAAATTGGTAGTTTTATAACATCACAGCAGAATTTCTTTCTCATGAAATTAAGTTAAACTGAACAAACGCCAAATAAACACACAGAATCTCAGGTGAAAAAAGAAAATATAAACGTGCTTCTCTTTCAAATACCTAAAGCAGTTACTCATTTCAATGTCTACTTGAAATTGACCCAGTGATTTCAGCCTTGATTACACTGAGGGACAAAATTACACTGCTCACTACAAAAGATTGCCAGGTATAACAAATAAAAATGGAGGAGACACAGTGAAATTTGCATTTCGAATAAATAATAAATATCTTTAGTAGAAGTCATGTCAACTGCAATATTTGGGAACTATTCATTCTGAAATATCCTCATTTTTAAATCTCAAATGCAATTAACTAGGCATTGTATATTTTATCAGTCAACCTTAGGGCTTCCTACCCATTTGAGCTCTCCAGGTGTCCTTTAAGCAGCTGGATTTGCTGAAGACGGTGTCTGTATTTGAGGAACTCACTAGCTGTGCGGGCCTTGGCAGTCGTTCATCGCATTGGCTTCTTCATTTCATGGAGGACATTACCTTCAAGCAAAGCAGGAGAGTCTGAGGGTAAGTGTTTACCTGAGCTGGATGTGTTGTTGCCGGCTTCCTGGTAAGAATGTTGCCAAGGAGCAACAAGTTTCCATCTTGGAGGAACAGCCTGCCCTGAGGCTGCATGGTCAGTGGCATGCGGGCGGGGCTCTGGGTGGAACCCTGAGCTGCCCTGAAGCCTCGCGAGACCCCGGTTGGCCGAGGTCTTTTCACCCTCACCGGCTCCCATACCTGCCTCCCCACGAACCGGAAGTCGCCCTTCACACCTTGCTGAGCCCAGTGCTGTCCAGCCCCGAGGCCTCCCTTGTTGTCTGCTGATCCGTGGCGACCCGTGGCTGTCCCGCTGCCTTCCCCAGGCTTCTAGGACTTTCCCACCGAAGCGGGGCCACTTTGAGCAGAGCAGACATGTCTGGCTACGGGGGCAGCACCAATGGCTCCGGGGAGCACTCGGAGCCGGAGGGCAGCGTGGGGACAGCCCGGGGCCTGCACCTGAGTTCTCAGCCTCAGCGGCTCTGGTGGGCGGCCAGGCACCCAGGTGGCAGCGGGGATGCCGCGGTCCCCCTCCTGGCCAGCACGGAGAGCCAGAGCACCGACACGGGCATCATCTCCGTGATCCCGGAGGACACTGCAGAAGCCACAGGCGAGTACTCAGACCATGAGCCCAGAGAGGAAGGGGAGGAAGAGGATGGGGCAGAGGAGGAAGAGAAAGGGGCAGAGGAGCAGGAAGAGGTGGCAGCAGCAGAGCAGCTCCAGGGCCAGCGCAGGGAAGCCAGCCCCCGCCAGCCCGTGTCTGTGCCCGATGAGGAGGCGGCCCTGCAGGAGTGGGTGGCCTCGGAGACCTCGGCGCTGCCCCGGCCCCGCTGGCAGGTGCTCAGGGCCCTGCGCGATCGCCAGCTGGGCTCCCGCGGCCGCTTCGTGTACGAGGCCTGCGGGGCCGGGCTCTTCGTGCAGCGCTTCCGCCTGCAGTACGGGCTGGAGGGCCACAGCGGCTGCGTCAACAGCGTCCACTTCAACCAGCGAGGCACCTGGCTGGCCAGCAGCAGCGACGACCTCACGGTCATCGTGTGGGACTGGGTGCGCCAGCGCGCCGTCATGGCCTTCAACACGGGCCACAGGAACAACGTCTTCCAGGCCAAGTTCCTGCCCAACTGCGGCGACTCCACGCTGGCCACGTGTGCCCGCGACGGGCAGGTGCGCATCGCCCAGCTGCCCGCCATCTCGCTCAGCAGGGTGTCCAGGCGCGTGGCCCAGCACCGGGGGGCCTGCCACAAGCTGGCCCTGGAGCCCGACTCCCCCGTCAAGTTCCTCACCGCGGGGGAGGACGCGGTGGTCTTCGCCGTCGACCTCAGGCAGGACAGCCCCGCGTCCAGGGTGGTGGTCACCAAGGAGAACGAGAGGAGGGTGGGGCTGTACACGGTCTTCGTCAATCCCGCCAACACCTACCAGTTTGCCGTGGGGGGAAGGGACCAGTTTGTGAGGATCTACGACCAGAGGAAAATCGACGAGACCCACAACTATGGGCTGCTCAAGAAGTTCTGTCCTCACCACCTGGTCAACTGCGACTCCAAGTCCTTCATCACCTGCCTGGTGTACAGCCACGACGGCACCGAGCTCCTAGTCAGTTACAACGACGAAGATATTTACCTCTTCCAGGCCTCCCACGCTGACGGGGCCCAGTATGTGAAGAGATATAAGGGGCACAGAAATAATGCCACGGTCAAGGGGGTCAATTTCTATGGGCCCCGAAGCGAGTTTGTGATGAGCGGTAGTGACTGCGGCCACATCTTCCTCTGGGAGAAATCCTCCTGTCAGGTCGTCCAGTTCATGGAAGGGGACAGGGCGGGGAACATCAACTGTCTTGAGCCCCATCCTTACCTCCCTGTGATGGCGACCAGTGGCCTAGACCATGATCCCAAGATCTGGGCACCCACAGCCAAGGCCACCACTAAGCTTATTGGGTTACATGATGTGATTAAGAAGAACAAGCAGGATCGAGATAAAGATGGCTCGGGCCACAACCACTTGTATGACAATAACATGCTTTCATTCCTCATGCATCACTTCACACATGGAAATCATTCTGGTCCACGGCTGCGCAGGGCACCTCTTGAAGGTAGAGTCCTGGATGTTGAGTCACAAGAGTCTTCTGGTTCCTCAGATACATCCCAGGAGGAAGAAAACTAAGATGGTCAGTGGATCCCGCCATCCTGAATGCCTGATTCCTGCTCCAGCTAGAGGTCACCTCAGTAGGACTTTGAAGTTTGCAATTCAGTTTACCTGTTAGATTTGTCTTTTGCCTGTTACTTCCCACTATGAAAACCTTCTTTCATCGGTTGCCTGTACTATCTTTTCTTCCTCTATGACGTTTTTCTTTCCTCATTCCTTTTCTTTCACTTGGTTTCTTTGCTCCTTATTTCTAGGGGAATGTGTAAGCCATTTATTCGTACCCTTTTGCTTTTGTCTTCTTATGGTTGACCTCTAAAGGTTCCTAATTCAGAAGGAAATACTGAGGGCTTCATTGAATCTATATTCTCATTTCTGACACTTGGAAAATTTACTTTTTTTTTTTCATCTTTAGTAGATAATATTAAGGTTTTCAGTTTAGCTAAAAAAAAAGTTAAATGTGTTTATTCTTAAAAATTAAATAAAAAGTGTGTATGTACACACATACATAGTCCTACATACTCACACAGTCACTCTCAAAGAGCAATCGAGAGAGAGACATGGCCACCAACACCCCTGGGAATGATAATACCCTTCTTGTCAGATGTTTGTTGGTGAAGAAGGATGTGATAAAACATCCTGTGGCCTAACAGAGGCTTTTTTTCAATAATGCTCCTTAAAATGCATATTATCTCTGGCCCCTTAAGAGCAGGTAGAGAAACTTATATAATGAGATTAAACTTTATGCCCAGAGATTCAAAGTTAAGGGCAACTTCCTAGATATCTGGGGCCCATGGGTAGCCCCTCCCAAGATCTGCTGTCAGGAAAAGACCATAAATGTCATAAAAGAACACAGTGAGTCAGAACTAACATTGTGGTTTAAAACAGAAAAGGAAATGGAAGAAAAGGTGGTTAGATAAATTCCCAGCAAGATAATTTATTCGTCTAGAATTGATAACTTTGTGTTGTTCCCGTTTTTCTGAATGCACGTGTTAATATTGATTAATTTGACTAGAGGGACTGGCAAGGATGAAATTTAATTACATGATATTGTTTACTCTGTACTTTGAATTCTCGTGCGGTTTCATGGCTGAGAACTCCCAAAAGATTACTTTCCAAGAAGTTCTCCTGGGACAAACATCTCCTAAAAGATACCAGCCAAGTACATAAGAATTCCTCCTATTTGAAAGTATATTTTTCAACCGATTTCCAAATAACTTCATATTGCAATAAAGAGTTGTTTATATGAATAGATAACTTTGATACTAGAATAAGTATCTCATTAGACATTTAGGTGTTGCTCAACATTCTCTTTGGCTCATTTCATGAGGTTAAATTGTTTTTAAAAATATTTTGTTTTAAGCCTTATTTATTATAAACGTGGGACCTAATGTCCAATTACCATTCAGTGATAATGTTTTTGGTTTTCAAACATTATTTGTGTAAGTGAAGCAGAGTCCTCCTTAGCCCCAACACCATTCTTTTCCAAAGTTTGTCGGTAAAGAGGATGTGATCAAACATTCTGTGCCCTAACAAATGCTTTTCTTCAGTCATGCATATTATCTCTGGCCCCTTGAGAGCAGATGGAGAATTTTATATTATGAGATTAGACTTTAGAATGGAAATTAATATATTTTATTTATTTCAGAGAGGAAGGGGGAGGGATAAGTTAGGAACAACTTCGTGGGTATCTGGGGCCCAGGGGTAGCTGCTTCCAAGGTCTGCTGTCAGGAAAAGCCATTGAATATCACAAAAGAACATAGTGAGTCTCAACTAACACTGTCATTTAAAACAGAATAGAAAATGGAACAGAAAAGAAAATGGAAGAAAAGGTGGTTAGATGAATTCCTAGCAAGATATTTTGTCTGTTTAGAATTAATAACTTTGTGTTGTTTCCATTTTATGAATGCACGTGTTAATATTGATTAATTTGAGTAGAGGGACTGGTAAGGATGAAATTTAATTACACGATATTGTTTACTCTGTACTTTGAATTCTCGTGCAGTTTCATGGCTGAGAACTCCCAAAAGATTACTTTCCAAGAAGTTCTCCTGGGACAAACATCTCCTAAAAGATACCAGCCAAGAATATAAGAATGCCTAATATTTGAAAGTATGTATTTGAAACTCTTTTGAAGAATGAATTCATGTTGCAATAAAGAGTTGTTTATACTGACAGATAAGTGTGTGATAACTTTGGAATAAATATCTCATTAGGCATCTCTCTGACTTTGCTCAAGATTCTCTCTGACTCTTTAAGAGGCTAAATTGCTTTTAAAAATATTTTGTTCTAAGCCTTCTTTAATGTATATGTGGGGCATATGTCCAATTACAGCTCAGTAATAATGTTTTTGTTTTATAAACATTCGTGTGAGGGATGCAGAGGCCTCCTTGGCCCCAACACCTCTGCGAAGTGTAACATTCTTCTTTTCAGACGTTTGTTAGTGAAGAAGGATGTGATAAAACATCCTGTGCCCTAACAAAGGCTTTTCTTCAATAATGCTCCTTAAAATGCCTGTTATCTCTGGCCCCTTGAAAGCAGGTGGAGGCATGTAAATAATGAGATTAGATTTTAGAATGGAAAGTTATTGACCAACATTTCTGCTCACTGAGATTCAAAGTTATGGACAACTTCCTAGGTATCTGGGGCCATGGGTAGCCTCTCCCAAGGACTGCTGTCAGCAAAGGACCTAAAATATGTGTGTGTGTGTGTGTGTGTGTGTGTGTGTGTGTGTGTGTATGTGTTGGGACGGGGCAAGGGGGTATTTGGGTGGGAAGAGATCAATCAAAGAACTTATATGCATTTATGCATAACCCATGGACAGTGAAAATATGGTGGTAATACCTGGGGCAGAGGATAGGGGCAGGCTAGAGGGAGTCAATGGGGGAGAAGGGGAACATATGTAGTACTTTCAACAATAAAGATTTTATTGAAATTTGAAAAAAATACAGTGAATCTGAACTAACACTGTGGTTTAAAAGAGGATATAAAAGGAGACCAGTTATAAAACCTGAATCCCAAGTGTAGAGCTACCCTGCACAATTGTCTGGGGTGTATACCAGGAATAAAATCAACAAATAAAAAACCTTTTGGAATTTCCACTGACACATTCTGGCAGTGAGAACAGTGGCAAGAGCTAATTATGACCCATTTCTTTATTCACCTGCTCTTTGGAAGCACCTCTGTCATTGGGGGTTTGTACTCTGAACTAAAGCCTTCTTCAGAGTTCCCTGCTTCGCTCTGAGATTCTTTCTGCAAAAACAGGCACTGGGATGGAAGGGGGGCAGCCTGGAAGAGGTCAAGGGGTGGAATGGGACATATTAATATGTAATACTTTCAACAATAAAGATAAACAAACAAACAAACAAACAAAAAAAAAAACAGAGAGCCACTTGGAGTGAGGTTTGGAAGGCAAGTAGGAGCCAGCCCTGTTTGATTTATGCTCAGAAAGAAGGGACAGAGAGGCACATTGGCACTCCTCTACTGGCTTACCTTAGTGTGAAGCAGCAGCCAGGCCCACAGCTACAGCGACTCCCCCTGAGCTCCTTCATCCTCAGCAGCTCCCTAAGAAAGAGTGAGGACCCACTTCTGCCCAGCCCTCCGGTCCCCATGGTTGGAGGTTTGGGGGCTGTGAAAGATCAGCAGGGTTTTCAGACTGTCCTCTCAGGTTCCATCTGTTCCTTAGGGATTCCAGTCTTTCCTGCTTCCCCACTTCTCATCCCTCTCTCCTCCCTGAATGCTATGCTGCCCTCAGGTTCTGGCACCTGAAGCAGAGACAAAAGCCTCATGGAGGCTGCTGATGCAGATCCTGCAATCACATGCCATCAGGTCCCCATTACAAGTCCCCTCCTATAAGGGTATCACCTCCAGTGTTTCTGTTCCTCTGTTTGAACCCTGAGGGAGGCAACCATCCCCACACACTTTGGATTGAGTAAGGCACCAGACTGTGTAGACAATTTTCCATTTGGAAAAGGAAATTTCTCTTAAGAGAGACATTTGACTTGATCCATATAAATGGACAGATGGATGAGTAGATATAGAGGTAGATGGTAGAGAGAAGAAGAGAGAGAATATGGAGTCCAAAAACTAATTTGAAAAGTAAGGTTATGATAATAGGTGAAAACCAAACTGGTGGTATAGGTCCAGGAAAATGAAAGGAATGTTACCAGATTAATTTATGTAAATGTTAATGTGGTCTGTTAGTATATGGAAGAGAACAATAAATATTACAACCAACTTACCATGAGGTGGTGGGCAAAGCTAACAGTCCTATCACATAAGCAGGCAAAATTTCACCTTCAAATTTAATTTTTCAACACCAATTATTTTCATTTCACAATGGAATATCTACAGGACAATTCTGTGTAGGCTCCCATGTCCTTTATGCAGTGTTATAATTATGTCCTAATTATGCACAGATTTTAACGGCATAGTGCTGTGATAGATGCCAAACTATACTTTTAAAAAAGACATCTTCTGGCAGCCATTCCTTAAAAGGACAGGTGTGGAAAAGACCACAGATGGGGGGGAAAACATATAAAGGAGCCTAATTGCTAAATGGCAGGCCAAAATTTTGCAGTGAGTTCTATTTGTCCAGCAGTGACTTTCAGCATTGCTCCTTCTACCATGTGAGCCAAAAGCATGATGCAAGAAATTTACAACAGACTGGATTGTACCCAACCGGTGAGCAACATCTGTAAACTTTACTAACTTAATTTGCCCTTATTTCAGTATCTTCCATAGTAAAATGAGAAGTTTAGATTTTCAGGTTTCATTCTCAGAACCTTGTGGAGCACTTAATGCATATTTCTTTAGTGGACAATGAGTTCAGAGATGGGTATATGAGAAGGAACTTACTACGGGCTGTGTCCTGGGGAGAATTGGGGAGTTTGGAATGTTTTCACTATAAAAGCATTGGGAAGTTTCCTGTCCTGGTGTTTTGCACAAAGTACAATATTTATCTCCCCCCCCAACCCCCGTAACTTCGGCCGCCTCTTTATCTCTAAGCCTATTATATAAGCAAACATCTATGGAAATCAGATACTAGCAAGTATATTCAAAATGTATTGTCTTAATAATTCTTCAAAATAAACCTTAAAATGGAGGACAGAAAACTGAAGTTCAGTGAAGGTAACTTTCCAAAGTCATTGTGCTAAGAAGGTATAAATTAGAGGATCAAATAGAATTTGCTACTAAATTAATCCATCATATAGCGGAACATAGCAAAATTGTTTTGGTGTGTGGTAATTGGACTTAGTTGACAGTAGAAATTGGGACCCCAAGTCTCAAGATTCTTTCATGATATTTTTCAAGTTTTAAATAGTCTTTCTTTGATATTATACATAAACCACACTAAAAATCATGATATTTAAAAGTCACCTTTCACCTATCAAGGTGGCTGTAGTCTCACTTTGGACTTCTGTCAGCTGTGTGACAGACATGTTAGCAGCCCAAGTCCCTGAAATTGAATTGTAGGCCTCTGAGGAGAATGAACAAAACAACAACAATGAGCCAATAAAAAATTACAAAATATGAAAACAATAAATTCTGGGGTAGGATCAGTACTTGTGGCTTCAGCTACACATTGATTTGGATGACATTGACTGAAAATATTTTTGCTAGTGGAGGGACCAAAATTCTGCCACCTTGAAGCTGTTTTGGGGGATATTTCTTTTTTAAATATTTTTATTACTTCAAAGAGGAAGGAAGAGAGAAAGAAACATCAATGATGAAAGAGAATCATGGATTGGTTGCCTCCTGCACACCCCACACTGGGAATGGAGTCCACAACCTGGGTATGTGCCCTGACCAGGAATAGAACTGTGACCTACTGGTTCGTAGGTCATCTCTCAACTACTGAGCCATTCCAGCTGGGCTGCTTTTGGGAATGTTGATTTAAGTTGTTTAATAAGAAACAAAACTTAGAAATAACCTTTGACCCTCCCCCTTTTCCTGACCAAGAGATTCAGACAGAGAATCCTGCTTCAGTTTGGTGAGTTTAGGATGTCTCCTGAACACAATTTGTGTTAAGTATGGTAAACAAGAGGGCTTCAGGCAGCTGCCTGTTAGCTGGATACCCGCTGTGTCCCACTGTGTCTGAATCTCCTTGCAAGAGTGTGTCCTACTGCTCCTTAACTACCTGAAGATCACCCATTCTTACTTCTGAAATCTAATGTCTTTGAAATTTTTATGCCAATGTGAATTCCTCATGCACATTTATTAAAGACTGATTTTTCTCCTGTTCATCTGTCACTTTTAATTTGGTTATTAACTCAACATAGAATAATTTAAAAAGGTGGGAGGTAAGAAATCAAAGCTTTTTTCGCCGAAACAGAAGTATTCCCAATTAACATTAAGAACAAATAAGAGCCCTGAACAGTTTGGCTCAGTGGATAGAATGTTGGGCCGTGGACTGAAAGGTCCAGGGTTAGATTTTAGTTGAGGGCATGTACCTTGGTTGCAGGCTCGATCCCCAGTAAGGGGCATGCAGGGGGCAGTGGATTGATGTTTCTCTCCCATCAATGTTTCTAACTCTCTATCCCACTCCCTTCCTCTCTGTAAAAAATCAATAAGAATATTCTTTTAAAAAGAACAAACAAGAATGTGTACTAAAAGCACTACATTCAAATTAAAGTTGTTCAGGAGATCCCAGCAAATGCAGGGAGTGATGGAGAAGTAAGAGGTATGGTGAGTGCAAAATACATTTAAGGGTAACTGATTGTCGATGATAAGACATATGGGCAATCTGAGAGCATCTCATTAATAAGAACTAATTAATATGAGAATTGAACAAAGTGACCATTTACAAAAAGCTCATGTGTGATTACTGCACTAAAACTTAAGAACAGTGACTTATTGGGTTTGCTCTAATATAGCATCTGCCATAAGGTGGCTTCTGATTTCAGTTGGCAATTTCAACCTTTAATATTGATTCCATTAGATCCCCCTCAGTATTTTAGAACATGTCTGTGCTCATTTTGAAATTTAAAAAACTGCTGATTTTTTTCTTTTTTATATATTTTTATTGATTTCAGAGAGGAAGAGAGAGGGAGAGGGAGAGGGAGAGGAAGATAGAAACATCAATGATGAGAGAGAATCATTAATTGACTGCCTCCTGAATGCCCGCCACTAGGGATCAAGCCCACAACACGTGCATGTGCCCTTTAATGGAATCGAATCTGGGACCCTTCAGTCCACAGGCCGACACTCTATCCACTGAGCCAAACCGGCTAGGGCTGATTTTTTTTCTTCTTTATACTCCATCCTGGACCATGTTGGGATATTTGTTTCCTCATGTCAAGGCATCTGATTCTCATTACAGAGATTTCTCAGGTTTTAGTCCAGGTTTCAGAAACTGAGTTTCTGAAAGAGTATGAGAATATGCCTCTCCTCTATAGTGCTCTAAGGAAGCATCTTCCCTGCTAACCCTACGATGGGCCTTGATTTGTATTATACTGAAGTTGTGAGCATTCTCCTTGTATATGCATAGGCATGATCAACAGAAAATTTTTTCTTTTAATCCTCACCTGACAATATGTTTTTATTGCTTTAAGAGAGAAAGAAAGGGAGGAGAGAGAGAGAGAGAGAGAGAGAGAGAGAGAGAGAGAGAGAGAGAGAAACATCGATGTGAGCCAGAAACATCCATCAGTTGCCTCCTGTATGCTTCCAGAATCTAGGTATGTGCCTTTACTGGGAATCGAACCTGCAAACTTTTGATGTACAGGATGATGTTCCAAGCAACTGAGTCACCCATCCAGGGCAACTGAAAACGTATGAGCATTTGGTGGTAAGTGCAAATTCCAGATTAGAAGACTTTAAATGAAATTGACCTGACTTCCACAGAAATCATGGATGTTGTAATAACGTCTGTTATCTAGTTCACCCAGGAGCACCTCCTTTATCTCCAGTGAAGCAAGGTTTTGCCACACATCTTTACTATCCACTTCCATGCTACATCTGGATTTCAAATAAAATGTCAGTAATGTGATGGCCAAGGCAAATTTACAAATCTATGTTCCTTGAAAAAAATTATATATATTCCCTAGGACTGTGGTGGGCATACTGTAGCTCTCAAGCCACAAGAGGCTCTTTGGGCTCTTGAGTGTGGCTCTTCCACAAAATACCAGGGCCTGGGTGAGTCTATTTTGAATAAGTGGCATTAGAAGAAGTTTAAGTTTAAAAAATTTGGATCTCAAAAGAAATTTAAATCCTTGTACTGTTGATGTTTGGCTCTGTTGACTAACGAGTTTGCCGACTACTGCCCTAGAAAGTTTATTGTCTTACTTTCTGAGAAAATGAGGTTCAATTATCTTCTCTTTTTAAATCTACAAAATTCCCTATCCTATGAGTCTAACCTGGTGGCCTTACCTCATATTTTATAGGCCACAATGTCAAAGCAATAACAACAGGCTCCCCACGCCTATCTTCCCACCACCAAACCTGTGAATTTTCTGACAGAATTCATACTATCTGGTCTGATCATAGGAAAGGACATTGTTCCACTGGTTTCTAGATCACACCTCCTCAAGGGCTTGAATCCTGATATTTTCTTCAATTTCCTACATAATTTATTTATTTCTCACACCTAGATGTTTACAATCTATATATTTCTAATGTCCTTTATCTTAAAAATAGCCCAGGCAACATGGCTCAGTGGTAGTGTCAACCTATGACTCAGGAGGTCACAGTTCTCTTCTCAGTTGGGGTACATGGCCGGTTGCAGGCTCTATCCCTAGTGTGGGGTATGCAGGAGGTGGCCAATCAATGATTTTCTCTCATCATTAATGTTTCTCTCTCTCCCTCTCCCTTCCTCTCTGAAATCAATAAAAAACATATTTTAAAAAAAATTAAGTATAACAATGATCCCTTAATTCTACATCTCACTCCAGCTGTCACTCTTTTTTTCTTTTTCTCTTCATAGCCAAACATCTGAAAAGACTTGCCTACACTCACCATTTCACGTGCTCCCCTCTTAAAAACCCCTTCAACCAATGCAAATCCAGCTCAACTCCACCTCTGCTCTAAGATGTCCATACAATTTTACTTACTGCAAAGTTTCCTGTTAAATGATCAGTGCTTTAAAAAAAGCAGCTATGCAAGAATATTTTGTACTGTTCCTAAATACTAAGAACTCCACAGTTTAGTTTGGTGTAATATGTTCCTTTAAGAATTTTTTTTTCCTTTTAAGAATTTACTAAATGTTGTCCTTTAAAATTTCATTTTTATTTCAATTTACACTTTTTACTGAACTTTTATTGGAAACCACTTTCCAAAAGCACATCATTGAGCAAAATAAAGAAATGATGAAAGAAAGAACATTTTCAAAAGGTCACAAATAATGAAAGTTACTCAGCATGAATCACAAAACAAGCAGAGACTTCAAAAACTGAGGGAACTGAATGATTTCTACTGACACAATAAACATTACCATGGATTTTTAAAACGTAATGCATTTTTTATTATTTTGAAATAATTTTAGATTTATAGAAAAGTTCCAATGATAATACAGAGAATTCCCACATGACCCTTACTCAATTTTCCCTAATGTTAACATCTTACTTTACATTGGTATGTTTGTTTGTTTGTTTGTTTATGTTTATTTATGTATTTATACCAGGATGGATTGATGAATATTTAATTCTGTAGGTCATATGTGATGACACATTATTTGGGAGGGCTGGTGAAATTGTTCCAGTTTTGGCCATTGGGAACTAAGTTTTCATGTCTCCTTTTGATATACTTTCATCCCACTTCCTTACTATCTGGAACTGCAAGATGCTCAGGGTTTATCTTGTATATTCTCCAGCTCAACACTAGAATCACACATTTCTCCAAGGATCCCTATTTCCCTTCATTGGAGAATTGTATGAGAAACCAATATCTGGGTTCTTGGGGTACTTATTAGTACTGGGGTGTCATTCTTCCCAGGGCTTCTCAGTGGAGAGTGCTATGAAATACACATCAGTATACTAACCCATGTATACACACATATATATAATTATTCCTGCCTCTATCTATCTATCTATCTATCTATCTATCTATCTATCTATCATGTTAACCTAATTGAACATTAATACTGGTATTTCCAATTCCAATTTAGTACAGCAAGGTTCATCTAGACTTCCTTAGTTGATTACCTATAATTTCTCTCTCTGACAATAAAAAACCTGGTTCTCACTATCCATCATCCATTTTTCTATTTAATCTAGCCAAGACATATATGTAAAGCCAGTTGAAAGTTATTACTTAACCCAAATCCTCAAGAGAAACTAATTTTCCAATAGAGTACTCTTTCTACATACAGTTTGTTCTGCCTTTACCCTTACGGTTGCCCTTCAAAACAGGATTTGACAAAGTTATTTAGTCAGCTTCTTTTTCTCCCACCTGCTTCAGTGAGGTTATATCATACATTTGTAATAGACTTAGATTCATTTGTCATAGTGTGTATTTGATTCTGAGATCCCCTGACATCCCGGTTAAAATTTTTTTAGTTTGCATATATTAAAGCTCATTATTTTTGATGTACAACTCCATGAATTTTGACAGATGCACTGATTCATGTATCCACCACTCCAGAACCATACAGAGTAGTTCCATCACCCTAAAATTCTGCAAACATTTTTATTCTTGAGAAGGAACTCTTATGGGAAGCATGTGGAACAAAATCATCTCCCCACCCCCAAATATTTAGTTCTATGTGTTGATGTTAAAGTATGTTTATTTCCACATTTCTAAAAACATCTAAAAATTATACAGTTACCCCTTTTCACTAAAAATTCATAATTGCAAGCTTTAAAAAATATTCATGTGTGTGACTATCAATTACCACTTATTAACCTTAAGAGCTTAACACCTAAGGCCAGAATCTTGACCATTAGAGAGTGGCTCACTGCAGAAAAAATAGGCTTCCTTAAGTGATCCAAGATCTTAATAGTTATCTATTATGGGTTTTAATCCCTCACAGTGTTGTAAGACAGTCCCTAGAATCTCAGGGTCATTATAACTTTTTAGCAGAGTAATCAAAAGAACCAATCATTAAAGCTAAGGTATGCTTTGAATTTGAGATTCATAAGTGTGAGGGCTAAAAAATATTAATAGTTTCCCTCCCACCTTGTAAGTTCTTCTACACTGGACTAATGACCAAATTAACAAAAACTGGTTATCAGGAGAAAATAAAAGTTTGTTACATGCACATGGGAATTCACATTGGTATGAAAATTCCCAAGACAGTGAGGAAACATTGGGCATCTAAAACATTTTTGTACAAAGGAGATCTGGGAGAGGAAATGGGTTATTAGATTTTAGAAGTGACAATGGTTGATTTTTAGGTAGCTGAGGAAGAGAGGAACACTCATGGCAGGCAAATCTTTGCTAGGCCACTCAGAAACAATGGGACACCAGCTGTATCTATCTAACAGGCATTTGCATGAAGCCCTGCTGTTTATCATACTTAATTCAAAATAGGGTAAGAGGACATCCTAAACTCTCCATCCTGAAGCAGGTATCTCTGCTTGAATCTGCTTGGCAGGAGAGGGGTTAGGCCCAAAGGTTATTTCTGAGTCCTTTGTGATTAATTAATAGCTCAAGATCAATATCCCAAAAAGCAGCTTCAGGGTGGTCCCTTCAGTCTTTGACTTTAAAACTTTATTGTTTAAAATTTCACATTCCAGAAGCTAAGTTGTTAGATTGCTCCATATTTAATTGATCCAATCATCCAGTTCTAAGAATAAGTCAGTTCGGTTCAACTGTTGAGTTCAATTGTTGAGTTTCTTTTGCTGAAATGAAGGCAGGCAGTGACTACCTGATCGTCTCCTAGTGTGCAGTTGAATGTCTAGGGATGTCATCAGGTGTTCAGGAAAATTCTACATGGCTTATACAGCATCAGCCTGTCACTGATATTATTTCAGAATGAGCTGTCATGATATTTCTCAAGTTCACCTCATGTCATTTAGCGATTGTAAGGCTCAGGAGAGGAACCTTTTTAGATCCCAACTCAAAGTAACTGGAGAGAAATTAAACATTAGTTTGAAGAATTGTAACCAGGTATTTAAGGAAACCAGAAAAATTCAGGACCCTGTCACAATTCGAGGTAAAAAACCAAAACCTGAAAGACAATGAACTGTATTCTAATATCTACAACTGCATACTACAGATTCTTTGGAAGCACAATTTCTCTCCCTAAAACCACCCTAATTTTTTTAATATAGTCAAATTAAGACTATTTACTGCAAAAATCTAGTTTCAATAAATTGGCTTGATTATTCACATAAATGCAACAAGAATAGCAATTGATCATACAGGCTTTCTTAAATCTGCTTTGCTGAATCTTATAAGGAATCTCCACATTGAACTTTAATTTGCTTCTCAGGGCAAAGAAGCCAAGCTAGACAGTTGCCATCAGGATTTTTCTGCACTAACCAATAGGTTTGGGTAAATTCCTGAAATTCTTGAGATCCCCAAAAATGTCTTGAGGTGCTTTCTTTGCCATTTCCCACGAAAGCAATTTCTGTTCCTTACCTGGAAAGCTACTGTGATCCATGAAAATAAGCAAGATATCAGGTGGCTATTTTCCCAAGGGGCTTATATCAGCTTCCAAAATCAATTTTAATTTCTTAAAGCTTTCTGGTGACATCCAGAGTTGATGCATGTCTCTCTCAAACATGACATTCCGAAATCGTGTTTAATAAAAGCAGTTTCCAACTGTGTCCTGATATAAAAAGAATAGATTTTTATTGATTTGATACAAACAACCACCTTGCCATGAAAATAGTAATACTCAATAAGTGTTTCTAAATTATGGAGGAATCAGGTAGGGAGAAGACATAAATGCTTCAATATTGCTTACAAATGTATAATTTACCAAATTGCTCCAAGAAAAACAAGTTTACTTATATCTGGAAAACAAAAAATATTTAAAAAATTAGACTAGAAAAATGGCGGCAGAGTAAGTGGATGCTGCACAGACATGCTCCCAGGAAAAAACTGGAATTACCATTAAAAAATACAGAAAAACTTCCTGAATAATCAATGGAAGTCTCACTGGAGAGAACCCTGATACCTGAAAACTGAAAGTGGAGACCACATAGAGACTGGTAGGAGGGGTAGAGGTGAGAAAGAGCTTGTCAGGTGCCCAAAGACAGCAACTGAAGTTCCAGAGAGATAGCTGTGGAGGATTGCCACTGAGAACTCTGGGATCTGAACCACAACTGGGTCTCTAAGCAGAGAGCACCAGAACTGAGAAGGGTACCCACATAACACCTGGCTATGAAAAGCAGTGAGGTTGCTGCGTGCCAGGGAGCAATGGCAGGAAATTCAGGCACCTTCTTTTTTTATTTTTTAAAAAATATATTTTATTGATTTTTTACAGAGAGGAAAGGAGAGCGATAGAGAGTTAGAAACAATGAGAGAAACATTGATCAGCTGTATCCTGCACACACTCCCCACTTGGGATGTGCCCGCAACCAAGGTACATGCCATTGACCAGAATCAAACCCAGGACCCTACAGTCCACAGGCCAACACTCTATCCACTGAGCCAAACCGGTTTCGGCCAGGCACTCTCTTAAAGGGCCAACATACAAAACTCCCTGTGGAGCCATGAACCTTTGTGCTCCAGCAGAGGGAGGGCAGAGTAGACTGGAGCTATGTGAGCAGAAGTCAGGATTGGGAACTCAGGGGTCAGAGCTCAAAAGGCAGACACCCCAGTTACCTGTGCTGAGTCATTCCCTCATACAGCAGAGGACATCTTTCCCACACCGACATTTGCCTTGTCTGGGGGAAATACTATTGACCCACGATACTGAAAACACCTTGCCCTGAGGCCACTTCAGAGATTAAAATTAACAATTCAGACACAGAAACCAAGATAGCGGCATAGGTAAACACCTAAACTGCTGCCTTGCACAACAATTTCAAAACTACAACTAAGAGACAAAATGAACATCATCCAGAACCACAGGAAAGCTGGCTGAGTGGAAAATCTACAACTATTGTAGAAGGAAAGAAGAAAGCACACCACGATAATCAGAGGAGCTACAAAAGGCTGAGGTACAGGGATACGTGCTCGGGCAGCTGAGTGCTTGGCTGGCTTTCTCTAGCAGGAAGGAGACAAAAGCTCCTAACTGCACTGAACCCCAGTTCCAGGCAAGACCCAGGGGACCCAGGCTTATATGGGGGGAATCTGGACTGTCCGGCAGAAAATCAGGGGAGCCACAAAAGGCAGAAGTCTGGAGGGGCGCAGGTGAGTGTGCGGAGAAAGGACTGATTGCTGAATGCCTCTGAGTTTCTTTAGAGGCTGGAAAATGGAAGCTCCCCCACTACGCTGAACCACAGTTCCAACTACAGTGAACCCCAGGTCCAGGTGAGACCCTGGGGACCCAGGCTTATACGGGAGGAATCTGGACTGTCAGGCAGAAACTCAGGGGAGCCATGAAAGGCAGAAGAGAGGACTGACTGCTAAATGCCATTGGCTTTCTCTAGTGTGTGGGAAACGGAAGCTCTCCCACTAATCTGAACTCCAGTTCCTGGTGAGAATCTGGGAATCTAGATTCATTGGGGGAGAAACTGGACTGTCTGTCAGCGAGAAAAACTCAAAAGTGGCTTACTCTTAGAGGTGCTTGCAGTGATTATCAAGGGACACTGAGACCCAGAGGCATGAGAGGGCAGGGCTCACGGAAAGCCAAGACTGTCTTCTCAGCCCTGAGACTCCACTCCATTCAAGTTGAGCACAGAGGCTTTTGCAATTTTGCAAATCTTGTCTCATAAGGCTGTCTCCATCACAGAAGTTCTCCTAGCATAGACACAGCTGATCCTCACAGCCAATTGGCCTGGAGGTCAATTCCTCTCAGTGATATCAACAACAATCAAAACTTAACTACAACAAGGCTGTACACACAGTCCACAAAGGGATGCACCAAGAGTGTCCACCTCAGGTAACTGGGGAGGTTTGGCCACTGGGCCACATAGTACACCTAGCACACAAAGCTACCCTACCAACTCAGGGAATCAGTGAAAATGCAGAGACAAAGAAACAGATCACAAGTGAAAGAAATGTAGGAAAACAAAGGACTGGATATAGAGTTCAAAACCACTGTTATAAAGTTTTTCACGAATTTCCTAGAAAAGGCCGATAAATTTAGCAAGACCCTCAAGGATATGAAAAAGGACCAACTAAAAATTAAACATACACTGACTGAAATAAAAATTATTATACAGAGACCCAACAGCAAACTAGAGGAATGCGAGAATCAAGTCAAAGATTTGAAATACAAAGAAGCAAAAAACAACCAGAAACCAAAAAGAATAAAAAAAAATGAAAATAGTGTAAGAAGCATCTGGGACAACTTCAAGCATACCAACATCAGAATTATGCAGGTGCCAGAAGAAGACAGAGAGCAAGATATTGAAAATCTATCTGAAGAAATAATGACTGAAAACTTCCCCCACCTGGTGCAAGAAATAGACTTACATGTCCAAAGAGGACCACACCTAGATACATCATAATTACAATGCCAAGGGAAAAAGAGAAAGAGAGAATATTAAAAGCAACAAGAGAAAAACAGTTAATTACTTACAAGGGAGCATCCATATGATTGTCAGCTGATTTCTCAACAGAAACTATGCAGGCCAGATGGGACTGTCCGGAAATATTCAAAGTGATGAATAGCAAGAACCTACCACCAAGATTACTCTACCCAGCAAAGCTATCATTCAGAATTGAAGGTCAGATAAAGATCTTTACAGATAAGAAAAAGCTAAAGGATTTCATCACCACCAACCAGTATTATATGAAATGCTGAAAGGTATTCTTTAAGAAGAGGAAGAAGAAGAAAAAGTTAAAGATAGAAATTATGAACAAATACATATGTATCAACAAGTGAATCTAAAAATCAAGTGAATTAAAAATCTGATGAACAGAATAAACTGGTGAATATAATAGAATCAGGGACATAGAAAGGGAGTGGACTGAAAATTCTCAGGAGAAAAGGAGTATGAGGGGTGCGAGAAGAGACTGGACAAAAATCTTACACCTATGAAAGAGGACAGTAGGAGGGATGTAAGGGCAGAAGGTGGGGTGGGAACCAGGTGGAGGGGAGCTATGGGGGAAAAAGGAGGAAACAATCGTAATAATCTGAACAATAAAGATTTATTAAACTAAAAAATAAATAAAATTAACAATTAGCTTCCAGGCAGAAGGTATTGCCCCACCTGAGGACAATACCTAGGGGAAATTAAAGAGGAATTCTATCAGTCTGTAGGCAGGTGGTATGTGGAGGCTTTGAGTTTTTGCCTGATTTAATTAGTCAGAAACAGCATTTGACATGGTCCTGCACTAGAAATTGAGAGGCATAGAGGATCTATCTAATACATAGTAATGAATCCAAACAGGCAGCCAAAATAAGGAGACAAAGGAGCAACCCCAAAATGAAAGAACAAGATAATTGTCCAGAAGAAGAGATAAATGAAACAGGGTTAAGAAATTTATCTAAAACAGAGTTCAGATTTGAGAAAAGATATAGTAACTATGAAAACAAATAAAGAATAACATAGAACAAATAAAGAACAAATTGGGAGGAATAACAGCAGACTAGGAGAAGCTGAGGACCAAATCAGTAAATTAAAAGACAGGGTTGAAAAAAAAAAATCACTCAATCAGAGAAAGAAAAAACAGGAAGGTAGTTTAAGGGAGCTGTGGGACAACATGAAATGTAACAATATTAGAATAGCAAGTGTTCAAGAAGAGACAGAAAGAGAGAAAGAGATAGCGAGCATGTTTGAAAAAATAATGCAGAAAACATTCTTAACCTGGTAAAGGAAAAAGTCACACAAGTTCAGGAGGCACAAAGAACCCCAAACAAGAAGAATCCAAATGGACCCACACTCAGATACATCATAATTAAAATGCCAAAAATTAAAGACAAAGAAAGAATCTTAAAGGCAATAAGAGAAAAGAAAACTGTTATCTACAAAGGAGTTCCCATAAAGCTGACACCTGATTTCTCATCAGAAACTCTACAGGCCAGAAGGGAATGGCATGAAGTACACAATTTAATGGAAAGCAAGGATTGTGAAATCAAGATTACTATATACAGCAAGGCTATAATTCAAAATAGAAGGCCAAATAAAGAGCCTCCTGGGGGGGAAAAAAAAGGCTAAAGGAGTATATCACAACTAATCCAGCATTACAAGAAATGCTAAAGGGACTGCTGTAATGAGAAGAAACAGAGAGAGAAATATAGGCATGCAGAATTAAAATGGCAATAAATAAGTACCTATAAATAGTAACCCTAAATGTAAATGGATTAAATGCTCCAATCAAAATGCATAGGGTAGCTGAATGTATACAAAAACATGACCCAACTATATGCTGTCTATAAGATACTCACCTCAGAATAAAAGACACACACAAGATGATAGGGAAGGGATGGAAAAAATTGTCCATGCAAATGTAAGAGAAAAATAACCTGAAGTAGCAATACTCATATCCGACAATTTAGATTTCAAAATGAAGGCCATCACAAGAGATAACCTAATACTAAAGGGATCAATCCAACAAAAGGATATAAACCTAGTAAACATATACACTCAATATAGGAGCATCTAAATATATTTAAAAAAAAAAAAACTTCTAGAGGACTTTAACAGAGAGATTGGCAACAATACAATCATAGTAGGAGACTTTAACACCCCAATGACTTCACTAGACAGATCTTCCAGACAAAAACTTAACAAGGAAACAGTGACTCTAAAGGACACGCTGGCTAAGATGGATTTAATTGACATTTTTAGAACATTTCACCCCACAGCAGCAGAACATACATTCTTCTCAAAGTCAAATGGATTATTCACAATGATAGACCACATATTAGGACACAAAAAAAGTCTCTACAGGTTCAAGAATATTGAAACAAAATCAAGTATATTCTTAGGTCACAGTGGAATGAAATTAAAAATCAACTACAGCTGAAAACGGCTTGGTTCGGTGGATAGAGCGTTGGCCTGCGGACTGAAAGGCCCCAGGTTCGATTCCAGTCAAGGGCATGTACCTTGGTTGCGGGCATATCCCCAGTAGGGGGTGTGCAAAAGGCAGCTGATTGATGACTCTCTCTCATAGATGTTTCTAACTCTCTATCTCTCTCCCTTCCTCTCTGTACAAAATCAATAAAATATATATTTAAAAAAATCAACTACAGTGAAAACACCCAAAACATTCAAACACCTGGAGACTAAATAGTATGTCATTAAACAACTAGAGGCCTGATGCACAAAATTCATGCGAGGGGCTCAGCCCTCAAAGCCCTGGCTGCCTTGGTTGGGTCTGGCTTCATCTGGGTCATCCAGAAGATCTTCCATGTGGTTGTTCTACTGTTCTGTCTAATTAGCATAGTAACTATTTATTATATAGGATGAATGGGTTACCAATGAGACCAAGAAATAAATAAAAAAATTTCTTGGAAACAAATGAAAATGAACACACAACCTCAAATCTCTGGGACACAGCAAAAGCAGTCCTGAAAAGGAAGTTCATAGCACTACAGGCCATCTTAAAAAAAAGAAAGAAAAAAAAAAGGAAAAACCAACAATAAACTATTTAACCCTACAACTTACAGAACCAGAAAGAAAAATGACAAGAAAAGCCCAGGGTAAATAGAAGGAAGGAAATAATAAAGATTAGAGTAGAAATAAATACCATAGACTAGACTAGAGAATAATAAATAAATAAATAAATAAATAAATAAATAAATAAATAAATAAAACCAAGAGCTGGTTCTTTGAAAGGATAAATAAAATTGATGAACCATTAGCCAGACTCATCAACAAACAAAGAGATAGGATCCAAATAAATAAAATCATAAACAAAAGTGGAGAAGTAACCACTCACACCACAGAAATACAAAGGATTCTAAAAAAAAAAAAAAAAAATACTATGAACAACTATATACCAACAAGCTGGACAGTGTGGATGAAATGGAAAAATTCCTAGAAAAATACAATCTCCCGCCGAAACCGGTTTGGCTCAGTGGTAGAGCGTCAGTCTGTGGACTGAAAGGTCCCAGGTTCGATTCCGGTCAGGGACATGTATGTTGGCTGTGGGCACATCCCTGGTGGGGGGTGTGCAAGAGGCAGCTGGTCAATGTTTCTCTCTCATGGACATTTCTAGCTCTCTATCTTTCTCCCTTCCTCTCTGTAAAAAATCAATAAAATATATTTTTTTTAAAAGAAAAAGAAAAATACAATCTCCAAAAACAGAATCAGGAGGAATCAGAAATTATGAATAGGCCAATAATAACTGATGAAGTAGAAACAGTAATAAAAAAGAAACTCCCAGCAAACAAAAGTCCAGGTCTGGATGGCTTCACAGGGTAGTTTTATCAAACATTCAAAGAAAAACACCTATGCTCCTCAAACTGTTTCAAAAAATCCAAGAGGAAGGAACACTTCTAAAGTCTTTTTATGAGGCAAGCATTATCCTAATTCCAAAACCAGATAAAGACACTACAAAGTAAGAGGCAAATATCCTTGATGACATAGATGCTAAAACTCTCAACAAAATATTAGCAAATAGGTCCAGCAATATATTTTTTAAAATCATACACCATGACCAAGTGGGACTTACTCCAAGGATGCAAGGCTGGTACAATACTTGATATATCACATAAACAAATTGAGAGACAAAAATCACATGATCATATCAATAGATGCAGGAAAAGCATTCTACAAAATTCAACACCCATTTTAAAATATATGTTTTTATTGATTTCAGAGAGGAAAGAAAAAGGAGAGAGAGATTGAAACATTAATGATTAAAATCATTGGTTGGTTGCCTCCTTCATGCCCCCCTACTGGGGACAGAGCCCACAACCCAGGCATATGCCCTTGACTGGAATTGAACCCTGGAACCCTTCAGTCCCTAGGATGACACTGAGCCAAACCAGCCAGGGCCTAACGCCCATTTTTTATTTAAAAATCTCAGCCAAGTGGGAATAGAGGGAGCATATCTCAACATAATAAAGGCCATATATGACAAACCTATATTGAACATCATATTCAATGGGCAAAAACTCAAACCATTTCCCCTAAGAACAGGAACAAGACAATGATGTCTGCTTTTATCACTCTTATTCGACATTGTACTGGAAGTCCTAGCCAGAGCAATCAGATAAGAAGAAAGAAAATGCATCCAAATTGGAAAAGAGGAAGTAAAACTCTCATTATTCCTGGATGACATAATATTATATATAGAAAATCTTAAAGACTCCACCCCAAAACTACTAGATTTAATAAATGAATTTGGCAATGTATTAATAGCAGGATATAAAGTCAACACCCCAAAGTCAATGGCTTTTCATACACCAATAATAAATTCTCAGAAAGATAAACTAAACAAACAATCATATTTACCATAGCAACCAAAAAAAATTAAGATACTTAGGCATAAACTTAGCCAAGGAGATAAAAGAACTGTAATCAGAATACTACATGACTCTGGAAAAAAAGAGATAAAGGTATATATAAACAAGTGAAAGAATATACAGAAACACCAATCAGTGAAAGAATATACTGTATTCATGGATTGGTAGAATCAACAACATTAAAATACCCATACTACCAAAAGCAATCTAGAAATTCAATTAATCCCTATTAAAATACCAACAGCATAATTCAGATCTTGAACAAACAATTCAAAAATTTATATGGAACAAAAAAAGACCCCAGATAGCCACAATAATCTTGAGAAAGAAGAACAAAATTAGAGGGATCACATTACCAGATATTAAGTTATACCACAAAGCCACTGTAATTAGAACAGCCTGGTACTAGCACAAAAACAGGCATATGTATCAATGGAACAGAATAGAGAACCCAGAAATCAACTCAAGCCATTACGTTATATTAATATTTGACAAAGGAGGAAAGAGCATACAGTGAAGTTAAAAGAGTCTCTTCAATAATGGTGCTGGGAAAATTGGACAGATACATGCAAAAAAATGAAACTAGACCACCAACTTACACCATACACAAGAATAAACTCAAAACGGATAAAAGATTTAAATGTAAGTCCTGAAACCATAAAAATCCAAACCAGAAGAAACCATCGGCAGCAAAATCTCAGACATCTTTCATAGCAATATGTTTATAGCTACATCTCCTAAGCCTAAGGCTTAGGACCTTAGGCAAAGGAAAATAAGAGAAAATAAATAAATGGGACCACATCAAAATAAAAAGCTTTTGCACAGCAAAAAAAACCATCAACTAAACGAAAAGAAAGCCCACTGCATGAGAGAACATATATGCCAATGATACATCTGATAAAGGGTTAATATCCAAAACATATAAGAAACTCATACAACTCAATAAAAGAAAGACAAACAGTCCAATTAAAAAATGGGCAAAGGACCTAAAACACTTCTCCAAAGACAATATACACAGAGCCAAGGGATATTGATTATAATGCAATTAAAAGCATTTTGCTTTTCTAAAACGTTTAATATTCCAAGAAAATTAGAATTACAATGTAAATATATCATACCTTTGTAGGCTCTTGGATATTTTCATACATTATCTGGAACATCCACTTCAATGATAAAAATATATGTATACAAATAGAACAAAATTATTATTTCTTTATTTGACAAAACTTCTGTGTAAGTTCAGGATATCAAAAAGGCCTAATTAGCTTAAAAGTTGTTTGTTTGGTTTTATTAGAAGAGAGAAAAAAATCTTGCATATTCTGGCTGTCCTTTGGTATAACCCAAAGCCATTTCCAGGATAAGAACATGTTTCCTTATGTTACCACGGTCAGCTAGATATTGAGGGAAAGAATGAAAAGGAAACAGGACACTGAGTCTGTTTGCTTCACTAGGAAGCTACAGCTTCACACTCCCCCCCCCCCCACACACACACACACACTCCAGGGAACCACCAGTCCACTCTGCAGAGATCACTGGGGGGAAGGGATAGAACAAAAGGGGGGTAAACACATGCCCAATAAAGCAAAATGGTGCAGGGGTAGGTGTTGAATCATAGAGGACTGTCAGTCTAACCTGGGGAAAAGATCATTGTTTAGGGCAGGGGTGGGGAACGTCTGACCTGTGGGCCATATAAGGCCCATGAAATCATTTGATTTGGCCCTGTCAAGGCATTAGGGGTGAGTTAATTCAATGTTTGACCAAATATAGCAGGCTAATATTTCTTTTTTTTTGAAGAAAAAGGACCTATTTTTTAATAGCTATGGCTTTTGGCTTTATCATGTGAAGCAGGCACCCTCTCATTTAAAGGCACAGAGTTCCCTCTTCTGTCCCACTTCCCAGGGTCTCTTGAATCCAGTGCTGAGCTCCAAGGAAATCACTGCAAAGCAGTGGAGGCAGTCCTGGGGCTTGGAAGCGCTGCAGCAACCAGGTAGGGGGACAGAGCTCAGATTGGCTCTTCTGCAAGCCTCAGATACCCAGGGCCAAGGCCCAGACTAATCCCTGCAGCTACAAGGGTGTATAGGAGGCAGCTGAGATGGTCACTGAGAGTAGACAGACCAAGCCCCTCTAAGCCCCCTAAGTAGGCGCCAGGTCCTGCCAGAACTGGTCAGTATCCCAGATCCCTGGTCAGTGGGAAGGAGAGGTCTCCATAATCCACCAGGGCAAATATCAGAGGAACAGCCCCACTCTGGTAGGACAATGGCCTGAGGGTGCAGAGGTCTGGGACTGGCTCGTCAAATACACTGATGCACATCCAGGCATAGAGTTTGCCACGGTTATTCTTTCAGAACGTGGCCACAGCGTCAGCTTGGTAAACATCGAAGCTGATCTCCAAGTGCCCAGACTTCTGTGGCAGCCGGGCCTCTCCATCAGCGACGTGTGCCATCTGCAGCACAGAGGTATGTTGAAGGACTGTGGCTGGGGAGTCTGCCAGGCTGGGACTCAGCAAAGGAGTGACAGGCTGGTCCCACAGGTGTTGGTGGGTGTGTGGCTCTGGGTCTCCGCAGCAGCTGTTTGTACTCCTGCCAGCTGGAGCAGCGCTGCATCTCGGGATCCGCCTTTACATCCTCCAGCTGGTGTCTCCAGAGCTTCTCCTTCTGCTGGCACCAGGACTCAGCATCTGTCTCCTGCCCTGCGACATTGGCCTGGAGCAGCTCTGGGGCTAGGGTAAGCAGGAGGGTGTGGCGACTGACTGTGGCCATGATGTGGAAGATCTGTTCAAAGTTCCAGTGTGGCTGCTGAGCCCCCTTGACCCCATTCTCCACTTTGCCACTTTCCTGGTTGCATCTCACCACCTCCCTGGCCAGGCCAGGGCAGGGATACAGGGAACCCAAAGGCTGAAAGAGCCGCCCCCCACCCCATCCCCGCTCCAGGCCCTTTACAGGGCTTCATTTCAGGGGTTTCTTTGGACACCGGCTGTTGTGGTTGTAGCGAGATGGGATAGAGGTTGCCAGGCTCTGGGGTCTTCCAGGCACACTCCTTTTAGGGGATTCTCCAGGGTCTTGGGATTCTTATTTTTTAAAAAATATATTTTATTGATTTTTTTACAGAAAGGAAGAGAGAGACAGAGAGCTAGAAACATCGATGAGAAACATAGATCAGCTGCCTCTTGCACACCACCCACTGGGGATGTGCCAGCAACCAAGTACATGCCCTTGACCGGAATCGAACCTGGGACCTTTCAGTCCGAAGGTCGACACTCTATCCACTGAGCCAAACCGGTTTAGGCTTAGACTTATTAATGGACTGAGAGCTTGAGCTCCTCCTCTTCCTCTTGCCATTTCCATCCCCCACCCGCTGGGCATTGCTGTTCAAGTTCAGCTGCCACTCGTAAGGGGACAGAATAGATCTTGATTGGAAACGTGGAACCACAGAGCCCAGGCTCTTGAGATGGCAGAAGACCTGATTCTGCAGAAAAGTCAGCACCCTCAGTCAGCAATAACTGGTAAGCTTCACCCTCCAGCAAATACAAACAGCTTCCTCAGGGTGCATCCACTGGTGACCCTGCTCTGAAAAGCCATGGTCTGCTAGAATTGACCCGCAGGAGTCTTCAACTCAACGAACCTCTCTTTTGGTCTCTGTTTGGCGGCCACCAAACTGCCTAGGCACGCTCTGACTCTGCCAGCAGCTACCAGAGCTCTGCATGTCCCAGGCACAGCCACTAGGCCTGGGCCGCAGATGCTAGGCCTGGGCCGCGGAGCGGTAGGTAGGGTAGGAAGTCCTTGGGGTAGCCGAGTGCTGGGGCAGCTTCTGGGGCCGCCAGCGGAGGTGGCTAGGAGTTCCCAGGCACTGAGTACATGCCTGGCAAGAACTTCAATAGTTGTGGTCTCTGGTTCAGGCTCTATCAGGACACCAGCAGGGTAATTTTTAAGTTGATAATTGGGTATGGCCCACAAATGATTTTATAAATATCCAAATGGCCGTTGGCTGAAAAAAGGTTCCCCACCCCCTGGTCTAGAGGTTGGATCCCATCTGAAACCCATGAAAGATTGGAAAGCTGATTAGTTACTTTGAATAAATTTCTGGTTCTTCCCAAGCCTGAAAATACATGATTTCAAGTAAACGAAATAACTCTGTTCTCTGTTTCTCTCTCACTTGGTGACCCACACTCGCCCATGTGTTCACATATTCTCTTTCTATAGCCGTGTGGCCTTAGCAGCCGCCTGACCAATGGCTGCATAGACTCCAAACACAGGCTCCTGAAGGAGCCTGGATAGTGCAGCACAGCACTGGATTATAGCTGGGAACACAAGCTGGGCCCTCCAAATATTGGACTGAACTAGACTTTAATATGGCACATGATCTCTGGACATTGACTCTATTCTGGCCCTGATTTTCCTGGGCAAGACTGATAGAGATGGAACATTGGAAGGGCAACCTTTTTCTATCACAAATAAATATGACCACCAGACCTCAATGACTCTCTCTCATTCTTGATGTTTCTATCTCTACCTCTTCCTTCCTCTGAAAGCAATAAAAATACATATTAAAAAAAAACATACTTGATCCAAAGATCATATATATTTGTAAAAAAATATTAAATTATTCATTTACTCAAAGTGACAACCAAAGTATTAAACAAACATGAGTTAGCAAAACTTCAGTTCTTAGGACTGAGAAGATTATTTTCATAAGTAATCAGGGAATTGATTAAGACATTATAATAGAAATCCTATCTAATAAAAGAGTAATGTGCAAATTAACCATCACTCCACTATACCAACAAGCCATTGCCCACCAGCCAATGAGGAGCAAATATGCAAATAAATTCAATCAAGATGGCTTTGGCCACAGAGAGCAGGAGGGAGGCTTGGGTTTCCCTGGCAATGGAAAAAGCCAAGCTTTCTGCCTGCCCTGGTGGGCCAAGGCCTCCATTCAAGGCTACAAAGTTTCAATTATAGAAGATAAATACATCCCAGATACCAGGGCCTCCCCTTAAGTAGCCAGGGGGCATGGCCAGCCTGCAAACCACCACAGGCCCCTTGCACAGGCTTCCCCATGCCCCAAGAGGACCCCAGCCCTTATATGGGACACTCTTCAGGGCAAACCAGCTGGCCCCCACCCATGTACCAGGCCTCTATCCTATCTAATCCTATCTAATAAAAGGACAATATGCAAATTGAGTGTCATAACAACACACGAGATGGCTACCCCAATGTGGACACAAGATGGCCACCACAAGATGGTCAGCAGGGGAGGGTAGTTGGGAGGGACCCAGTCTGCAAGGGAGGGCAGTTGTGGGCAATCAGGCCAGCAGGGGGGGCAGTAGAGAGGGACCAGGCTTACAAGGAAGGGCAGTGGGGGTGATCAAGCCTGCAGGGGAGGAAAGTTAGGGGTGACCAGATGGGCAGAGGAAGGAAGTTGGGCCAACAGGACCTGAAGGGAAGGGCAGTTGCGGTGGGGACCAGGCCTGCAGGAGAGGGCAGTTAGGGGTGACCAGGCCTGCAGGGGAGGGCAGTTAGGGGTGACCAGGCCTGCAGGGAAGAGAAGATAGGGGTAAACAGGTAGGCAGGGGAGTGGTTAGGGGAAAATTAGGGGCAATCAGGAAGGCAGGCAGGTGAGCAGTTGGGAGCTAGCAGTCCTGGATTGTGAGAGGGATGTCCGACTGGCCATTTAGGAGTGAACATGTAAATTAACCCAACAAAGATGGTGTGTTAATTTGCATATGCAGGCACCATGCATTCTGTGCTGCCCCAGCCATTACAGGCCTCTGGGCATCTTGGGAAGGTAGAAAGGCAGCTCTGAGCTGGAGCGAAGGCAGTGAGAGCAGCAAGTGGAAGGTCTATTCTTGCATGAATCTTCATGCATCGTGCCTGTAGTATATAAATAAGCACATCTCACAAATAGATCAAAACATAAACAAAATCACTTGTAATTGTAGAGAAGACAATATTTTTAAAATATATATATTTTTATTGATTTCAGAGAGAAAGGGAGAGGGAGAGAAAGAGAGAAATATAAACAAAAATGATGATCAGCTGCCTCCTGCACATTCCACACTGGGGATTGACCCCACTACCTGGGCATGTGCTCTGACCTGGAACCAAATCTTGACCTCCTGCTGAAAATGGTTTGGCTCAGTGGCTAGAGCGTCAGCCTGCAGACTAAAATGTCCCAGGTTCAATTCCGGTCAAGGGCATGTACCTTGGTTGCGGGCATAACTCCAGTAGGGAGTGTGCAAAAAACAGCTGATGGATGTTTCTCTCCCATTGATGTTTCTAACTCTCTTCCTCTCTGTAAAAAATCAATAAAATATTGATATTTTACAGATAAAAAGATATATTTTAAATCTTGTCCTCCTGGTTCATAGGTTGACACTCAACCACTGAACCACAAGGGCTGGGCAAGACACAATATTTTTCATTTGCCCTTCAAAATTTTTAAGGATGAGGGGACATGTCAGGCATAGTAGACATTAATCAATTGTGGTTTTTTTTGTGTTTTTTTTTAAGTGGCAGGCTCTTTTTTTTCCTTCATTTAACTCAGTAGTGGGCTCAGTTTACATTTCTGATGATCTGGCAGGAAGACTTCTTGAGACTTTCAAAATATTCCTATTAGACTTTGAAAAATCAGCTTCCAATTTGTCAAATTTCTGATCAGTTAATAAATCCTTTAAAAAGTTTTCAAATATACCCATTCTCATAAATCTTATATCTCACTAACCTTTTAAAATTTATACCTTGTTAGGAAATGTACTGGTTAGCTCTTCTGCCTTTTCTTAAAAATATCTTGTTGCCGAAACCGGTTTGGCTCAATGGATAGAGCGTCGGCTTGGGGACTAAAGGTCCGGGGTTCGATTCCGGTCAAGGGCATGTACCTTGGTTGCGGGCATATCCCCAGTAGGGGGTGTGCAAGAGGCAGCTGATCGATGACTCTCTCTCATAAATGTTTCTAACTCTCTATCTCTCTCCCTTCCTCTCTGTAAAAAATCAATAAAATATATTTTATATATATATATATATATATATATATATATATATATATATATATATATATCTTGTTAATTAACCCAATTAATATTTGTAAAACCCGAAAAGTTAAATCACAAACTTAAAAGTCTTACGACTATCTATAGTCCTGGGTATCTATTTTTTTTAAGTGTGGGACTATTGTACTTCCAATGTTTAAATTTTCCACAGTATCTGTAAATACCTAAAGGTAAATAGGAAGGGTTCTGATTGGATGTTGATTTTTGTTCTAATTTCTGTCCTTCCATCTTATTGAAGGTGTCTTTTTAAAATATATATATCTTTATTGATTTTAGAGATGGAGGGAGAGGGAGAGAGAGATAGAAACATCAATAATGAGAGAGAATCATTGATCAGATGCCTCCTGTGCAGCCCACACAGGAGATCAAGCCTGCAACCCAAGCACTGCCCTGATGAGGAATCTAATCTTGACCTCTGGTTCACAGGTCGATGCTCAACAAATGAACCATGCCAATCTGGCTTATTAAAGGTATCTTAATGGCTGGCTATAATACCAATATGAGAGCTCTTTAAATTTTTCATTTTAGAAATTTTGTTCAATTCAAAACAGCCACTGTATGGCCAGTGATGGTAAGATTTTATAACAACTTAATCAATAAGCCTTTTACAACTTAATTAAGGAAGCAAAACATTTCCACAAAGATAATGCAAAAGATTTGTCTATCATAGATCCAAAAGTTAACTTCCAAAAATATCAGAAAAGGCACAGACCTTCCTTACACAGATGACCAGGATGTTATGGGTACATACTGTGTTTCTTGTCTACCACAAAATGTGAACTGACTCCAGCCACAACAGCACTAATTTGTGGCACTGGGCAGGCGTTAATGTAATGGGATTTTTTTCAGCACTAACAAGTAAGGAAGGTTTAGATGACAAAGGCCCCTTATGGGCTGGGTTCCATTATAACAAACTCCCCTGAGAACAGACAAAGAGACACTTGAAACTTCCCTCTTTTGACTGACAACCAGGTGCACCCAGTAATGCACCTTCCAGAAGAAAATATTTCAATTGGTCATGAACCCAGCTCTTAGGATACAGAACAAAATTGAAGAAAAAAACTCATCTGTTTTGTTTTTGAAATATTTTTGAATTCATTTGGGTGGCATCCTATACAATAAAAGTCTAATATGCAAATTGTCCCCTTGGGCAGTCCTTCAACTGAAGGGAGGGGGAGTTCAACCAGGATAACGGGTGCTTGACTGCTTGCTATGACCTGCGCTGGTCAACAGGGGATGGTGTCAAACATGGTGGGCGTCAGTGAAGCGGTGCTGGCAGAGGGAAGCAGTGAAGGCACTGCTGGCCCCCATGCACCCTGACAAGAGTGGGACTGTGGCTGGATGGTGAAGCAGGTGAGCAGGCAGTGCCAAGGCGGTGCGAGCAGGGGCCCTGCCTATTGCCCTGCAGATGGTGACCAGGGGTGGCTACACAGGGGGCAGGGCTGCTGCTTGGCTCCCAGGCACTGAGGGAGATGGGCAGGGGGCGCTGTGGGTGGGATGGTGGAGCAGGTGAAGGGAAGGCACAAGGCCAAGATGGGGTGCCAGACGGGGCTGCAGGTCTGTGGTGCTGCGAGGCTGGGGGTGTAAGCTGGGGCTGTGAGGCTGGGGGCATGAGCTGGGGCCTGTTTTCTACAAGGCAGCCTGAGGGACCCCACTCATGCACAAATTTGTGCACCAGGCCTCTAGTTGGTTAATACAATTATTTAGGTTTCAGCTCCACAATTCTATAATACATCCTCTGTGTATTGTATTGTGGGTTCACAACCCCAAGTCAAATTTCCTTCCATCACCATTTATCCCCCTTTACCCTCTTTGACTTCCTCTCACCATCCTTGCCTCTGGCTATCCCCATACTGTTGTCTGTGTCTATGATTATTTTTTAAATATGTTTTTATTGATTTCAGAGAAAAAGGGAGAGAGACAGAAATATCAATGATGAGAGAGAATCATTGATTGGCTGCCTCCCGCAGGCTCCACACTGGGGATCAAGCCTGAAATCCAGGCATGTGCCCTGACCAAGAATCAAACCGTGACTTCCTGGTTCATAGGTCGATGTTCAACCACTGAGCCATGCTGGCTGGGCTATGAGTATTTTTTTCTTTGCTTAATCCCTTCACCTTTTTCACCCAGCCACCCAACCAACCTCCCCACTGACAGCTGTAGATGTGTGAGGCAACATTGGGTATATAAGATTTCCAGGTTTTGGCAAAAGGAGAAAAGGGTATTAGATTTTAGAGTGAGAATGGATGATTTTTAGGTAGCTGAGGAAGAAGGGAACCCGCAGGGCAGACAAATCCTTGCTGGGAGATTCAGAAACAGCAGTACACAGGATATCTAGCTAACAGGCACCTTCTTGTTTACCATTTTAGTGCAAAATAGACTAAGTGGAAATGCTAAACTCTCCATCCTGAAGCAGATTTCTCTGTACGAATCTCTTGGGTGTGTGTGTGTGTGTGTGTGTGTGTGTGTGTGCGAAAGGTTCTTTTTGACTCTTATTTCTTAATAAACAGCTTAAAATTCATAATCCTGACCAGCCGGCATGGTTCAGTGGTTGAGTATCAACCTATGATCCACAAGGTCATGGTTTAGTTCCCAGTCAGGACACATGCTCAGGTTATGTGCCAGATCCCCAATGTGGGGCTTGCAGGAGGCAGCTTCAGGGTGGCAGAATTTTGGTCCCTCCACTAGCAAAAATATTTTCAGTCAATGTCATCCAAATCAATGTGTAGCTGAAGCCACAAGTACTGATCCTACCCCAGAATTATTGTTTTCATATTTTGTAATTTTTTATTGGCTCATTGTTGTTGTTTTGTTCATTCTCCTCAGAGGCCTACAATTCAATTTCAGGGACTTGGGCTGCTAACATGTCTGTCACACAGCTGACAGAAGTCCAAAGTGAGACTACAGCCACCTTAATAGGTGAAAGGTGACTTTTAAATGTCATGATTTTAGTGTGGTTTATGCATAATATCAAAGAAAGACTATTTAAAACTTGAAAAATATCATGAAAGAATCTTGAGACTTGGGGTCCCAATTTCTACTGTCACCTAAGTCCAATTACCACACACCAAAATAATCGTGTTTTGTGCCACTGTATGTTGGATTAATTTAGTAGCAAATTCTATTTGATCCTCTAATTTATACCTTCTTAGCACAATGACTTTGGAAAGTTACCTTCACTGAACTTCAATTTCCTGTCCTCCAGTTAAATATGTGTTTTATGAAGAATTATTGAGATATTACATTTGAATATATTTGCTAGTATCTGATTTCCATAGATGTTTGCTTATATAATGGACTATTTCTAAAGAGGCTGCCGAAGTTACTGGTGTGTGTGTGTGTGTGTGTGTGTGTGTGTGTGTGTGTTGTGCATGTGTGTATGTAAATATTGTACTTTGTGTAAAATATCAGGACAGGAAACTTCCCAATGCTCTTATAGTGAAAACATCCAAAACTCCCTAATTCTCCCCAGGACAAAGCTTGTAGTAAGTTCCTTCTCATATACCCATCTCTGAACTCGTTTTCCACTAAAAAAACACACACATGTATTAAGTGCTCCATAAGGTTCTGAGAATGAAACCTGAAAATATAAACTTCTCATTTTACTATGGAAGATACTGAAATCAAGAAAAATTAAGGTAGTGGAAGTTCATTGATGCTAATCACAGGATGGTTAAGATTCAGTCTATTGTACATTACTTGAGTTATGATTTTGGCTCACAGGGTAAAAGGAGCAATGCTAAAGGTTGCTGTTGGAATAACAGAACTCACCAAATTTTTGGGGCCAACAATTTAGCAATTAGGCTCCTTTATATGTTTCCTCTCTCTCTCTCTCTCTCTCTCTCTCTCTCTCTCTCTCTCTCTCTCTCTCTCTCTCTCTCTTGTCCCTCCGTGGTCTTTTCTGCACATGTCCTTTTAAGGAATGGCTGTCAGAAGATGTCTCTTTAAAGATATAGTTTGGCATTTGTCACAGCTCTATGCCTTTAAAGTCTGTGCATAATTAGGATGCACTTATAATTTTGCATAAAGGTCACAAAGGCCTACATAGAACTGTCTTATAGAAATTCCACTACGAAATAAAAATAATTGGTGTTGAAAAAAATTAAATTTGAAGGTGAAATTTTGCCTGCTTATGTGATAGGATTGTTAGCTTTGCCCACCACCTCATGGTAAGTTGGTTGTGATATACTAACAGACTCCCATATATTAACAGACCAATATTTACATAAATTAAACTGGTAACATTCCTTTCATTTTCCTGGACCTATACCACCAGTTTGGTTTTCACCTATTATCATAACCTTACTTTTCAAATTAGTTATTTGACTCCATATTCTCTCCCTTCCTCTCTCTACCCATCTACCTCTATATCTACTCATCCATCTGTCCACTTATATGGATCAAGTCAAATGTCTCTCTTAAGAGAAATTTCCTTTTCCAAATGGAAAATTTCTACACAGTCTGGTGCTTTACTCAATCCAAAGTGCGTGGGGATGGTTGCCTCCCTCAGGGTTCAAACAGAGGAACAGAAACACTGGAGGTGATACCCTTATAGGAGGGGACTTGTAATGGGGACCTGATGGTATGTGATTGCAGGATCTGCATCAGCAGCCTCCATGAGGCTTTTGTCTCTGCGTCAGGTGCCAGAACCTGAGGGCAGCATAGCATTCAGGGAGGAGAGAGGGATGAGAAGTGGGGAAGCAGGAAAGACTGGAATCCCTAAGGAACAGATGGAACCTGAGAGGACAGTCTGAAAACCCTGCTGATCTTTCACAGCCCCCAAACCTCCAACCATGGGGACCGGAGGGCTGGGCAGAAGTGGGTCCTCACTCTTTCTTAGGGAGCTGCTGAGGATGAAGGAGCTCAGGGGGAGTCGCTGTAGCTGTGGGCCTGGCTGCTGCCTCACACTAAGGTAAGCCAGTAGAGGAGTGCCAATGTGCCTCTGTCCCTTCTTTCTGAGCATAAATCAAACAGGGCTCCTACTTGCCTTCCAAACCTCACTCCAAGTGGCTCTCTGTTTTTTTATTTTGTTTTTTTTTATCTTTATTGTTGAAAGTATTACTTATGTCACATTCCACCCCTTGACCTCTTCCAGGCTGCCCCACCCCCTCCATCCCAGTGCCTCTTTTTGCAGAAAGAATCTCAGAGCCAAGAAGGGAACTCTGAAGAAGGCTTTAGTTCAGAGTACAAACCCCCAATGAGAGGTGCTTCCAAAGATCAGATGAATAAAGAACTGGGTAGTAATCCACTCTCACTGCCATGATGTGTCACTGCAAATTCCAAAAGTGTGTTGTTTTTTTTTAAATTTGTTAATCCTGCTAAACTTGGGATCCTAGTTTATAATTCTGTTTTCCTTAAGTCCTGTTTTAAACCAGTGTTAGTTCAGACTCGCTGTGTTCTTTTGTGACACTTAAGATCCTTTGTTGACAGAAGTCCTTGGAAGGGGCTACCCATGGCCCCAGATACCTAGGAAGTTGTCCATAACTTTGAATCTCAGTGAGCAGAAATGTTGGTCAATAACTTTCCATTCTAAAATCTAATCTCATTATTTACATGCCTCCACCTGCTTTCAAGGGGCCAGAGATAACAGGCATTTTAAGGAGCATTATTGAAGAAAAGCCTTTGTTAGGGCACAGGATGTTTTATCACATCCTTCTTTACTAACAAACGTCTGAAAAGAAGGATGTTACACTTCGCAGAGGTGTTGGGGCCAAGGAGGCCTCTGCATCCCTCACACGAATGTTTATAAAACAAAAACATTATTACTGAGCTGTAATTGGACATATGCCCCACATATACATTAAAGAAGGCTTAGAACAAAATACTTTAAAAGCAATTTAACCTTTTGAAACAGGTCAAAGAGAATCTTGAGCAACGCAGACATGCCTAATGAGATATTTATTCCAAAGGTATCACACAGGTATCTGTCAGTATAAACAACTCTTTATTGCAACATGAATGCATTCTTCAAAAGAGTTTCAAATACATACTTTCAAATATTAGGAATTCTTATATTCTTGGCTGGTATCTTTTAGGAGATGGTTTTCCCAGGAGAACTTCTTGGAAAGTAATCTTTTGGGAGTTCTCAGCCATGAAACTGCACGAGAATTCAAAGTACAGAGTAAACAATATCATGTAATTAAATTTCACCCTCTCCACAAATTTATCAATATTAACACGTGCATTCATAAAATGGGAACAACACCAAGTTATTAATTCTAGACAGACAAAATATCTTGCTCGGAATTTATCTAACCACTATTTCTTTCATTTTATTTTTTCTCAATTGCCCTTTGTCTTTCTGTGTGGCTGAGTGTCTGTGTGTGTTTGCACAAGTGTATATGCCTGTATGTATGCAGTTTCTACTTACTTTTAAACAATAAATAGATTTCTAAAATTCTTAGCTCAAATAAAGTTCTTAGTAATATCTACTGCCAGAAATGGAAAAAATGTTTAAGATTTCAGAGTGTCAGAAATGAAGGTTCAATAAGGCTATAAATATTTTCTCTAGAATGAGAAACCTTTCGAGGTCAACCATAGAGAACCAAGCAAAGGGGGCATAGGGCATTGCTTATACATTTACATAGAAATAAGGAGTAAAGAAACCAAGTGAGAGGAAAAGAATGGGGGTGGGGAGCCTGTGAGAAAGAAAGAAAGGAAAGTATAGGCAAAAGATGTAAGGAGGATTCAATAGTGAAAAATATAAGGAAAAAAAGAAAAATCTAACAGGTAAACTGAATTGCAAACTTCAAAGTCCTACTGAGGTGACCTGTAGCTGGAGAAGGAATCAGGCATTCAGGATGGTGGGCTCCCCTGACGGTCTTGGGGTTCTTCCTTCTAGGAAGAATCTGAGGAAACAGAAAACTCATCTGACTCTGTATCCAGGACTCTATCTCCATGAGGTGCCCTGCGCCGCCGCCGGGGATGACTTCTGCCTGTGAATTGATGCATGAACAAAGAAAGCATGTAATTGTCAAACAGGTAGTTGTGGCCCTCTTCCTCTGCATCTCGATCCTGCTTGTTCTTCTTAATCACATCATGTAACCCAATAAGCTTAGTGGTGGCCTTGGCTGTGGGTGCCCAGATCTTGGGATCATGGTCTAGGCCACTGGTCGCCATCACAGGGAGGTAAGGATGGGGCTCAAGACAGTTGATGTTCCCCGCCCTGTCCCCTTCCATGAACTGGACGACCTGACAGGAGGATTTCTCCCAGAGGAAGATGTGGCCGCAGTCACTACCGCTCATCACAAACTCGCTTCGGGGCCCATAGAAATTGACCCCCTTGACCGTGGCATTATTTCTGTGCCCCTTATATCTCTTCACATACTGGGCCCCGTCGGCGTGGGAGGACTGGAAGAGGTAAATATCTTCGTCGTTGTAACTGACCAGGAGCTCGGTGCCGTCGTGGCTGTACACCAGGCAGGTGATGAAGGACTTGGAGTCGCAGTTGACCAGGTGGTGAGGACAGAACTTCTTGAGCAGCCCATAGTTGTGGGTCTCGTCGATTTTCCTCTGGTCGTAGATCCTCACAAACTGGTCCCGTCCCCCCACGGCAAACTGGTAGGTGTTGGCGGGATTGACGAAGACCGTGTACAGCCCCACCCTCCTCTCGTTCTCCTTGGTGACCACCACCCTGGACGCGGGGCTGTCCTGCCTGAGGTCGACGGCGAAGACCACCGCGTCCTCCCCCGCGGTGAGGAACTTGACGGGGGAGTCGGGCTCCAGGGCCAGCTTGTGGCAGGCCCCCCGGTGCTGGGCCACGCGCCTGGACACCCTGCTGAGCGAGATGGCGGGCAGCTGGGCGATGCGCACCTGCCCGTCGCGGGCACACGTGGCCAGCGTGGAGTCGCCGCAGTTGGGCAGGAACTTGGCCTGGAAGACGTTGTTCCTGTGGCCCGTGTTGAAGGCCATGACGGCGCGCTGGCGCACCCAGTCCCACACGATGACCGTGAGGTCGTCGCTGCTGCTGGCCAGCCAGGTGCCTCGCTGGTTGAAGTGGACGCTGTTGACACAGCCCCTGTGGCCCTCCAGCCCGTACTGCAGGCGGAAGCGCTGCACGAAGAGCCCGGCCCCGCAGGCCTCGTACACGAAGCGGCCGCGGGAGCCCAGCTGGCGATCGCGCAGGGCCCTGAGCACCTGCCAGCGGGGCTGGGGCAGTGCCGAGGTCTCCGAGGCCACCCACTCCTGCAGGGCCGCCTCCTCATCGGGCACAGACACGGGCTGGCGGGGGCTGGCTTCCCTGCGCCGGCCCTGGAGCTGCTCTGCTGCTGCCACCTCTTCCTGCTCTTCTGCCCCCACGTTTTCCCCACCTTGCTCCCCCTCCTCCCATTCATCTGTGGGCTCACTGTCAGAGTACTGGCCTGTGGCTTCTGCTCCGTCTTCCGGGATGCCGGAGACAATGCTTTCACTCTCGGTGTCGGTGCTCTGGCTCTCCGCGCTGGCCAGGAGGGGGGCCCCGGCATCCCCGCTGCCACCTGGGTGCCTGGCCGCCCACCAGAGCCGCTGAGGCTGAGAACTCAGGTGCAGGCCCCGGGCTGTCCCCACGCTGCCCTCCGGCTCCGAGTGCTCCCCGGAGCCATTGGTGCTGCCCCCGTAGCCAGACATGTCTGCTCTGCTCAAAGTGGCCCCGCTTCGGTGGGAAAGTCCTAGAAGCCTGGGGAAGGCAGCGGGACAGCCACGGGTCGCCACGGATCAGCAGACAACAAGGGAGGCCTCGGGGCTGGACAGCACTGGGCTCAGCCAAGGTGTGAAGGGCGACTTCCGGTTCGTGGGGAGGCAGGTATGGGAGCCGGTGAGGGTGAAAAGACCTCGGCCAACCGGGGTCTCGCGAGGCTTCAGGGCAGCACAGGGTTCCAGCCAGAGCCGCGCCCCGCAGCCTCCTGACCCCGAAGCCTCAGGACAGGCTGCTCCTCCAAGATGGAAACTTGTTGCTTTTTGGCAACATTCTTACCAGGAAGCCGGCAACAACACATCCTGCTCAGATAAACACTTACCCTCAGACTCTCCTGCTTTGCTTGAAGGTAATGTCCTCCATGAAATGAAGAAGCCAATGCGATGAATGACTGCCAAGGCCCGCACAGCTAGTGAGTTCCTCAAATACAGACACCGTCTTCAGCAAATCCAGCCGCTTAAAGGACACCTGGAGAGCTCAAATGGGTAGGAAGCCCTAGGGTTGACTGATAAAATATACAATGCCTAGTTAATTGCATTTGAGATTTAAAAATGAGGATATTTCAGAATGAATAGTTCCCAAATATTGCAGTTGACATGACTTCTACTAATGATATTTATTATTTATTTGAAATTCAGATTTCACTGTGTTTCCTCCATTTTTGTTATACCTGGCAATCTTGTTTAGTGAGCAGTGTAATTTTGTCCCTCAGTGTAATCAAGGCTGAAATCACTGGGTCAATTTCAAGTAGACACTGAAATGAGTAACTGTGTCAGGTATTTGAAAGAGAAACAGGTTTATTTTCTTTTTTTCACCCGAGATTCTGTGTATTTATTTGGAGTTTTTTCAGTTTAACTTAATGTTATAGGAAAGAAATTTTACTGTGATGTCATAAGACTACCAATATATTTAAAATAAAGCCCCAGCTAGATAAGAGGCTTGGATGTGGGTGCTTTTAGGAAAAGAATGTTCTTTGGAGACAAACAGTTCACTGGAAGTGCTGGGTTAACTTCAGAGCTTTTCCAAATGAATTATCTCTGGTGATGTCAGTCAGTTTTCCAAGGGCTACAGTAAACTGCTGACCAAGAATGCGGAAAACAAGACTTCCCTCAGAGTAATTGCAAGATCAATGCAAAGTTGATTAGACATAGAAATATAGTTTTCTAAAGGGATAGAATGGTTCCAAGTCAGACAGTAAGAGAAAGACATGTAAAAAGATATTCATATTGATTTGTAAAGAGTAGCACAGTATACCAAAAACCATCTGAAAGCCTGTCAAGAGTGACATGGAGAAATATATTAACATACATTTCTATAATGGAATCATGTACAAAAATCATACTTAATGAATTAAAATTGAATACAGCACTAGCAGTGAATCATAACACTGATGAGGAAACAACAAATGAGAGAGGAATCATTGATGATGTCATTTTTGATGAAGATCATTATAGTTTTTCTATCCAAATTTGAAGTGGCAAGGAAATAATTGACTTAAAATTCAGAATAATTATTAGGAGAGGAAGATGTTAAAATTTGGGAGAGAGGAAACTTAGAAAAATCTTCGTAATACTAATAGTTCACCAGGAAATAGGTATGTTGTTATTTTCCTTGTTATCTATTGCCTGTCATTTGCATTTACAGACCCTTTTCTATATATTATACATGGCATAGTAGTGTGTTATTGTTTCCAGATAGTGTTCATGACCAAGGGGTCCTGCTCCGCCATGGACCACAAAATACAAAACCAAAGAAAACACACATATTATAGGATAACCAGAGCATTAAACCCTATTATGCCCATGCAGACATCTTGCAGGTGAGAAATCCCTATTAGTTGACTTGGAAATATGTCTAATCCCATTCCAATGAAGAGTTCCACTGCTAGAGTTTGAATCAGCTTATTGTAATGGGATGCTATTGAATTTACCTGCTCATTAAGTAAACTATGAATTGAATTTTCACTTAAGTTTGCATTTCATTAAGTTGATCCATTTGGTATATTTCCATTCCCCTTCATTCATTCATTCATTCATTCACCACATTTATTTAAAGCTTCTAAGTAAATATCACATGCTGTTCTAGCTTCTGAGAGTAGTGGTGAATAAAAGTGGTAATCCCTTTGCTCACCGGGAAAAGGAAACTGACAAGTAAATACATAGATCCTGTGAGGCAGAGATGAGTAATTTTGAGAGAAATAAAGCTGTTGAAGTAGATATAGACTAGAGGATGTTACTTTAGATAGTGCATTCAAAGAAGGTCTCATTCTAAGGATGACTTAAGCAGAGGACTGAAAGAAAGGAGAGATGGAACATGCAAATATCTAGGATGACAATGATCCCTGTAAAGTTCCATTTAGGGTAAATGCTCTGAAGTACTGGCACAATATGAGTGTCTAAGGCACTTGAGGAAGCCCCTATGACTGAAGCAATGCAAGTAAGCATTACAGAGTGTGTCAGGCAAGGGGATTGGCAGAAGCAAAGGCCATAACAACAGAATCTTTTTGTCTGACCACCATGAGGAATTTTAATTTTTATTTCATTCTATGTGTAGTGGAAAGCCTTTAGAAGCTTGTGAACAGGGTAAAGGCATTATCAGACTTACTTCTTGAGAAGGGGACATTGACTGCTGGGTGAATAAATGGGGTAGAAAGAGAGAGCAGAAGTACTTAATCCATTGCTCTCACTCAGGTGAGAAGTGATGGTGGCTTAAACTAGCATGAGGATTGTACAGTTGGTGAAACGTGTTATATTTGGCATATATTTTGAAAGTAGATGTGATAACCTTTACTCATAAATTGAGTATTTGTCAGGTGGGTCAGTCACCACCCTGGCCTTGTACACCTTTCACCTAGGCAGTTTGAAACAGCTTCTTAATGGGATTTGTTCAGCGTTGAGAGAAGGCTGAGAAATCACAAGGGAAAGGTCACAACCTCAGGCCTATAATGACCAGGAAGACATTATGCCTCTAGGCCTAAGGGTGGGGAAGAAAGAGGGCAGTTACCAAAACCTGAGACAGAAAGGACAGTGTAAAGAGTCTGACCTGATTGGACAGGAGCAATCACTAGCTGTCAGTCAGTGAGCTCATAGGGAGGGAGCTAGAGAGACAACTTCCCCCAATTCAGTATCCTCTCTCTGGTTCCCTGCCAGGGCCTGTCTGGCAGGTTGAACCGGGCTGAGGTAGGGAGGTGGGAATTGATAAAAGAAAGGCAGAAGAGTGGGTCGGGAGGACTACAAGTCATCGAGGAACTGTAACAAGTTTATTAACTGCACAATGCTCTTTATACATAAAATACTGAATAGCAGGTCTGTCAAGAGGAATGTATTCTTTGTTCCTCTTAATCTCTAAGGGACAGAGCAGAAGGACAAATTCTTGGTATAGCAAATTTCAGTAAATAGTTACAGACTTCTTGGCAAGCCATGAAATGTTGCTCTCATTCTACTGATAGTAGCCATCCAAACAAGTCTGGGAAAACTGTGTGGGTAGGGGGCCAGCCCTGCTAGCCCTCTCAGATGCAAGGACCTTGTCAGCTTACATCCTGTCACCAACAGTCCCCTGCTGGTACTTCCACTGAGTCATTTGAATAAGGTAGAATTTTGTATTCTGTAACTCTCCTGAACTTATTAGTTCTAACAGGTGTGTGTGAGTGTGTAATCTTTACTCTTTTCCATATATAAGCTAATATCATCTGAAACATTTATTTTTTCTTCTCCCTTTCCAATTTGGAAGCCTTTTGCTTATTTATTTTCATGCCTAATTTCTCTGGCTTAGTGTTCCAGTACTGTGTAGACTAGAGATGTCAAGGACAGAGACCCTTGCCTTTCTGTATCTTAAAAGCAAAACAAAAGAACAACTGAAAAGCTTTCAGTTTTTCATTGTGTAGTATGAAAATAAGCTGTAGGCTTGTGATGTGTGGCCTTTATTATGTTGAGGCAAATACTGTCTATACCTAGCTTGTTAAGAACTTTTATCATGAAAGTATATTTAATTTTGTCAAATTTTTTGAACTTACTATGATGATCATGTGATTTTTATTTTATTTTTTAAAAAGTCTATTATCTAAAGTATGACACATAGTTTTACATATGCCCATTCTCCCACCATTGAGCTTTCCCCAGCCACCTCAACCCCCAGTGCATGCCCTCACCCCCCAAGTGTCTGTATCCATTGGTTATGTTTATATGTATGCATGCTATTCCTTTGGTTGATCACCTATCTCTGTCCCCCTCCCAACCTCCCCTCTGATATTTGACGGTCTTTTTGATGCTTTCCTGTCTCTGGATCTATTTTTGTTCATCAGTTTATGTTGTTCATTGTATTCCACAAATGATTGAGATTCATGTAATATATATCTTTCTCCGACTGGCCCATTTCACTTAGCATAATGCTCTCCATGTTCATCCATGCTGTTGCAAATGGTAAAAGTTCTTTCTTTTTTGCAGCAGCGTATTATTCCATTGTGTAGATATACCACAGGTTTTTAATCCATCCATCTGCTGATGGGCACTTAGGCTGTTTCCAAATCTTAGCTATGGTGAATTGTGCTGCTATGAGCATAGCAGTGCAAAGATCATGTGAATTTACCTTTCATTCTGTTAAAATGGTGTACCACTTTGATGATTTACTTATGTTGATCCATCCTTGCATCCCAGGGATAGAGCACAAATGATCATGGTGTATTGTCATTTTAATGTGCTATTGAATTTGGTTTGCTAATTTTCTTGGTTGAAGGTTTTCTCATCTCTATTCATCAGGACTATTGGCCTACAGATTTCTTGTAGTGTTTTTGTCTGCTTTTGGATTCAGGGAACTAACAATTAACTATTCAAATGGAAATTAAGAAAGCAATCCCATATACAAAAGCACAAAAAAAACAACAATAAAATACTTAAGAATAAATTTTGCCAATGAAGTAAAAGACTTGTACAGTGGAAACTACCAAACATTAAAGACATTAAAGAAGACACAAATAAATGGAAAGATATCCAGTGCCCATGGGTTGGAACACTTAATATTATTAAAATGTCCACACTACCCAAGGTGAACTACAAATACAATGCAATTCTTGTCAGAAGGGGAATGCAGTCAAGATAATCATTTTTAATCTGGATCACCACTGGATATTATATGTTAGTGACAAAGACTTAGTAGTAAGGGAGATACAAGTTTTAGGAAGAATGTCTTGAGTAGGCAGAGGGCATACGATTCCATGCATATGTAGAGGAATTGTAACAGGGAGGCAGATACAATATTTATCACAGAGGCAAGTAGGTTGTTAGCTTTGTTGGTGGAAGAATGTGTATACTCTCTTCTAATTGCTTCCATTCTCCCAGTGAAAAAAGAAAGAAGGATACGAGCCATGAATGAGGAAGAGGAAAATCGTGCTGGATCCTGGAGGCAAAAAAAGATGTGGAATATTGAACTCAGTGGATAGGAGAATGAGTCCAATAGGGGAATAGATAATTGTTGCCTAGAAGCAGAGAGGGTCCATTTGTAGTTGTACAGCATAAAAGTGAAATGAGACAGCATGGTCATTTGTGTTTCTCTATTTCAGATACTTGAAGACAGGAGTGGAATATGCTAACTCACAGATTAAATTAAAATCCAATCCAAATTTTTTTTTGCTAGTTGCATAATGGATAATTTGGGGACAGGGAGCTTAGACCTACATAATGAAATTTTTATAATAAGGAACTATGAGCCTGGCTGGTGTGACTCAGTGTTTGAGCATTGACCCCTGAACCAGTAGGTCATGGTTTGATTCCTGGTCAGGGTACATGGTTTAATTCCTGGTCAAGGCACATGCCCAGATTGTATGCTCAATCTCCAGTAGGGAGCATGCTGATGGATTATTTTCTCTTATCATTGATGTTTCCATCACTCTCTCCCACTTCTCTCTCTGAATTCAATAAACACATATTAAAAAATGAGGAACCATGAATTTAACTATCAAAAGGGGAATTCATGACAATAGAGGAAAATAAAGAGGTCAAATTTAATAGGATCATTAGATTGGAAGTCCCAGTGGAGTCACCTTTTGCAGTGATCAGTAGGTGTGTTCATCCAGAGAGGAAAGAGAGGAAGTAGAATTCCTTTTTGCTTCACTTCCTCTTGGCCTGTAAGTATATATGATGCTTAGGAGGGCAGAATGACCCAGAACACTATAATCTGTACCCAAGCTATTAAAGCAAAAGCAATTTGATTAAAAGAGTAAAGTAATTCACTCTAAGACATGGCTGACTGATAAGCTTAATTTTCCCAGAAGCTATTTCCTTAATCTAAGAGGAATTTCCTAGAGCCACTTGACTGTCTCAGGACATCACTATAACCAGTTTTTGTTGTTTTTGTTTGTTTGTTTGTTTGTTTTGTGTGTGTGTGTGTGTGTGTGTGTGTGTGTGTGTGTGTGTGTGTTTAAAGACTGGATTTGGAGCCATCTACCTTTGTCTATTAGAATGGTTTTAAAACTGGCTCATACAGAGGTTTTGAAACAATTTCCCTGATTTTTATTTTCCCATCCCCCAAATGCCTCTCTTTGGTAGTCATCAGCCTGTTCTCCACACTGAATGGGTCCGTTTCTGTTATTTTTGTTTGTTTATTTGTTCTGTTTTGTTTTTCTGGATTCCACTTAGAAGTGAAATCATGCAGTATTTGTCTTTTTCTGCACATGCTCTAAATATTCTTACAGGCCAGCAGTACTACTGCCTGATTCTGAAAGTGGCATTTAATGAGGAGTCTTTATCTGATTGCCTCAGTGAGTTTGGGAATTCAAGAGAATCCTTTCTGAAATATTATCCTACCCCCCTTACGTAATGGGCTTGCCTTATTTTCAGCCTTTACAGAAAGAAATCCACAGATTTGCAAACCAGTCATTATCATGAGGTGCAGTGCATACTAAGATTAATAGAAACTTTTTTTCTGAGGGAATCATTGAAAACAGTCCTAGAGGCTGCTTACTGTGGGATTTTATTATGCTTTTATCTCCTTAAAATATCTTTGTATGTTTTAATATTATTAGCTATCAATTACTATTCCTTTTAAATTGTATTTTTTTAATTACAATTACATTCAATATTATTTTGTATTAGTTTTAGGTGTATATCTAATGCTTTCAATCACTGCTGGCATGACAGCTAAAGAAAAAATAAGCAGTAAATAAACAGGCAAATAAATATGTAAATATTCAAAAACATAAATAAGTGAGTGGGAACTCAATTGGTAGGGTTATTCAGTATATGTGAAAAATATATGGGTATTGGCATACCTCTCAACATCCCAACATTCATTTTATATTTGGCAGAGTAGTAAAATAGATTAGCAAGATCTTCCTGACAATGGAACCTTGGGTCAGAGAGAAAAATAGATAACAGAATTCCTCCCTGGAAAGCGGAAGAATCAAGTTGGATATTTAATAGTCAAAAGTATAGAATAGATGTAGAAGTAAAGTATGGCCAAAAGTATAGAAGAATGGAATGATGTGGCACAGAGGGATTGCCAGGTTTATCTATTTATTTGTTTTGGGATTTTTGTTGTTGTTGTTTTTCCCAAAAATAAACTTTCTCTTCTGTCTAGACACAGAGCTTAACTTCATTTCCCAGCCTTCCTTTCAGTTGTGTGGCCATGTGATAGTGGGATATCAGAAGCAGCAAAATATTTCATTTCTAGACTTAATGCATAAGAACTTCTCAAGTGTTTTTAACAGATTCTGATGAGGATAAAAATTATCAGAGCTCATATGTAAGAAGGGTCCTTACCAAGTAAAGACTCATGACTTTATTTCATTTGGATGTTATTTTATTGTTGCTATTGAGAGGAACCAGAGTTTGCCACACCAAAATATGGAGTTGGGAAATATTTAGTATTTTAAACTGGTTATTTCTAAGAAACAAAAGACTCAAGAAGCATTCTTTATTATCCCTCCCCTCCCCCCTTTACCTGTCTGAAGAAATTCAGATAGATAAACTTGCTTACATGAAGAAAAATTTAAACAATACCAAATACCAAACAAAAGATCTGGAAAACAAAGATAGTCCTGCCCGGGTGGTGTGGGTCAGTAGCTGAGCATGGACCTGTGAACCGGGAGTTCATGGTTTGATTCCTGGTCAGGGCACATGTCCAGGTTGCAGGCTCAGTCCCGAGTGTGGGGCATGCAGGAGGCAGCCAATCAATGATTCTCTCTCATCATTGATGTTTCTCTCTCTCTATCCTTTTACCTTCCTCTCTGAAATCAATAAAAATATATTTAAAAAAGAAAAGAAAAAGACAATCCCAAACTATGTGTTGGAAAACTAAACTGAATAGTTCATGGCTAAAATAAATCATAGTTGGAAATATATAATATTTATAAAAGAATAGCAATCAAAATAGCTTTGTGCTAAAATAGAGCCAAAGGTGACATTTAAGTTAAAAAAAGAAAAACCTGCTTTAAAAAAGGAAGTATCACCTTAGCATTGTGATATAAATTAAGTGTGGCAGACAGGAAGAAATCTTGCGAAGTCTCTGAAACTCCCCACTTTATACCATTTTTTGGGGTTGCCCAATAATTTGTTTACTCCATGTTTGCTCTTTCTCATCTACTTGCGAATTGCCAGGCCCCTGCCTCCTTCTCCTTAGTTCAGAAGCATGCAACCCTTAACTGCCCAAATTTATCCTTGGGTCCCATCGTGCTATGGAATCCTGAAATGTGCATGCATAATAAATTCTGTTACTTTCTCCAATGAATCTGTCTCATGTCAATTTGATTATTAAACTATCCAGAAGAATTCAGAAGGGTAGAAAGAAAATTATTTTCCCTCCTTTTCATGGTCTTATTCCTCTTCCTGATATTCCTGTTAAATTAATTCTTAGAACATCTATCTGGCTGTATTTCCAACTTCTCATAGATTTTCTACTATCCTTTCCAGCACTTTATTATTTTAGGTTAATCTTATGACTTAATCTTCTGTCTATAAGATACCTGTAACTACGGCCTGATTCTACAACAGTGATTGGTTATGGAACTTTTTCTATAGTTTTATGGGAAAAGAATTGGTCTTTTTTTAAAAAAAAAAAAACCAAATATGGGAAACCATAATGGTGCAAATGCTCATGTTCCCTAATGCCCTCGCTCAAGTTGGGAGATGAGGACCTAGTCAAGGGAGAACACCTGATTCATTAGGCAGCTTCTGTTGCACTACACCAAATAATCACTTTATTGGTTTTTCCAGGGCTTTTCCTGTTTCTTATCAACCCCTTCCAATTATGGAGTACCCTTGGATTAGTTTCCATTCTTTGTAACATTCCTCCTTATACATATATTAGAGGCCTGGTGCATGAAATCCATGTACCCACTCACAGTTTGGAAGCCCTCAGGAGATGTCTGACTGATGACTTAGGCCCACTCCCCGCAGGGACATCCCAGCTGAGGGAGTGGGCCTAAGCGTCAGTCAGACATTTGTAGAGCTGCTGCGGAGGTGGGAGAGGCTCCTGCCATGGCCATTGTGCTCGCCAGCAGTGACCCTGGCTTCTGGCTGAGTGGTGCTTTAACGGTGGGAGTGCACTGACCACCAGGGGGCAGCTCCTGTGTTGATGGTCAGTGCACTCATAGAGATTGGTGGTTCCATCTTTGGGTCTATTTGCATATTAGCCTTTTATTATATAGGATACCATCTAGTTTGCCTCATGTACTTCAGTATTTCTTTACTGACTCTGTTCCACCATGGGCACTCCATATACTTTCCAGAAGAATTGTAAATTTTTTTTTTTGGGAGGGGGGTCCTTTTTGTACATATTGTTCTTATTCAGAGCATTTTATTAGTAAACACTAGCCCCGTGTTGTAACAGTTTTTACCTTTCCATACCTTCATTGCAAATCCTTTCCTCTATTAAATAGAATGATTAGCATGAGAAGCTGAAGACTTCTTATTTTTCATGGTACCACATTCAGATTTTCATCTCCTTTGAGGATTTTTAGAAGTTTCATGATTAGCAACACTACCACTTTAAGTAGTGAAATTCTTTTTTTCAATGTTTTATTGTTTAAAGTATTACATAAAGTAATACATATATCTCCTTTTTCCCCCATTGACCTTCCCCCAGCCTCCCCTAACCCCTATCAAATGCCCTCATCCCATCCACCAGTGTCTTATGTCCATTGGGCACTAAATCTAATATGTTACTTGGTATACTGAAGCCAAATGATCTATATAGACAGAATGTTAACCTCTTTTCTATTCCCAGTTCCCCACTTAACAATAGTAGGGAAGGTTTATACTTATCTTTTTTGGGTCATGGCCATCACATAACTTAGGTTTGTAAATATTATCTTCATTAAAAATAGTAGAAAAATATTATATGTTTTTCATAAAATAAGAAATATACAAATCAAGTGAATTATTTGTATATCTTGGGCTATTTTGATGAAAAGATGGTGGGATTTCAAAGTATCCTGATAGCACTTGGAAGATAGCAGTGGAAAGAAGTATAAACAATTTCACTACTACAATAAATGTGGAAGAGAAAAAGATGGCGGCTGGCAGGACAGAGGTGAGGGAGAGGAAGTGAGTGAGTGAGGGTATGAAAGGAGAGTGTGTGGACGTGTGTGGTGTGTGTGAGAGTGAGTAAGGGAGAGTTAAATCACACAGAGCAGCAGGGGCTGGCAGACCAGGCTCTCTTGGACAAGGAGACACTACCACCACTGTGGGCACTCCCTGGACTGCAGGACTCAGGCATGGAGCCCACACCATCTTGAAGGGGAGAATGGCCTTTTCTAGGAACTCATCAGCACCACCACCCAGACAGGGTTTGACACTGCCCACGACCCAGCAGCCACTCCAGCCAAAACCCTGCTACCCCAGCTGCAGACCTGCGGACCCTGCGACCTCCACCTCCAAAGGTGCACAGCTCGCTCCTGCAGTAGGAAGAGCATCTTCCCCCTCCCCAGTGCAGAACTCTGGACTACACATTCTCAGGTTTCCAGCCTCACAGGCATCCAGGGCACACCACTCCTTAGGCAGCACCTGGGAGCCACAGGGAGCCCCTGCTGGGTGTGATTGTGTAAAGACACGGGTGCTCTGCCCCACAGTAGAAATTCTGAATTTCCTCTGCCTGAATAACTTCCCGCAGACACCCCAGTTGTGTAACTTCAGCACCAGCCCTAAATGAGGACCTTTATTTGTTCCTGTTATCTCAGTTTGGAGATTTCTCCTACACGACTGATTAAAGCATCATGGTAAAAAGAATAGGGTTAAAACTGTTTTTTAAAAGATAACTATATGAAGATATTAAATCTATAAAGAATAAAGTGTAAAATTCCTTCCTAAGTGTAAACTTAGAGGAATCAAGCAAATAGAAACAGGCAGAGCGAGAGAGGGAGGGAGGGACGAAGGGAGGGAGGGAGGGATGAAGGTAGAGAGAGAGAGAGAGAGAGAGAGAGAGAGAGAGAGAGAGAGAGAGAGAGATCTGTTTTATCAGTGAAAACAAGAAAAATGTCAGGAAGAGTGTTGAATTTATTTGGGACTCTCAAAAAATACCTGAAGTGGCTGAGGCTGGACATCTCATGCTTAGAAAGTTCCAGGTGATTTTGTTCTCCTAGATTAGATAGCCACCAGGAAAAAGTGAGTTGCTGTGCTAGTTAGTGATAAATTACCTTGAGGCATCATCTTTATTTAAAGACCTCAAGAAGATATTTGAAAAGGGAGAGGATAATGAAGAAGAATTGAAATTCTTAGCCACACTGTTAGATGTTAGGAAACCTGCTGAGTTTTACAGCCTTGGGCAAAGCTGCATCATCTATTTTTGAGGCTGATAGGACTTTCCTGAAGAACTTCAGAAGATCATGTGGAAGAAGGTTGGGTATTGTCTGTAAAAAAATTATCTTTTGGATTAAATACCCATACAAACTTTGAGTACACAGGACAAAAAACAACAAAATCCTAGGTATGCTGCACTTAAAATTTTCTTACTCAGTTTCACGGAAAAATATTGAAGATAATCTCTTTTAGAGGTACAATTCACATAATTATTTTTAAAATACATGAGAAAATATTTATAAGATTTATACAAATATATTTAAAGGAAATCTTGCATGATATCCCATATAATTTCTTTGAGTGGTTTTATGGTAAATAATAATAATAAAAAAACCAGCAAAATTTCATTTAAAATACTTCCTCTGGCCTAATTATGAGTAGTTGTTTTTCCCATATAATTAATGAAAATGAAATTTCAGATTTATTAGATTTTATGTTTAAACATTTCCTAAGAAAATTAGTATGGCAAGCCATTCTAATAATGACTATACCACATATAAGAAGAAATTTGTCCCTGTCCTTAATTATCAAACTAGGTCATCATGAACAAACCAATTTGTGGTAGATACAGAGAAAAATGCAGCTGAGGTTTTAATAAAAATTTACTGGAAACAATAAGATATCTTGTAAAGTCTTATGGGAAGAGAGTACTATTCCCTCTCACATTCTCACACCCCCTTCCACCTCAATTCACTGCCTCACCAGTGCACAAGAATGGTAGCTAAGCAAGATCTTAACTTTAATACAAACAAGGTTTCACTAGAAATATGCTTCAGCAAATTGTTACTTTAGGATAAATTCACAGAAATGGCATCATTGGGCAAAATTATATATATATATATATATATATATATATATATATATATATATATGTGTGTGTGTGTGTGTGTGTGTGTGTGTGTGTGTGTGTGAATGATAAGGCTTTTGTCATCCTAAGTTGCCCTCCATGCATTTGTCTTGGTTTTGATCCCATCAGCAATTTTAGACATTGCATGTTTTCTCATACTATAAACATGAAAACTATATTTTGAAACATTTCTTACACTATTTAGTTACTCTGGTTTATTTTCTGTCTGATATTTTTATAACTGTCAAACCATATTGTTTCATTGTATTTAAAACAATGAAAACAACCTGTGTTATGAAGTCAGAAAAATAAAAATCACTCATCTCCTTTAGTCATTCTCTATATGCTCTTTTGGGCTTATTAATGAGAGAGAGAGAGATAGGGAGAGAGAGAGAGAGAGAGAGAGAGAGAGAGAGAGAGAGAGAGAGAGAGAGAGAGGCGGGGGGAGGAAAGGAGGGAGAGATGGGATGCAGACAGGGTGGAGGAAGTATAGAAAGAAGGAAGGAAATGAAAGAAGGAAGGAAGGAAGGAAGGAAGGAAGGAAGGAAGGAAGGAAGGAAGGAAGGAAGGAAGGAAGGGCAGAACTGTACAAAGAACTTCATCCTGGTATCCTGGATAGTCAAATAATACCCCTCCCCACAACCACTGGGAACATAACCCTAATGTACAAATGGTACCTTTAATTTTCCAAACCACTTTGCTTAATACCATATCACAGCAGTCTGTCCTCATAAGGAACTGTAGAACTTTGGTCCAGAAAATACATTGTCTCCCATATATTTAAACTAGATTTGGACAAACAACCATTAAAATTGCCTTTTCTGAGACAGAAGAAAATGTCATATAGGACATTCTCAGGGATGAATTCATCAGATAACATCCATGGTCCTTTTCTACAAATACTTTTTGGATAGTGTTAGATCTGATCAAATAATCAAATCAATATTCCTTCCCCTTGGAAATTCACCTTTAGGATATTTCACAACCAGCATTCCCTTTTGCTTAGAGCACATTTCATTTGCTAATACCAGTAACTTTCCCCTCCATACTTGCCCAGGATCCAGACGCACACAGAGAATTCTCTGCTGAAAAAAAGCCCTCCTATAGTCCTTTAAAATCTCTGACTCCCGCCCTAGCTGGTTTGACTCAGTGGATAGCGCATCAGCCGATGGCCTGAAGGGTCCCAGATTCAATTCCAGTCAAGGGCACATGCCTGCGTTATGAGCTCAATCCCCAGAAAGGGGTGTGCAGAAGGCAGCCAATCAATTATTCTCTCTCATCATCGATGTTTCTGTTTCTCACTCTATCTCTCTTCCTCTCTAAAATCAATAAAAATATATTTTAAAAAAATCTCTGACTCCCTATCCCTGGGTGTTGACACAATTTTGCTAAGCCCATCTGGTTACCAGATGACCTAATAAATTTATAATTCTTTACCACTTTCTGCCTCATACTTTCCTTCTTTGGCGAACCCAACATTTAGTGCCGAAAACCCAGGAAGCCCCAAGGGGAAGGGGAACCATGGTCCTGGCTTCAGTCATCCCAACCTGGCTACTCAGAGAGTGGTAGGCAGCTCAGCTCATCCTGGGCTTACCTCAGAATCATACTTGGGTGACAGGATCGACTGGCTTCAATTAGGCCTCCTTCCCTTACAGGCCCTCTGGAACCAGCCAAGAAGGTGCCAGATCAGGAACCTCTCCTTCTCCATTGCTGACCCTCCATCCCACACAGGCCAATCTTCTCTAGGTGAGTGACATTCCACAATTTCTCTTGTCTTGAGTCTTCTGCCCACTCTCTCACTGACTTCTCGAACGTTCTAGCGCTAGGCCAGAAGACTCCTTGGCTGTTTGGTCTTGAGTCCTTCTGAACTGGGGATGCTCAGTCAGGAGGGTCACCCCTTGTTTCTCATGGTGGTTTGTTTAGAGGTGGGGTTGCCTGCCCTCAACAGTCACCTTTGGACTTGTGGTCTGGCACTCACCCTCCTCTCTTGTGGGCCACGCTTATTCTCCTTATCATGGGGAACACTCCCTCCACACCCCCTAAAGCGCCTTAGACTCACAGGGGAGATCAGGCCCAAGCACCTCAGTTTCTTTTGTAACACTGTTTGGCCACAATATAAACTAGATAATGAGCACGATTTAGATCATTGCTGTCACCACAATGGAAAATGGTCAGATTCCCTACGTCCAGGCCTTTTTCACCCTTCGATTTGGACCCTCTCTCTGTCAGTCCTGTTCTACCCATCAGATTCTTCTCCTTCACATAAAATATCATACCCCTAACACTTCTGATTCTAAATATATTTTTAACCCAGCAGACCACCGACCTCCACCCCCATATGTACCCCCTCCATCACCTGCAGTAGATTCCCAAAACCCAGACCCTCCTAACCAGCAGCCATCTTCTCTCCAAGCCCTTGAGAGCCCAAATCTTGAGAACTCAAGCTCCAACTAACACTCACTCTCTGGCCACCCAAATACAACCTTCCTCAACAGCATCTTCTATTCCCACTCCCTTTCTACTCCTGAGGAACATAGCAAGAATTGAGGGCATAGTCTTATTCCATGTCCCATTCTCTATGTCTGATCTCTCCCAGATTGAAAAAAGACTATGTTCTTTTTCCATCGACCTGACCACCTTTATTAAGGAAGCTGAGTGCCAGACCCAGCCCTCTGACTTGATCTGGAATGACATCTATGTCATCCTGTCCTCCTCTCTCATCCGAGAGAAGAAGAAGCATGTCTGACTAGTAGCTCAGGACCATGCCAATACCCTCCATAGACAGGACATGGTGGCCAACCCAGTTGGTGCTGATGTCATCCCTGAACTGATCCAAGGTAGTTTCCTATATTCATCAATTCACTAAAAAGTTATTGAATTAACACAATGTGTGAATTTTATGATATGTAAATTATAACTCAATAAAACCTAAAAATTAAAATAATGGTAGATATTTGGCTGTGAGGAAACAAGAAAAAACTAGCATTTTTTCCTTCACTGCAAAATTCAAACACTTGGTTTTATTTTTAAATTTGTTTATTTTGGCATTTTTATTAGAAGCTAAGTTATTTTGAAAAAAAATAAGAATCTTATTCTCTTAAAGAGAATTAAAAAAAGAAATATATTATTGTATCTATATGAGAAGGTGGATGTTATTTAAACCTATTGTGGTAATCATTTCACAAGATATGTACATCTTAAACTTATACAGTGATATATGTCAATTACTTCTCAATAAAACTGGAAAAAGTAAATACAAACCATGCTGCAATAAAAATTATGGAGGTATATGAGGTAAGATTTAAAAAGCCTTTCCCTACTGGTCTGCCATAACTATTTCCCAAAGATCAAGGCATGTATCAGCAACCTGTTATGTCTCTTTCTAAAGTTATATGTGTATATGATCATATACAAGCGTGAGCCCAGGTTATGTAAAACCTAAAATTTATATAAATGATCACCTTATTAAGAAAAAGGGGTAAAAATTATATATTTATAAGTAGGTCCAATTCAGATTTATTTCTTTTGTGGTCACTTAGACATTTTTCTATCATACTTATAGAGAAATGCTTTCTGTGCAAACTGTTTCCAGAACATACTACAACTCCAAGCATTCCTAGAAACCCAGGAATGTGTATAAGAGAGACCCTGAAGTTTGTTTCATTACTTGCATAGAAAATCTGACACTGGATATACAGTATGAGTAGTCAGTGTATAGAGCTTAGTTATACAAAAAAATCCAGTTCTTTTATTTTCTCTTATCCACTTAATTTTTATGTGCTAGCTCCATTCTACTAGGGTAGTGGAAACTTGTTCTCAATCTGCTGGGGATTTATCCCTTTTCTTAAAGATTTGGTCAGTGTTCCTGGGGACTCAAGGAATTAAGACAGATTCTTGGTAAGGCCAGTGAAGGCCCAGAGTGGCTAGGCATATTGTGGGGTTGTAAGAATGAGCATTATTTCTTCATTTTCTTGATTTTTCTCTACACAAAATATCTTTCAAATTTTGGGGTGAAGATAAAACAATAGAGTGATATTCAAAATGTAGAAAAGCCAGTGTTGGTCTGCTGGTGACCTATAAGGCACTTATGTTGGCTATAAACATCCTATATGGGCTATTTTTGAGGTGAACTACTCCATAAGAGTCTACCTATTGGAGTCTCCCAGAGACAGAGACCTAGCCCTGGGAAAGTGTTGGGGAGCTTGGTTGAAAAGTTTGTAAGGAGGACATTCTGATAAAATGGTGGTGTGTGGAAGACTGCCTGCCCCTGGATCGGAATTCCGACTTAGGGGAGTGTTGAAGGCAACACCCCTAATTATTTCTTGATCTTTCCAAACAAGTTTGTGCATGTGCAGACCCCCAGGTGTTTACTGGAATCCTTATGCTTAATCTTTGGGTGTCCTTGCTTAAAAGAGACTACAGACGCATGTGTTCTTCCAAAATTACTTACCCCGCAGATTGTATCTAAAAGATAAAACTTTATTTCAAACTGCTGTGACCATAAAAGCCTAATGAGGCAGGTGACCGAGACTGCTTGGTCCCTTTTGCCAGGCAACCCCTTAGCCCTCTCTTTCACAATGAAACTGTGTCAGAGTTTATCCATCCATCAGGGTTTGCCTGTCAGCCCCGGCAGGAAAGAAAGAATGGAGGAAACACCCCATTTTCATCAATGCCCAAAATATTCTCCATCTAAGGGTTTTAGATTTTAGGTATCTACATCCAGAAGAAACTTGAAGTCTCTTTTTTGCTTTCATATTCCTTCCCTAAAATAATAATAAACTTAGGCATTTGAATAAGGTGAATAGGGGGAGAGAATGGTATGGGAAATAGAGGATAATTATCAGGGAAATAATTAGTTGAAATTTAATAAATGACCTAACCATATGTTTTCCAACATATAAAAGATGTCACATGTTAGAATATGTCACTATAGTACATAAATGTTACTGATTTTTAATTTTTTATCACCTGATTAGACACATTAATCAACACAATGTCTTAATGATCTTTTCCCATATCATAATCAAAGTTCGGGTATTAGCTGACTTCACGTGGAGAATATAAAGATTATTCTGTGTCACTTCTGGCTCCCACCAGTGAATGCATTCTAGTACTCCATTGATATACATTTAGAACCTATTATTTGACAAACAATGTTTGGTTTAGGTTATAGGAAAAGCAGTGGTTCACACATATACAAAACATCTCTATCTGAAAGGAGCTTAGATGTCATTGGGCAGAAGCTAATAAAGAAGCATATACAATTTATAATGCCAGGTACAAGTAAATACTATGAAATCAAAAACAAAGCAGGTGAAGATTGAGAGAATGAAGGGGGTAGTCAGGGAAAACCTTTTTCCCGAGCTCTGAAAAAAATTAAGAGTGAGTCTCATGAACATCTGGAGGAAGTTCTCTGATAGTGGGAACAAATGATAGAGGGACTGAGAGAAAGGTAGAGGTATTGGAAATGCAGGCAAGAGTGACAGGAGATCTTGTAGAGCAAGCATGTCAAACTCAAAGGTTAACATGGGCCAAATAAACAAGGTTTAAGACTATGTAGGCCGCAAAAAAACACACAAAAGCTTAAACTTTCATAGAAACGTACGTTTATTTCCACAGAGACACGCTGAAGACAAAGGGCTGAAATAAATGAGTAATTGTCAACAAATAATAGAACATTTTAATAAAAATGAATAGTTTTTCTTGACCATTAACTTACCAGACACTGAATAACTGCACAAATTAATAAGCACAGCACAAATAAGCCTATTTTCCTTTTCCCCCGAAAGTGAAATATTTCCTGTTGCGCACACCAAACAAGTCAGTACAAGACTAAAGACATGGCAATCCGCTGCTAAAATATTCGCTGCTAGTGTTAGTGGAGAGAAATGGTGCGCCTGAACGTTAAGTAGCAAAAGGGAAATGAATGCAACATGATTCTAGTAACCAGTCATTAGCGAAGGTTATAGTTCGTTATGAATAGGTATAACAGGATATTGTAAAAATTAAGTTAAAAACATTTTTTAAAACGTTTCTTACACACCGTTGTATTTGCCAGGCTGCAAAAATACTCCTTGTAGGCCACATGCGGCCCGCAGGTCAAGAGTTTGACATGCTAGTTATAGAGGGTTTTATTTTTGCTTTTTTTGGTTAAGTTTAGTTTATTTTAACAAAGTGTTATGTTTTTTGTAAACAGTGCACAGTGTCACTGCTTTTGGGACTGACAGTTTAATTTCAAGGCAGGCATAATGAAGTATAACCAGGTCTCATTTGCATTCTAGATTTAATAAAAATAGGATTAAATATAAACAAAATGTACAACTTTATTCTTAAGACTAGCAGTTTACAGCACATCAATTTGGTCACAAATATGTTCTTAGCTTAGAATATGCCATGCACTGTATCAAGCAAATAGGTCATTTCTCCTGACTATAATGGCATTGCCTGACAGATGAGAGACATGTTCTATAAAAATGTAATAAAAAAAACCCTTTATAAAACGTAATTTTTAAAAAAGGAACTTTTTGAATCAGTGCTGCTGTCATAGAAAAAAATTTGTGAAGATCTTCAAATGGATATTGCAAATTCAACCATTTAACTTGGCAAACCAAGGAAAATGACTGAACTGAAGAGACTATCAGAATACTGGATAAACATATGTTGCATGATTAATTTGTGCTGTTCAAAACATTTTAACCATGTCACAACTTTCTTCTCTAACCAGCCACTGGAAATTACTTTTTTATAATCTATGTTAAGTATCCTACTACATCAACCTGGATTTTGTCCCAAGGAAATAATCAGAGTTATGGAGAAAGATTTAGGTTCAAAAATACTTACCTTGTATAATAGAAGAAAATTTGACAAAATTCAAATACCCAATAATAAGGGAATGATCACTTTACTATGCTACTTAGTATCATGAAGTAGTACATGTTCAGTAATATTCAACACTCAACATGTAGAATGAAATCTTTTCTAACTGTGGTTTTTGTTATCCAATTGAGATGTACCAAGCTGTCAAATCTGATTCTTTAAGAAGTTCATCTTTTGATTTGGCATATCTAACATTTGTCTTATCCAGTGTTACTATTATTAATCTTTATTTCAGGACTACAGCAATATTCATTGATTTACTGTACTTGGGGTCTTTTGGGATACTTTCTGGATTATTTTTGTCTGCCTGTATATCATTTTATTTTATAACTTAGAAAGCCAAGTAAGCAATCACAAGGACTTCCTGTCCCTAATATATATATATATATATATATATATATATAAATATATATATATATATATATATATATATACACATATAAAATACACACACACATACACTGAGTGGCCAGATTATTATGCATTCAGAAATCATAATAATCTGGCCACTCAGTGTGTGTGTGTGTGTGTGTGTGTGTGTGTAGAGAGAGTGCATCTCAAAACACATATTTCTGAGTCTGGCTCCTACTGATTAAACAATAGAATTTTCTTTTAATAGCTCATTTTTGAAGGGAGGAAATCTGATCTCACTTGTTATCAGTTTTATTTGATCTTACCTAGTTTTTCAATTTTTTTCCTGCTGTTCATTCAGATTATATTGAAGATATGAGTACCATGCCAGTCTTTGGAAGTATTGCTTTACTTCTATCACTTCATTTCATTCTTAATCAATCTTCTGCATTATCAAACACTAGTTTCTGAAGTTGTCACTATTAACCATTCATAAATTTATAATTTTATGATCATCTATAATTAGAATCATATAACTTATTTATTACATAAATAAAAGTTATATACTTAGATTGTCTACATGTGAAATAAATAGAAAATTGAAAATTCAAAATCTGTGCAAAGTGTAAATATATTATTGTTAAATTTGCCTACATCAATGTATCGTAATATATGCTGTCATTAAATCTTAGAATGGTAAAATAAAAAAACTAAAAACATAACATTTAGTAGCAGTACCAAAGAGAAGTGTACTAAAAAGTAAAACCAAGTAATGAGTCAAATCAACATAATTAGTTCTTTTTCATGGTTTGGGAAGTACTTCATAGAAAGAAGGATCAACAAATGACAAGAGCTAGTGAGCATGTGGTAAAAAGGGAACCCTAGCCAAAACCAGATTGGCTCGGTGGATAGAGCATTGGTCTGCGGACTGAAAGGTCCCAGGATCGATTCCGGTCAGGGCATGCACATTGGTGTGGGCAAATCCCTGGTAGGGGGTGTGCAGGAGGCAGCTGGTCAATGTTTCTCTCTCATTGATGTTTCTAGCTCTCTATCCCTCTCCTTTCCTCTTTGTAAAAAATCAATAAAATATATTTTAAAAAAGAAAAGGGAACCCTAGTACACAGCTGGTGGGAATGCAGACTGGTGCAGTCACTGTGAACAGTATGGACTTTCCTTAAAAATTTAATATGAAACTGCCTCTTGACCCAGTGATCCCACTTCTACCCTGTTTCCCCGAAAATAAGACAGTGTCTTATATTAATTTTTTCTCCCAAAGATGCGCTAGGTCTTATTTTCAGGGGATATCTTATTTTTCCATGAAGAAGAATACAGTACACATTTATTGTTAAATGAAAATAAAGGAAATTTATTACCTTTATACGGTACGGTAGTACAGTAGTTGTCCAAACAAACCAGACAAACTGTGAGTCCTACAGTATCAAGAATTTACTCATTTATTCAGTGAAAATCATGCCATCATCTTCTGGAACATCATCATAACAATCCAATTCCTGAATTTCCTGGTGAATTTCTTGTGACTCCATTTCTTTCAGAATCAGTGGACCAAATCTCTCATGTTTAGCAATAGCATTTGAGACAGAGCCTAGGGAGGGCCTTATTTTCGGGGGGATGCCTTATATTTCACTCAGAAGGAAACCTGTAAGTAGGTCTTATTTTCAGAGGATGTCTTATTTTCGGGGAAACATGGTAGGTATATGTCCTAAGAAATCTGAAACACCTATAAAAAATAATGTATGGTCCTAGCTGGCTTGACTTAGTGGATAGAGCATCCGCCCGCGGACTGAAAGGTTGTGGTTTTGGCCAGTCCCCACCCATGCACAAATTCATGCACCAGGCCTCTACATTAAACATTCAACATTAAATGTACTACTAATGTGTTCAGAGATCATAATAATCTGGCCACTCATTGTGTGTGTGTGTTAGTATTCACCTCTATATTCATAGCAGCACAATTTACAATAGCTAAGATCTATAAACAGCTTATGTGCCTATCTGTGGATGAACGGACAAAAAAAAAACTCTGGGACATATACACCATGGAATACTATGCAGCTATAAAAAAGAAGGATATCTTACCTTTAAAAAACATGGAGGGACCTGGAGAGTATTATGTTAAGTGAAATCAGCCAGTCAGAAAAAGACAATTATCACATACATGATCTCACTTATATGTGGAATCTAATGAACAAAATATACTGAGAAATAGATATATACATATAAATAGAAGCATGGGACAGACTGATGAATCTGAGCAAACTTGAGGCCTAGTGCACGAATTTGTGCACGCTGGGAGGAAATTAATTAAAAGGAATACTTTAGAGGCCCGGGAGGGACCATAGGAGGTCTCCAGGGTGTGTCCAGCCCGTCTCTCCCAGTCCCGATTGGTCAAACTCCAGCAGCAAGCTAACCTACCAGTAGGAACTTTTTCCCCCTGGTGGTCAGTGCACATCTTAGTGACTGGTTGAGTGGTCAACCAAATGGTCGACTGAATGGTTGGACACTTAACATAGTAAGCTTTTATCTATATCTATATCCATATCCATATCCATAGATACATAGATAGATAGATAGATAGATAGATAGATAGATATGTATAACCCATATGTATATCAATGGCCACAGACAATAATGTGGTGAAAGATTGAGGTGAGGGGAGCAGGCTAGAAGGGATCAATGGGGGAAAAAAGGAGTACATCTGTATAACTTTCAACAATACAGATATATTAAAAAAAAAAAAAGGACCATAAAGCAGATGTCAGATCTCAGCTCTATAGATATCTGCACCATAGTCAGTTACAATAGGCATTTGCATCAGAGAGAAATCAAAGAGATATTTCCTATGCAGTGTACTAGTATAATTTTGATATTCCAGAAACTTCCTAAATGACAATGGAAGGCAGTATCCTATGTAATAAATGCCTAATATTCAGTTGTCCCCTTGGCCAGAAGTTCGACCAGGAGTTGGACCAGGGGGCGTGGGCATCTGAACATCTGTCTGTGGCCCCTCCCCCCAGCCAGCCCTGCCCCATTCGGTGGTGGTGGCAGGCAGCCAGGGGAAGGGAGGCCCCGGCTGGCAGCTGGCAGCCTCTAAGGACACTATCCATGCACAAATTTTGTGCCCTGGGCCTCTAGTGTATTATAATGGCTAATACAATAGTCAGCCTTCTTTAGTTCAAATCCTGGGTCCCACCTCTTTGCTTCATTTTCTCATCTGTAAAAATGGAATGACAAATGTGGTAAAGTTTTCTCAACATTAAATGAACTACTAATGTGTTAAGAACTGATAACTACAGTTGATAATTATAGTGCTCTTTAAATATTTGCTAAGTCCTAATGAGTTTGGCTCAATGGATAGAGCATCAGAGTACATGCAGGAAGCAACCAATTAATGTGTCTTTCTCTCACCCTCCCTTCTACTCTCTCTAAAAATCAATGGAAAAGTAATGTCCTCGGTGAGGATTAACCAAATATATATTTGTTATCATTATTATGATCCCTCTTTCGATTACTTACCTACTCATTTTTCTCTTGCTTCAGCAGCATTATTTGGAGCTCATGATGTGCTAGTGAAATTTTCATAGAATAAATCAAATGAATAGAAAAGAAAATACAACAAAAACAAACATCAGTAGCCAGACTTTAGAAGATTTTACTGACTTTTGGAAATTATTCTCACCATCTAATTCCAAAATCATCTAAACAAAAGGCTAGCTTTCGTTTCATTTTGTTTTGTTTTCAAAGCTTAGCTTTGTGAAAATCTGATTAGAACATAGATGGAAGAATATAAATTTAGTTAAACTATAAAAATGCTAAAATGTTTGGTCTCTTTTTCCATTTATCATCTGAATGTAAATTATGTCACAATATGTCTTTATTCAATGCCCTTGAAATTTATTTAGTCATTTGACATAATTTAAATTCAAGATGCCAGATATTACTTTAATAAAGGCATAACTACAACTGAGAAATGATCTTATTTTGTTTTTAAAGGTTCTTAGAATCATAAATGTGAAATAATTTCTTATTTTTCTCTATTAACATGCCAAACCAACACAGATGATTTATTTAGTCAGTTTTACTCAAAAAAAATACTTCCTAAAAAGGTATAATGTTATTTTCATCTGACATGATAGAAAGGGAATATTTGTCATATCAACAAGTTCTTTAAACTTTATTTTATGCATCCCCATAGAGTCTTCACTCTGGTGTCTGAAGTTTCCTGAAATTTAATATGTATACGAAAAGATAATTTATTAAAATTTAGTAAATTTTTTTTCACTCTAATTATAAAACAAATATAAAGTCATGGTAAAACTTTTAAGCATTGCAGGGACTATTGGAGAAAATAACCCTCAACTAATATTTACCTCCCACAGAAAGCAACATATTGGTAGTAATTTTATTTATAGAATATTGACCTAGCCATCAGTCTATCATTCTATATATTTATTGTATATCTATCATCTTGTGATCTTGGTTTCCTAACATACATATAGCCATATTTTCCCGCTTTTCTAAAATTTAAAATAATTCCATTACTGTGTTGTTCTTTATTTTCAGAAAACTTGATTATAAGGGTTCCATGATAAATATTTATCTAGATATTATTGGGACTGCAACCTTTTGTGACTTTTCAGACTTCCTTGGCCATCTACTTCTACTTCTTTCACTCTCTTAGCTGGTAGCCAAGCCATTCCATAAGGTCATGCCTTCCATTTCTGACCTTGGATGAAACAATATATTGTAAAGAGCATAAAACAACTTCCAGAGGTTGACTTTGACCAACAGGAATAAAGAAACAGAAGAGAGCAGGGCAGATAAGCGCCCCCTCCATTCCTTTTTCTGTGTACTATTCCTGGGACTGGTTACCCTTCCAAAGAGGTCTCATATGCTAATTGACCATGCCTCCAGAGTGATTTATCCTGTTTGTGGTTTATTTGAAGCAGTAGCAAATGCAGCGGTGTATTGCTTGACATTGCTTTGGATCTTAACACATTTCCTTTTTTCCCTCACCCCCACTGTACTGGGCTAACACCTCCCCAGTGAAATTTAAGCAACCCAGTTTTTGCTTCACATTCCATTTTCTTAAGAAAATAGATTTTTCTTTATTTAAATATTTTTCTCTCTTAGAGAAGCTATTTCCATTATTATTATAAATAATACTAGAGGCCCAATGCACAAAGATTCATGCAAGAATGGGCCTTCCTTCCCCTGGCTGCTGGCACCACCTGTGCTCCAGCTGGAGCTACCTTTCTGCTTTCCCAAGCTGCCCAGAGGCCCAGAGTGGCTGGGGTGGTGTGGAATGCCTGTGTCCCACCCCTGGCCGCTCAGTGCCTGTGTATGCAAATTAACCTGTCATCTTTTTTGGTTAATTTGCATACACACTCCTGATTGGCTGGTGGGCTCACGAAGGTATGGTCAATTTGTATCTTTCTCTTTTATTAGTGTAGATAATAATATAATGGACATTTTGTGCATGTCTTTTACTATATTTCTTTGTATTTCATAGGAATGATGAAAAATGCCATTGTTAAATATTCATTGCAAATGGATTTTCAAAAAGGTTATCTTTATATTTACTCCTACAAAGAAGTGAAAAGAATGCTCATTACCAAAAACATATTTATAACTTTAAACTTTGCCAATCCAATGGTCTTAATGACATTTTAAAAATGTGTGCATTATTGAGATTGAGTTTTTTCATATATTCATTGTCCATTCATATTCATAAATTTTTATTTCATGCTTTATTTATATAAAAGTTAGTTTCTGCTGCTTTATAAGTATTCTTTAATTACAACATCCTTTGCTCATTTTGATAAAAATATATTTTCTACATTTATAGTTGATCCCCATTTTTGTTTGTAATATTTACAAAAACAATTATATTGAACAGCATTTACCATTCTATCACCTAGCATGTTAATGCATAGAAATTCTTCTCCCACTTAAAAATATAAATATTCACACATATGAGAAATAGCTCTATATTTATTACTTTTCTAATTATACTGGAAATTTTTACTTAATAATACTTTCTTTCCCTACAACTCTTTTCGACTCTATATCAGGAACTTCTCTTTTCTTCCAATAGTCCATTTGTTCATCATTCAACTGGTATCATATGGTTTCAATTAAGATATTTTTGATACATTATTAGTAAGTTCAAACCTTATTAAATTATGTTTTATTATGTGGGAAATACAAGTTTATACAAAAAGAAAATATTACAGAAGAGACTAAAATAAAAAAGTAAAAATTTCTGTTTTTTCTTTCTACACATTTAGGGCCATCCACAGTTAATGTTTTTCAGTATAGTTTTTAGGGTAATTACCATTATAACTTCCAAAATAGTTTTCCTTTCCAAATACAAAATAAATGCATTTTATTGCTTCTCTAGGAAGGTAAAGAATGTATTACATCATTTACACTACCTCCCACCTATCTTCACAGTATTCTTTTTAGTTCTTCTGGGGTGTGTGTGTGTGTGTGTGTGTGTTATTTATTTAACAATGTATTTGAATTTACCTCTAGAAAATAAATACCTGCTAGTAAAAGAGGAAATTAGAATTAACATGTTTTCTTCTTTGCATTCTCTTTTCTATACTTCCCAATTTTTGTTCATCATATATGTATTTTATGCAAATTATTGTATAACACTTATATTTGTTTCTCTATCTACAATCAAAGACTTTCTCTATATGTTGATATTAAAACAGAATTAAGTAGTTCAACTGACTAGTCCTCAAAATATTGTATTTTATGCTGAAAGGGCAAAAATACTATAAACATATTGGATTTTTAAAATTTATTTTTACTTTTTATTTTCTAGTTTATACTCTGATGTCACTGTTTCTTATGTTATTTGTTGTCATCTTTCCTGGGTACATTTCTTGTTTTGCTGAATTATCTTTTGGGCAATTTCTGCGCTATTATTTATCTGTTCTTATGAATCTAAAATATATATTAATTTGACATTCATGGATAATTAATGCTATAACTGGGTATAATATCATAGTTTCAAAATAATTATTTTTCATAGAAATTTCAAGATATCACTTCATTATTTTTGAATGACATATTTTTTATGGGAATGTTATCCCTACTCTTCCTCTTTCTTTGTAAATAAAATTACTTTTCCCATATGAAATCTCTAGGACTTTTATTTTTAATGTTGGTGATGAAAAATCTAAGCATAGTTTTATTTTATTAATCTTGCTGGGCATTGAAGGTATCTAGGTGTGGCTGCATCTCTTTGTGGTTGTGACTCATAGCAGGTCTCCTCCTTCCTAAGTCCCAGTTTCCCACCAGAAGGCCCTTTCTCCTGTTCACTGTACCACTGCTTCCTGTTCTTGGTACATTACACTGGGTTTCACAGTGCCTTCCTCCTGTGCTAATAACCAGACTGTCTTGTGGTAGCTTGTTCACTCTTCACTCTTTCAGTTCCTTTAGTACTTTTTGAACATAATATTCCCAATATTAAATTTCCTCTATTGAACTCGATAACTTAAAATTGTTATTTAATAATCAGATGCACAGATAATGGGACAGAAATCATCCAAAAGTCATAATTATATGAAAAAAGCAAGTTGAAAACAAAGGCATTATCATTTTCATTTGCTCTTTATATAAAAAATTCCATCATCCAACTAAAAAAGTACTTTAATATCTAGTAAATGAAATAACCTTATAAAAAGGGAGATTCATCTGTTCATATATATTGATTTGTGTACCTTAATTCTCAGCCTAGATGTATAAAGTGGATTGCCTCATATATACCAGAGAAGTCACTGAGCTCAATCCTATTTATAATTGATAAATTACATATAATCAGTGGTACCAAAGAACACTTTATGAGGTCAGGAGTATTAAAAGAGCTTTCCTACTTTAAAGGTATATTTTCATTGCAATTCCTCAGGATATGTAAGTGAACACAGAAGAAGTATCATATGATTAAAAAAAAGGAGTAACATTCAACCATACTGTTTTTATACTTTTAAATATATGAACTGTTATTTTTAACATACTTGTTTTCTTTTTAAAAATATATTTATTGTTGAAACTATTATAGATGTCCTCCCTTTTCCCCCATTGGCCCCCTCTACCCCATAATATACTTTTCTTAGTTTAGTTATATTAATTCTTCAAAGGCCAATTTTCCTATTTTGTTGGAAAGACAGACTTAGACAAATACATGCAAATATATTTTAAGATTAGATTCATTTGCTAATATTTTTATTTTTATTGATTTTTAGAGAGAAAGGAGGGGGAGGGATAGAGAGATAGAAACATCAATGAGAGAGACACATTGATGGACTGCCTCCTGCATGCCCTAACCTGGGATCGAGCCCGCAACTCAGGCATGTGCCCTGACCAGGATTCAAACCAAGGACATCTTTGTTCATAAGTAAGTGCTCAACCACTGAGCTACACTAGCTGGGCCATTTGCTAATATTTTTAGAAAAATTGAAATAAATTAATATGTAGGAATACTTGGCTACTTGGAATATCAGCATTGATCTGAGTGGATTAATTTTTTAAATATATTTTATTGATTTTTTTTTTTTTACAGAGAGGAAGGGAGAGGGATAGAGAGTTAGAAACATCCATGAGAGAGAAACATTGATCAGCTGCCTCCTGCATACTTCCCACTGGGGATGTGCCCGCACCAAGGTACATGCCCTTGCCTGGAATCAAACCCGGGACCCTTCGTCTGCAGGCCGATGCTCTATCCAGTGAACCAAACCGGATAGGGCTGAGTGAATTAATTTTATTACTTTTCTGTAGTTTTCTGTTTCAGATCAAGATTACAAAATAATTTGATTTCATGTACCTTTATTTAAGTTTATTTATTTAGAATCTATTATTTCATTAAAATTTCAATCACCTTTTATCTTTCTCTGCATAATCAATGCCTTCTATTAATATATCCAATTCTCTAGGACTAAATGTCATTAAAACTATTCTAACAACAGCCCTGGCTGGTGTGTCTCACTTGGTTGAGATTCTTCCCAAGAGCCTAGAAGTTCTTGGTTTGATTCCTAGTCAGGGCATATGCCTGGATTGAGGGCTAAATCCCCAGAAGGGGGTATGCAGGAGGCAGCTAATGAATGTTTCTCTCTTGCTCTCCCTTCTTCTCTCTCTCTAAAAAAAAAAATCAATGAAAAAAAATTTAAGTTAAAACAAATATTCTAAAAACATACTTTATACAGTATACTTTGTGTTGAAGTAATGCCATGAATAAGTCTATTTCAGAAGAATTTTAACTCATGGTATTGTGTATTATAATAATAAACACAATATTAATTATTAAAATTCTCGGTAAAATTTTAAATAAGATCGGAATGTAAGTTTTTGTAATGCAGGAAAGGAAATAAAATCTGAAATATTTCAGAAATGTATTTGAAAGTTTTTTTTAATTGAGAGATTCTCACAGAAAAGGAATAATAATTCCTGCATCTTCTTAATGCATTTTCTTTTTTGAAGATTTTTCAAAAACCATATACTTGATTAATTTCAACTCTTCTACACCTTTTCCCACATCTGTACATGAAATTTCTGCCCATTACTTTAATTTGAATCTTTTAAAATTATATTAAAAATTAGGCTTCTAGTAGTGAGGAATGATGCTATAACTCCCCTGGGAAACAGGATGGAGAGAAAAGGCGGAATTAGAGATGAAATTGGCTTTTAGGCACATCCTTAGCTGGGATAAGGGGAAATACACAACAATTTCTCAAGCTGTGCTGTTGACAATCAATTCTTTTATCCTAAGAACTATGAAAACTTAATATTATTTTTACCAAATAACTCACTACACATAATTGTCTGTTTATTGAACAATCATTAACATTGCATTTTGGTATATATTTGAGAATAGGACAGCATGTTCTATATCCCTAGTACATATAATGGTACCTTCCACACAATAGTGTTTTTTTTTTAATTTAAATTATTTATTGTTGAAACTATTACATATGTTTCCTTTTTTTTTCCCATTGACCTCTCCCCTACTGCTCCCACTGCCCAGCACATGCCCTTACCCTCCATACTGTCTGTGTCCATTGGTTATGCTTGTATACATGTATACACACAATAGATATTTAATAAAAGTTGTTAAATAAAATGATTAAATATTCAGTTAAGAAGTATAACATGGTGCAGTATTTCTAGTATGTCAGGTGTGTGTGTGTGTGTGTGGGGGGGTGAGTGGATAGATGTGTTAATAGTAAAATATTGAAAGGTTTCCTGAATTGGTTCTTGAATGGTTTCTAGTATAGTTTTCTAGAGGAAAACAATAGAAGAAATGAATAATCATCCATCCTGTCAGTAGCCAAGTGGGATTAAACTTTTTATTTCGCTTTTTTTTTTGTTATTTATTTCAATATTTACATTTAAAAGGATTAACCTGAACTCCCCCCCCCCCAAAAAAAAAGGCAATAAACTGCCCAGCTGGCATGGCTCAGTGGTTGAGTATCAACCTAGGAATCAGGAGGTCATGGTTTGATTTCCAGTCAGGGCATATGCCTGGGTTGTGGGTTCGATCACCTGCCAGGATACTTATGGGAGGCAACTGATGGATATTTCTCTCTTACATCAATATTTCTTTCTTTCTCTCACTCTCCCTCTCTTTTTCTCTCTGTAAAATAAATAAGCATGTCCTTGAGTGAGGATTTAAAAAAAAATAGAGAAAATAATTTAATCTAGCTAAAAAGATAATAATGTATCATGACCAGATGTGATTATATTCCAGGAATGCAACATTTCCTTAAAATTAAGTATATCAAATACTTAATTCACAAAATGAAGAGGACCAGAAGAAAAAAATCATATATATCAATGAAGAAAATGTACTTGACCAAAATTAAAAGTCATTATTAATTACAACAATTAATTTTTAAAAGGAGAATTCCTTGATTTGAATAAAGAGGATCTCAATTCTTAGAGCAAACATCTAGTTAATAGTGAGATATTGAAAGTATTCTTTTTGAGATAAGAAAAAAGAGAAATATGACTATTAATACTGGTAACATTGTCATCATTTTTATTTGGCATTATTAAGACCATCCCAGCCAGGGAAATGAGATAAGAACATATACATACATACATACATACATACATACACACATACATACATATATTCAGACATAATGAGTCAAAGAAAGAATTAAATGTTATTAATTAACATTAATGTTAGGTTCTACATATAATTTTAGAAGAATCTATAGGACTAATTATTTAGAATAAATAAATTTATCAAGATTGTGGTATACAAGGTGAACTTAAATTAATTATACCCCTATATTATTACTTAAATAATCAAATTGAAATGAGATTGATAAAAGCATTTGCAAGGTCATCCAGAAAACATAAAAAATACCCAAAAATACATTAAAAATATGTAAAAGATGTCTTTAAAAATATAGCTGAGATAATTTAAAGAATTAAATATTCACTGATTGGAGAATTGCATGTTTTAAAGATAGCAAGTCTCTTCCAACTGAATATTATATTCAATGTCTCCAATCAGAATCTTTGCAGTTTGTTTTATGGAAATGGAAATTAACATGCTGACTCTAGATGTGCATAGACATATGGAGGGCCAAGTATAGCCAAGGTCATCTTGAAGAAGAGCAAAACTCAGTTACTAATACTACCACGTTTTAAAAATAGTTACAAAACTACACTAAGTAAGACAGTATGGTATTTGTAAAAAATAAAAATAGCAAAACAGGTCAATGGAAAAGACTAGAGAGTTCTGAAATAGACACATGTATATACAGTCACTTGATTTATGATAACTGAATGCAGTACAGAAAAAAAGTGTTTACTTGTAAAAGATCCTAAATCAATTGGATGTGTATGAGACAGAAAAAAAAACTTGGTTTCTGAGTTACATAATAAAAATTCAGTTCTAGATTATTTGCATATCTTACTGCGAAGATTTAAACAATATATAGTGTTTAAGAGAAAATGCAGTGGAACATCTTCATAACCATGGGATAGCCAGCAATTATTTAAACAGGACACACACACACACACACACACACACACACACACACACACACCAATCAAAAATGGAAAAAAAACCTGGTAAAATAGGGTGCATTCAGATTGATTTACAGTTGGCATAAAGATACACTATTAAGGGATTGAAAAGCAAATGAAGAAATGGGAAAAGTTCAACACAAACTTTCAACAAAATACACATAGAACTTCTATAAAATAGTAAGAAAAAGGAAGACAACCCAATAGAAAAACAGACAAAAGACTTGAATAAAGACTATACAAAGAGGATATTCGAATGGTCAATAATCATATGAAAAGCAATCATTTTCAATTTATATAATGTTAAAAAACTGGAAAATGTATATTTTAGAAAACAAAAGTTAGAATAGTAGTTGTGTGTGTGTGTGTGTGTGTGTGTGTGTGTGTGTGTGTTTAAATGTATTTTTATTGATTTCAGAGAGGAAGGGAAAGGGACAGAGGGATAGAGACATCAATGATGAGAGAGAATCATTTAACAGCTGCCTTCTGCACGCCCCCTTCTGGGGATCAAGTCCACAACCCAGGCATGTGCCCTTGACCAGAATAGAACCCGGGACCTTTCAGTCTGCAGACTAATGCTCTATCCACTTAGCTAAACCAGCTACGACATAGTTATGTTTTTATTTATTTTCATTTTTTATTAAGGTATTATACGCGTACATATCTTTTTTCCCCTTAAAATATTTTCTTTTATTTTCTTCTCATTTTTTTCATTTTTTTTAATCAAGGTATTATATGTGTACATATCTTACCATTGCCCCCCCTCTTATACATTCCCCCCCTCCTAGAGTTTTGCATCCATTGCTTATGCTTATATGCATGCATACAAGTCCTTCAGTTGATCTCTTATCACCCCCACCTCTCCCTAACCTTCCCGCTGTAATTTGACAGTCTGTTTGATGCTTTACTGCCTCTGTATGTATCTTTTTGTTCATCAGTTTATAATGCTCTGTATTATCCATAAATGAGTGAGACCATGTGGTATTTTTCTTTCATTGACTGGCTTATTTCACATAGCATAATGTTCTCAAGTTCCATCCAGATTGCTGCAAATGGTAAGAATCCCTTCTTTTTATGGCAGCATAGTATTCCATTGTGTAGATGTACCATAGTTTACTGATCCAGTCATCTGCTGATGGGCACTTAAACTGTTTCCAAATCTTAGTTATTATAAATTGTGCTGCTATGAACATAGGGGTGCATATATCCCTTTCTGACTGGTGTTTCCAGTTTCTTAGGACATATTCCTAGGAGTGGGATTACTGGGTCAAATAGGAATTACATTTTTAGTTTTTTGAGGAAACTCCATACTGTTCTCCACAGTGGCTGCACCAGTCTGCATTCCCACCAGCAGTGCACAAGGGTTCCTTTTTCTCAGCATCCTCGCCAGCATTTCTCATTTGTTGATTTGTTGATGTTAGCCATTCTGACAGGTGTGAGATGGTACCTCATTATTGTTTTGATTTGCATCTCTTGGATGATCACTGACTTTGAGCATGTTTTCATATGTCTCTTGGCCTTCCTTTTGTCTTCTTTCAAAAAGTATCTATTTAAGTCTGTTGCCCATTTTTTTTTATTGTGTTGTTTATCTTCCTTTTGTTAAGCTGTATGAGTTTCTTGTGAATGTTGGAGATTAAACCCTTATCGGTGATACTATTGACAAATATGTTCTCCTATATAGTGGGCTTTCTTACTGTTTTGTTGATGGTTTATTTTGCTGTGCAAAAACATTTTATTTAATGTAATCCCATTTGTTTATTTTCTCTTTAGTTTCCATTGCCCTAGGAGCAATATCAGTGAAGAAATTGCTTTGGCATATGTCTGAGATTTTGCTGCCTGTAGATTCCTCTAGTATTTTTTATGGTTTCCTGTCTTACATTTAAGTCCTTTATCCATTTTGAGTTTATTTTTTGTATGGTGTAAGTTGGTCATCTAGTTTCTTTTTTTTTTTTCATATATCTGTCCAATTTTCCCAACTATACAGGTTATCTCTAGATAGGAAATCATGGGTGGTTTTTCTTTTTCTTTGGACAACTACTTATTTTTAAAATAAGCATGCTTAGTTTTAATATATGAATAGCATACAATAACTATTTTTAAAATTATATATATATATATGTTCATGAATTTTAAAAAATCCCAACTTCTCCTCAAATGTATTCTTATTTGCTAATACCAGTTGATTCTTTTTCACAAAGTAGCATTTTAATTCACCAATTACCATAATCCCTTATTTCACTCTACCCATATTCACTCTGGGTGAGCATGTATCTCAATATTCATACTATTGCTTTCTCAAAAATTATGTGTACCCTTGAAATCCTAAGTATATATGTGATACTGCTATCATTAGCTAGGTATTCATAATAGAAATAGAGCAAAGGGGTAAGGCCAGACATTATAGGCATGTCATTTGGGCAACATTACCAGGAAACCACCAGCCTATTCCCTGCCACTTCCCTTAGAACCAATATTTCTTAAACATTAATATCATAAAAGGATAATGATGCCATGTCTCAGAATCTCTCCCAATCTTGTGAGCTTTGCTCCATTGCGACTGTCATTGACTAAAGTATTGGCACTTTTGTGGTTCCAGTATTTAATTGTCCCAGCATTCAAGTATTAAGCTATGAGGTCTCACTAATTTGTGTCTATATCAACTTAAAGACTGTTTCCTCAAAAATTTTTCAAGTTACTTTCATAACATACTCTTATTATGATTGTCACATTCCATGAACCAGCTATGTATCCATTTTAGAGTTTGTAGCCTTTTTCCAATGTCCCTTGAAACGTAATCACCTACACACCAATTGTTTTTGTCCTTTGTAAACAAGGAAATCAGTACCACTCTGAAATTCTATTTTTTAAAATATGTTTTTATTGATTTCAGAGATTAAGAGAGAGAGAGAGAGAGAGAGAGAGAGAGAGAGAGAGAGAGAGAGAAACATCAATGATAAGAGAGAATCATTGATCAGTTGCCTCCCGCACACCCCACACTGGAGATCAATACCACAACCCCTGCATATGCTCTACCAGGAAGCGAACCATGACCTCCTTACTGATGCTTAACCACTGAGCTACATTGGCTGGGCACCACTGTGAAATTCTTTAATGTGTATTTTCAAGTCTCTGAAATAAAAGATTTACATCTTTGTGTTGGAATTGATATGGGGAAACCGCCTAGACCATGAGTTTAAACTAGTCACTCATGTATCAAATGAACCACAAAAACCACAGAGGATGAGTGTTTTAGAAATAGATGATATGTCTGCAACATTTTTCTTACAGAACTGTATCTGCTGTGGTTTCTTCTCAGTTATTAATGTCACCATGACACTCAGTTGACATTTTAAAGTTATTTATGAAAGAGCCACATGTGAATGAACATCTTTTTGTCAGGTTATCGACCCAAACTTACAAATGTGAATGAATGGATTCTAATCTGGGGTTTTTCTTCTCTATTTTGGTTTCCACCTTCTTCACCAGGGTCTTAAATTAAGTACTCTGATTTGTTGAATGAGCGTTAAACAATTTACTTTTATTTTTTCAGTTGACTTTAGCCTCCAATATGTAAAGGACTCAAAAAGGAAAATTAATGTGAGAATAAAATATTGAAATTCATAAGCTAATAAAAATCATTTAACTATGCAATCTATGTAATGGATGAGAGTTAGTCCCTGATTTATTCCTGAAGTTCTAAATAAACTTAAGAATTCAAGGGTCTGCTGGTGGCATTTATAATTCACTTTTTCCAAAGTATGTTCTATTCAGCAAATATTTATTACATGCTTCCTATGTGCAAGATAGAGCAATAGATATTTCAAATAATACAAATATGAGTAAGGTACAATTCTTACACTCTGAAAGTACAAGTGTGTATGTTGATTTGGTTTTTATATCTTCTAATTATTTTTTCTTCTAAATTAATGCTGTAGCACTTTCAACCTATTCATATTTTTTGGAAACTTTAGTTAGAAATGAGAACCAGTATCCCTATCTCATTCCTATAATCCAATTAATGTATTATTTAAACAATATCTTGAATTATGGAATGAATATTGTGTGTGTCCATATTGCATCAAATATTTTATAATTTCCAAAATTTTAATTCTTAATCAGTGAGTTGTTGCTAACTACAAGCTGTTAAGAAATGTAAGTACTTAGAGGATAAAAGGACAGATTAACTATTAATGTAATGTGCCTGCAATGGTTGACACCCTACTTAGCATGACCATTATGTACTAGAGTCTACAAAATTATTCTTCATGCTCCCACAGCAGAACTGGAGTGCCATATGGCCATGCTTGTTTTTTTGTCAAATAATTTTTACATAAACAGCTGGTGAACTGTTTTTATTGTAACAGTGCACACATTTTTTGAGACAGTTGGGAAGGATTGATGCAACTCTAGTCACTGCCTGCTTTCCTGTCAGCGTTAAGGAGAAATTCAGATTCATCTTTTTCAAATGTGAACTTTTGTATTGTTGTCACTATGGTCAGCTGATAAGAAAGATTTTTAATGGAATGCATGAATTATTGACATGTTTATAAACATGTAGCAATACATAGAAACTAGTCATAAGGGACCTCCAACTTCCCCTGGCATTTTCAGTGTTTCTATTTTTATACTCATGAATTTTTAGAGGCAGAACTGATATGTTTTGGACTATTTTATAAGCAGTTTTAATATGACTATATTTGGTTTTGAAACATAACTTCAACACATTCTGATAAGTGATATAATAACCAAAAGATTTTTAGCAGTTTTGTGTGTATCTGTGATTTGAGTTGATTTAAAAACTATTCAATCCAAAAGCACCGCCCACCTGCTTGACAAGAAAATCCACGTGTGAAAACACCAGTGATTTCAAAAGTGCAAGTAGTAGAGGCATTTTTTTTTAATTCTAAGGTAATGACCATTCTTCAGTTTTTTTGTAAGGCGATTATCATAGTGTTTGGAATGTTAAATCTTTCCATCTAATTTTATATTTGATATTTCAAAGAATCTCCCTGTTACCAGTATCCTGGTAAGGATTTCTGTATTATTACATATCAGATTCTTTTTTCATAGTATATTGGAGACTATAAAAATATGTTTCATTAGAGAAGGAAATGATTCTTTATTATTGTGCCATTAAAAAGCGTAGGACCTTCAGGTCAGAACAATTGTATTCCTCTATCTTTCACATACTAAAGGTAAATGTGTGTAAAATGTAAGTGGAGATAAGATTTTCCCCCAACCTTACAGCTTTCATCATATTCACCCATATGTCCTTTGTGTCTTTGATTAATTCCACTCAGGGGCACAGCTATTTACAAAGAAAAATTTATTTTGAAATTCCAGTTGGAAAAACAAAGGCTCTTTTTCCATGTATCTTAAGTTTGAAGAAATTTTATGAAGTAAACTTCACAATAGTGAGTACATTTTGTGAGTAAATAGTCATTTCAACATAATACCTGAGAGCAATTTGCTTATGTAGATTTTAATTTGTACCTCACTGTTATTTTCTGCCAACGAACTCTGCGCCAGATGGATATTTAGAAAATGAATTAAGGGAGACAATACATTTTTGTAAGGGTGTTGTTTTTCCCAAAGTAAAACCATTTATATTCTTTCACTAAAAGTTGAGTTCTAAGGAGCTAATCAACTGTACAAATGACTTGAACTATTCAATAGACGATGTAATGATTAGGGGACATTTCTCCATGGGTTGCTTATATTTTTGTTGCTCTTTTGAGGCACTAGTTGCCCTTGTACCAGACAATTTTTCAAGAACTTCTTGGGAGATGGTATATATTCTCCAGAGTGGAGGAAAGGCCTGCTCACTGGCTCACTGGCCATTATACATAATTAGAATTCCCCAAGCACAGGATACCTCTCTTGCAATGCAATTCTTTTGCATGATCTGGTGTCACTTGTTAATCTTGATATCGCTTTGTGATTACTGGGGTTTGGGTAACCGATCTGAGAAAATACAGATGCTCCGCCTATGGCCAGTGATATGAATGATGAAGTTCTTTTGCTCTTATCCGAAGCCTCATGTATTCTGCAAGCATCCTTGAAACTGTGGTTGGCTGACTATTAGCTCGCAAGGATAAAAATCTTAGCTGCTTCACAGATTTTTTTTTTTTTAGATTAAGGATCCTATGTTTATTGGCAGTGTTATATTAACCAGCTTATTAGGAAATTTGAGTAAGATCAGCTGACACCAGTAAAATCGTGGCAAGTAACCCACTTCAATGATTCCTATTTTCCATGATATTTATCTAGGAAGATGTTCCCCGTTAGAAGATGTCCCTGCATGACAGTAGGTGGGTATTTCTGGACACAGGTGGCATGATAAAACTTGCCACACAAATGCCGGAGGCACCTTTTAACGTCCTCCCCAGTTTGTTTACAGATAAAGCACCTGTGGGCCCCTGAGCGACATTCCTTGAGATCTCTCAAAACATTTTAACAATATTCAAAGTTCCTCTCCAGTGTTATTCGACCGATCATCAGAATGATTGGTTAGCAAATTGTTGGTGGCCCTGACAACTATTCGCTGTCATGATTTCAGACACATCTTCAAATAAAGATTCAGGGGGAGGGATCCGTCACTTTTTCCGACGCGAAAGTTTGGAAGTTACCTTCGGTTGTACGCCCAAAAACCCAGTACAGTTTGGGGCTCCGCATTTACAGATGTCCTTTCCATTCCCAAACGTTTGGAAATTGTAGTTGAAAGTAAGTTCTGTGCCCGCTTGAATGTCACATAGGGCAAAAAACCCAACGCGGGTATCTCCGTTCACACACCACTTCTGCATTTCACAGTTGGGAAGGCAGCAATGATTCATAAAACGGGTATAATTTCCACAGCTTCCCGCGTCGATCACCCTGTATCTATCTAAAGCAAGCATGTAAAAATTAGTGACCCCTTGTTCTTGGGCCTGACGGATCCGAGCCTTGCATTCAGCGTCATCGATCAGCTCCCCCACATACTCCCCCACAAAGTCACCCTCTTTGATATCTGTCTTGTTTCGGAGACCCCAGCCCCTCTCTAACGTGCGAAAAATTTCCACCTCTGGGTACTGGCGCTTAACAAAGCACTGGTTTTGGCAGCGTTTCCCAGCGGGACAGACTGCAGGGTGGCACTCACATGACAATAAGCGGTTGATGCAATTTGTCTTCCTCCCACAGGGGTTTTCATCAGTTGCCTTGCAATTACATCCGGGGATATGCGATGGGCTTACGGTAAAGATCTGTGCCCGACCCACAGGTCTGTTCATCTTGATATGTTTATACGGTGCTGGCTTCTTATCGTTCTTTTGTTGTTCTTGCAGCTGTCTCAGTTCTTTTTTAGCCTTTAATTCTTCATACCTCAAGGCTGCTTCCTTCAGAGCTTTCTTATAGATGGCATCTATTCCCCTACTTGGTTTAGCGCTACTGCTTGTATCTTGCTCTGAATAGGGGAATACTCTGGCCTTGTGCGTCCACAGATAGTCATTGGAGCCAAAAAAGAGCACAGGGAATTCCCCGATGTCATGCGCCATATCAATCACGTTAGGAGGTACATTTTGAGGGTGACAGATCTCAGCTGGCCACCACCTGTACTGGCCAACTTTAACCCATACCAGTTCCATGTAACGAGGCTTCTTACCAGCCCTACAGTCATTGCAATACCATTTTCCTTCAGGAAACTCAGTGCCAACACATTTCAGGTGAAAAGAAGCAGGGCAGGATTCACAACACAAAAGGTTGCCTCCCTTCGAGCAGGCGAAACACCATCTAACGTTAACCTGCTCGTGATCTTTGCAGCCCTCCTTCGGTGTAAAATGATTAGGGCAGATGATACTATTAGGTGTCAGGATTTTCGACCCAGCCGCCAGACAAAGGTCTTTAGCATGATATGCCACAGGGCAGCGTACACATTTCATCAGATGGCCATCTGACGCCGAACTGCTAGCTGGATTAGCAGCGTGGCAAGTTATACAAGAATGCATTGAGCAACGAAAGCCCCTGTCCTGCATGACAGTAGGTGGGTATTTCTGGACACAGGTGGCATGATAAAACTTGCCACACAAATGCCGGAGGCACCTTTTAACGTCCTCCCCAGTTTGTTTACAGATAAAGCACCTGTGGGCCCCTGAGCGACATTCCTTGCAAATAAATTTCCTCTTGGGTGCTTCCGTTAACCCAAGGCACTCTAAGTGAAATGCCCCACGGCATCGAGCCTCACATATGAGAAGTTCACCTCCCTTCTCACAGTTCTGACAAACATCGCTCTTGGGTGCGGCCATGCCACCTTTTGCACGGCGCTGTCTTTTGGCTTTAGGCATCCCTTGGTGGTTCTCCGCTGCTGCCTCTTCAGCAGCCTTCTTGATCTTCCCAGGCTTCCTGTGCGCCATCGCTTCTCCCTTTGCGGAGCTACTTCACGGCTCTTGGCAGCAAATATGCATATCCATGTTTCCTATTTGCAAACAAAATGCAAACAAGATTAGCCTTTAAAGGGTGTAACAATAGATGACTTTAACTTTTTTCATGTTGCTTCTGATTTGTTTTATGATATATTTCAATATGTATCACCAGTTGTAACTACTTCAAAATATATCATTAAAAAGTGAGATATGGCCCTGGATGGTTTGGCTCAGTGGATAGAACACCTGCCCATGGACTGAAGGGTCTCAGGTTCTATTCTAGTCAACGGCACTTGCCTGGTTGCAGGCTCAATCCACAGTGTGGGGCATGCAGGAGGTAGCCGATCAATGATTCTCTTTCATCATTGATATTTGTATCTCTCTGTCCCTTTCCCTTCCTCTCTGAAATTGATAATATGATATGTGATATGGTGAAGAGTAGAAGTAAATTGGGAAATATACTTTTTATACCAATTACTTATCTAAGTGACTACAACCATTTCAACTTGTCTATTTGTAGCACTGTATTCATTCTTTTAACAGAGCATTGAACTCACTTAGATTAAGTAATGTTAAAAGTAAACTCTAGCTCGACCTGCATGGCTCAGTGGTTGAGCATTGATCTATGAACCAGGAGGTCACAGTTCAATACCCATGTGGGGTCTGTAGGAGGCAGTCAATCAATGATTTCCTTTCATCATTGATGTTTCTGTCTCTCCCTCTCCCTTCCTTTCGTATGTCAATAAAAAATATACTTAAGAAAAGAAAAAGCAAACTCTATATTGCTGCATATACATTATTTTTACTTGTTTATTTTTTTACTTCAAATGTTGTCATAACTGGCCATATATATTGACATATCATATATTTATATAAATCATATAAATTACATATTAAATGAATTATATTTTAATTGTATATTTATGTCATTTAAATATAATTTGCATAAATATGCAATTTATATAAATATATTGTATAAATTTACACTGAGTGGCCAGATTATTATGATCTCTAAATGCATAATAATCTGGCCACACTTTATATCCTATATAATAAAAAGCTAATATGCAAATTGTCCCCTTGACCAGGAGTTCAACCAGCAGGCAGGCTGGCCAACTGCTCATGTCTCCTCTCCCTGGCCAGGCTGGCCAGACCCCACCCATGCACGAATTCATGCACTGGGTCTCAAATACACACACACACACACACACACACACACACACTCTGAGTGGCCAGATTATTATGTGTTTAGAGGTCATAATAATCTGGCCATAAATGGTAATTTATACAGAAACAGATTTATATATTTCAATATTATTTATATAGTTAATATATAAATTTGTATGTATTTCATTCACATATATTTGAGGAATATATGTGAATATTTACACCACATCACTGTCACTGCATTGCTAATTATTTACCTGAATTTCTTCTGTGTTTAAGCAGCATGACCAATTAAAAAATGTAGGAAACAAATAATTTTACTCATAACTTACATTGATTATCTTATATAATTATGTAAAGTAGTTACACAGTGTTTGCATGGGATCATATGCAAGAATATGAGGGAAACAAAGATATTTTCTACTGAAAATTTGCATGACTTTTTGTCCCAGGCTCTTGTCCTATCCCCTTCCTTGTGTCTTTTCCTTTTCAATTTTAAGTACTGCACACTTTTAAACACCCACTCCTGTGGAGGAGGAAGAAATGCATTTTTACAACCCAATGTGATGTAGATATCATAACTGAGCTCTACATACATGTGGCAGCTATATTACTATTTCCATGTCATAGCTATCTACAGTATATTATAATGCTTGCCAGAACAGAGAATATATTCTCCCTGAATTTCATCAGCATCCCGATTAATTCACTGGCCCCAATGTTGACCAGAATAATGGTGCTGGTGGGGTGAGAGTTCTGGACAACATCACAAAGTTATTTCTATCACCAAGGAAGAAGGATTAGCCTGAAGAAAAGATACAGTTCTAGTCAATCATTTTTATACAGTTGCACTTGATGTTATTATGGGGAACTTGAAGGCTAGAATTAGAGTATATCTTTTTTTATCCTTTAAGAAACGTTTCTAGCTCGGCATATTATAAATAGTACTAAATGTTCTTCATAAACAGCATCTGCATGATGCCATGTTTAGGATTGGACCCTATAAACCAAGATATAAGTTGACATGAAAAAAGAGACTCGATCCCTTTGTCATAGATTAATTGAGTGTAAAGAGTTTCTTCAATAAATGGCATTGGGGAAACTGTACATATACATGCATTAAAAAATGAAACTAGACTACCATCTTACACCATATACAAGAATAAATTCAAAATGCATCAAATAAATGAAATATCTGAAACCATGAAACTCCTAGAAGAAAACATAGGCAGTACAATCTCGAACATATCTTTTAGCAATATTTTTCTGACATATCTTCTTGGGCAAGGGAAACAAAAGGAAAAAATTAAACATTGGGGATACATCAAATTAAAAAATATTTACACACCAAGGAAAAACATTAGCAAAATGAAAAGACAACCCACTGACTGGGAGAACATATTTGCTAATGATACATCTGGTAAGGGGTCAACATCCAAAATTTATAAAGAACTCAGACAGCTCAACACTAGAAAAAGAACCCAATTAAAAAGTGGGTAGAAGTGGGGGGCCCTTCCATGTGGGCCTCTCATAGGGGACCCATGCCAGAGGAAGTTGCAGCCTCAAACCATTGCCCAGCCTCCTCACCCTTGGGCTGTGAGCACTGAAGGGGGCTGTACAGTATAGAAAAAAAATTGAAAAAAAGTGGGTAGAAGGCCTGAATATACACTTCTCCAAAGAAGACATACAGATGGCCAATAAATATATGAAAAGTTGTTCAACATCAGTAATCATCAGAGAAATGCAATTCAAAACTACAATAAGGTTAATCACTTCACATCTGTCAAATTGGCTATCATCAATAAATCAAAAAAACAAAAACAAAAAGTGTCAATGAGGATGTGGTGAAAGTGGAATTCTAGTACACTGTTGGTGGGAATGCAGTATGGTGCAACCACTATGGAAAACAAACAAACAAAAAAATTAAACTGCCATATGACTCAGCAATTTCATTTCTGGGTGTATATCCAAAGAAACTCAAAACACTAATTTGAAATAATATATACACCCCAATGTATACTGCAGCATTATTTACAATAGCCAATATATGGAAGCAACCCAAGTGTCCATCAATAGAGGAGTGGCTTAAAAAGCTGTACACAATGGAATGTTGCTTCACCATAAAAAATAATGTACTCATGTTTTGTGACAGCATGGATGGATCCAGAGGATATTATGCTAAGTGAAATAAGTTAGACAGAGAAAGACATAAACCTAACCCTGATATTGTAATACTTACACATGAGGCCAGGTGGGTACTTAAAATATCAGGGGGACCACTCTGGAAAGTATGTGACTGTCTAACCACTATGCTGTACATCTGAAACTAATACAGAACATTATGAATGTAAAATATGATTGAAAGAAAAAAGGGGAGCTTGTGGTTGATGAACAGGTGGAATTGCTGGGACTGTGGTGCCTTCTGCAGAGAGCATGGAAGTTCCGTGCCCCATCCCACATACCTTGATCTCTGCCTGTCTTCTGATTGGCTGTTTCTGAGTTCATAGATGAATATAGAAGATATATCTGTGTCAGAAGCAAATAACAGTTTATTAAAGCAAAGCAGTACCCACAGTATCATCATTCATGTAAATTCCACGAGCCCCAGTTTCCACAGGGCAACAAGAAGACTAAATGGGTGCCAGTTGTCATGTGAGAAATGGCCCATGGGGAAGTGATTCTTTCCAAGTGGATTGGCTGTGAGTAAACTTTTGGCACTGCCATTACCCTTCTGACATTCAAGTCTCCTAAAACTACTGTGCCCACCATCCTGTACAGAAAGTGTATAAGGAGCTGAACACTGCCAAACTGAGATCCAAATTATTGTCTACTCTTGGATATATGCAGGAGGTATGTCAATGCCGTGTCACTGGATTTCTATTCTTGACTTTAAGCCAAATCAGCAAGTCTTAAAAGTCAAATCTAGCCGTTCCGCCATCCACCAATTGTACTTCACACAGCAAACTGAACCTTTTAAAATAAAGATATGGAGGGCGTTAAAGTCTTGATAAAGAAGATATAAACAAGGATAGTGAAATTTGGTGGTCAGAGGTTACATTTTCAAAGGGGCTGACTTGCCCCTAAATGGACGGACTCAGGACATGAACCTATTTGCATACTATTTTTTTTAAACTAATTTCCAATCACTCCTGGTCTTCCTAGAACTATTTTATTATCAATGTTTCTATCATTGATTTGTGATGTTTCTTTAAAAAAAATATTATTGAGAGTATTACAGATATCCCTTTTTTCTCCCATTGCCCACCTCCACCCAGTTCCTGTCATGCCCCAGGCCTTCACCACCATCATGTCTCTGTCCATAGGTAATGAATATATGCATAGAAGATCTTTGTTTGCCAAAACCGGTTTGGCTCAGTGGATAGAGCAACGGCCTGCGGACTGAAGAGTCCCGGGTTCGATTCTGGTCAAGGGCGTGTACCTTGGTTGCAGGCTCTCTAGCTCTCTATCCCTCTCCCTTCCTCTCTGTAAAAATAATAGTGCTGTATTGTATATTTTAAAGTTGCTGAAAGGGTAGATATTAAAAGTTCTCATCAGAAGAAAAATAATTGTAACTGTATGATGACAGATATTAACTAGACTTACTATGGTAATCACTTCACAGTATAAAAATACCAAATCAACATGAACCCAATATAATGTTATATGTCAATTATATCTTAATTTTTAAAATCCATTAAAGAGAAAAGAAAGACTAGAGACCATAAGAACAAAAAATTAGGAAGAAAAGAACAGGTTAATTTGAAAAAATAACTTAAACAACCTCTAGAAATAAAAAATATAGTTATTGAAATTAAATCCTAACGGACACAACATAGAAATATATAAAACAGGCAGCATTTTCAAGGAACTAGAGAAAGAATACCATATTAAACCCAAAGAAACAGAACATAGTAAATGATTATTTATTTATTTATTTTTTATCGATTTTTTACAGAGAGGGAAGGAGAGGGATAGAGAGCTAGAAACATCTATGAGAGAGAAACATGGATAAGCTGCCTCCTGCACACCCCCCACCGTGGGGGATATGCCTGCAACCAACGTACATGCCCTTGACTGGAATCAAACCCGGGACCCCCTAGTCTGCAGGCTGAAGTTCTATCCACTGAGCCAAATGGGTTTCGGTGGGAAATTATTTTTTTAAAAGCAGAAAGGATAAATTAGAAGACAATGGAGCCAACTAATAAAAGCCTGTTCTTTGAAAAGATAGATATAACAATTGTATAGGTATCACCAATTACAAAAAGAAGAAACAGAACTGACATTGGTTAAACCATTTTGTACAAAATATAGGTGCTGAAGGTTTTAAATAATATTACAAGAGAACACCATAAATATCATTACTGAATGGTGGGTTTTTACATGAAGATATAATTTATCTAATAAATTCACAAGAAATAACAGAAATAGAAAATTAATTCTGGGTAACCCTTAATTAATTCATGGATAAATGTGCTAATCTCCAAACACTGCAAACATTAAACAGAAAGGGAGACATATTTGATTCCTCTTAATAAAAGCTCACAGCATCACCTATGGAGTGGTCTTTCCAAGCAAAAAAAGAGAAAGAGAAAAAAAAAAGTTAAACCTTAGTCTGATCAAACTTCTGCTGATTTAAAGAAATACTGGCAGATAAGGACAACAGTGTTGTGATCAGCAATATCCAGGACATATGAAACTAGACAGAACATAAGATGTGGCTTTTTTTTAAACAACAAAAAAGACAAGGAAAAAGAGATAATGATTGTATCTTGAGGGAGATATGATGTATAAATTAATGGACATAAAAGCAGTGAAATGAATAGACTCTATTTGACCATAAGTCAAGGGGGAAACTATTTATTTATTTATTTATTTATTTATTTATTTATTTATTATTTAAAAAAATATTTTATTGGTTTTTTACAGGGAGGAAGAGAGAGGGATAGAGAGCTAGAAACATCGATGAGAGAGAAACATCGACCAACTGCCTCCTACACACTCCCTACTGGGCATGTGCCCGCAACCCAGGTACATGCCCTTGACCGGAATCGAACCCAGGTCCCTTGAGTCTGCAAGCCGACGCTCTATCCACTGAGCCAAATCGGTTTCGGCGAAACTTTATTTTTTTTTAAAAGTTATTCTTTATCGTTGAAAATATTACAGATATTCCCTCCTTTCCCCCCATTGTCCTCCTCTATCCGCACCTCCCTCTGTGTCAGCCAGATAAAGCAAAAAATAACAGGTGGTTTTAATGTATTAAAGTGGGATATGTAGTATTGGCTTATAATTCATAACGATTACTTATGTTTTAGAAATGGATACTAGAATATTTAAAGTTAAAAAGATATATAATCTAGGATTTGTTTCTTATCATTTCAGGGCCAAGAGATGGGGATAGGCATGCATATAAACGGAACCCTGTTGGCATGTATTATTGATTGACTGTTGATTCTGATGTCAGGTATATTGGTTTATTACACTACTAGAGGCCCAGTGCACCAGAGGGGGTCCCTCAGCCAGGCCTGCCACCTTTCACAGTTCAGGAGCCCTCAGGGGATATCCTACTGACAGCTTGAAGGCAACCAGCTGATCAGGGGAACGTGCCATTCCCATCATCCCACTGATGTTGCCACTGCCGGCCAAGGCAGCTGCAAGGCCTGAACCCATGGCTGTCATGAGCCCCAGGCCTCACATCCACTGGGGCTCGCAACTGCTGGGGCTCGCGGCTGCCTGAGCCCTGGGTCTCACTGCCACTGTGGCTTTGTCCAGATGGATGTCCGCCCTAATGAGCATATTACCTTTTTATTAGTATAGATTCTCTCTACTTGTTGTATATGTTTTACAATTTCTACAATAGGTATAATATATATGTAGCCATTAAATAGGAAACCCCAAGTAAAAATAGTCCACTGTTCAGAAAACTATTAATTACCAAACAAAAATACAAAACTGTAATTGAGAAATACAAACTGAAACTATCCTTAAAACTCCAGGCATTTTTAAGTGTTTTCAGACACAGCAGTTGGGCCCAGTTTTATTAAAAGCAAAAAATAAGCACCCAAAGATGGGAAACGCAGATGAGGACACCCTGAAAACAGAACTCTGATCCAAGCTCACCCACATAAACACAAAGAACCTAAAGAAATTCCTAGTGTTCAATACAGTAGTGGATTAAATAGAAAAAAGAGGCTGAATCCCAATGAAAAGTAAAGAAAACATAATATTAGAAAGAAAAAACCTGCCTATTACCACAGCTTTTACAGAAAAATAATACAAAAGCATGATAATTCCTTTCAGCAAACTAACATTAGAGGGGAATTTGCATTTTTTAAAATCCATAGCAAGCAACCTTCGATGTGGAATGTTAGTAGCATTCCCATTAATGTAAGGAATGAGACATACAGACATTACAGTTTGCTACCAAGTCTACTGTGGAAAACTGGACCAGAAGGCATAGCCGCAGGTTAAGAACACAAAAATAAGTAAAAGCTAGGACTATTTTTTAAAAATATATTTTATTGACTTTTTTACAGAGAGGAAGGGAGATGAATAGTTAGAAACATCTATGAGAGAGAAACATAGATCAGCTGCCTCCTGCACACCCCTTTCCAGGGATGTGCCCACAACCAAGGTGCATGCCCTTGACCAGAATCGAACCTGAGACCTTTCAGTCCACAGGCCGACACTCTATCCACTGATCCAAACCGGTTAGGGCTAGGAATATTTTTAAAAATATATAAATTACTTGTCATAAACACAATAATAATTTTTAAAAATACAAAGGAAAAGACCATGGTTTATTCAAATGAATAAGTGACTAACAACTAATAGACAATGATATCAAAATTGTTATAGACAACGATAATAAAATCAAGAGCCTTTCCTTACAATGCAATAATTAGCACACACATATATTTGTTATGAAAGAGAGTAAAAATGAATTTCACTGCACTGTGCAATGTTAGATAAAATCAAATGACATGGCTCTCAGTTATGCAGATTGGCCTCTTGCCTGTACAAAACTGATCTTTTCAAACAGAAAGTTGTCAAAAGTCTCAAAAAGTTGTCAAAATGACTAGAGATCCCATCATCACTATTCATTTTCTCTAACAGCTCAGAACTTTTCCTGGCCTGCTTTGATTGTGCTGCAGCTCCTCGATCTCATGCCATGCCTGGGATGCAGAGGCACTCTGCAAACAAGAGTTGAATTTGAGAAACTATCCAGAGCTTTCAGCAAGCATGTCAAACTCATGGCCCGCGGGCCCTATGAGGCTCACAAATATTTTTTCGGCCCAGCCAATATTACGGTATATAAGAAATGTTTTAATAAAAATTTTGTAACTTACAATATCCTATTATACATGCTTATTAATAACAAACTACAACATTCACTAATGTCTGATTACTATAATCATGTTGCATTCATTTCCCTTACATGCCTTACTCGCAGGCGCACCATTTCTCTACACTAATACTAGCAGCAAATATTTTTGCAGCCACGTCATTAGTCTTGGACTGACCTGTTTGGTGTGTGCAACAGGAAATATTTTGCTTTCTGAGAACAAGAAAAATGAATTTATTTACATTATGCTTATTTGTACAGTTATTCAGTGAATGGTAAGTTAATGTTCAAGAAAAAAATATTAATTTTCATTAAAATGTCCTATTATTTTATGTTGATTACTCATTTCAGTACTCTGTATTCAGCATGTTTCTATGAAAATTGAAGCTTTTGTTTTATTGCAGCCCACATAAACGTAAACCTGGTTTATTTGGCCTGTGTTTGACATGGCCTTTGAGTTTGACATGCTTGGCTTACAGAGAGGTGATATTTCCCAAGGAGCCTTTGATTTAAGAACCAGACACACCTGACAAACTGGCTCTGAAGGGAGAAATTTGGGTCCCACCCACACCATCAGACAGAGAGACCACAACATTGTGCCCCAGGATGGCTCAGGGCAGGAGGAGCTGAGTTGTGCTGGTTTACTTCCATCTCTGGCACCTATATTGAGACCACCAGTGAGAAGGCAGGCATCCACTCTCTGCCACAAGTAAAGTTAGCATACAGAGTAAAGTGAGAAGGAATCCCCTATCCCAAAGAGACAGAAGGCCCCACACTCCTGCCCTTCCTTCAGCACTAGAAGGTTGCAGGCAAGGATGGCCTGATCCATTGCCCTCAGAATCCTCTTTCTGGAAATTCTGATAATAGCATGGAGCTAGGAGGTCGGCATCAAGTCAGGAGAAAAGATTCCAGCTCCATTTGGGAGACTATGAAGGACCCTGTGGGTATAAGCCAGCCATAGCTCCCCTCCCTCCACAGCAGGGAAGCACCGGGGACCCCGGCACCTGCCATCAGCCCCGAGAGGCTCCAGGCAGGGGTGGCTGAAAGCAACACCTCTAACTCCCCTGGCTGGTGGCTCAAGGAGGTGAGGCGGGCATTTGGTCAGGGTTTCAGCTTCAGGCCATGTCCTGCCCCTCCTGCATGGCAGAATAAGCCGCTCGGAGCCCAGCTCCTGCAGTCAGCCCTGTGAGACCCCACTCAGGGATATCACCCAGAGTATTACGCTCCTAGCGTGACCCGGGGAAGGAGGACCCGGACTTGTGACGCATTTACTTACATCTCTGGCGATTGTAGTAGGTTAGACCACACATAAGAAAGGTCGTATCTGCATCCAGTCACCAGAGAGAGGAATCCACTCTCTGCCACGGTAAGGTAAGGATACGGAATAAAGTTTGAGGGAACCTCCTATCGCAAAGAGACAGAGCCCCACAGTCCTGCCCGGCCATCAGCCCTGGAAGTTTCCAGGCAGGGATGATCCGATCCACCGCCCTCTCAATTCGCCTTCTGGGATCTGAGAATTGGGTATTAGGCCTCAGGTCAGTAAAGAGGATTCTAGCTCGGCTCCATTTCGGAATCTGCGAAGGACCCTTGGGAAAATGGCGGCAGCGGGAACTCTCCTCCCCCTACCGCAGACGATACCCTGGGGCGCCCTATAATTTTCCAGTCAAGGATGATCCGATCCACTGCCCTCACGATTCTCCTCTGGGATCTGAGAATTAGGTGTTAGACCTCAGCTCAGCAAAGAGGATTCCAGCTCGGCTCCATTTAGGAATCTGTGAAGGGCCCTATGGGAAAATGGCGGCGGTAACTTCCCTCCCCCTACTGCAGATGATATCCTGGGGCGCCCTATAATTTTCCAGTCAAGGATGATTCGATCCACTGCCCTCACGATTCTCCTCTGGGATCTGAGAATTAGGTGTTAGACCTCAGCTCAGCAAAGAGGATTTCAGCTCAGCTCCATTTAGGAATCTATAAAGGACCCTTAGGAATATGGTGGCTGGAACTCCCCTCCCCCTACCCCAGAGGATGCCCCCGGGCGCCCTATGTTTCCAGTCAAGGATAATATGATCCACTGCCCTCACCATTCTCCTCTGGGATCTGAGAATTAGGTGTTAGGCCTCAGCTCAGCAAAGAGGATTCCAGCTCGGCTCCATTTAGGAATCTTCGAAGGGCCCTATGGGAAAATGGCGGCAGAACTCCCCTCCCCGTACTGCAGAGCTAGACCTGCGGAGCCCTATACTTTTCCAGGCAGGGGTGATCCGGTCCACTGCCTTCATAATTCTCCTTCTGGGATCTGAGAATTAGGTGTTAGGCCTCAGGTCAGCAAAGAGGATTCTAGCTCAGCTCCATGTAGGAATCTATGAAGGGCTCTCTAAGGGTATATGGCGGCCAGAGCTCCTCCCCCTCCCTGCAGGGGAAGCACGAGGGAGCCAGCCATCAGCGCTGAGAGCCTCCAAGCAGGGGTGGCTGAAAGTGACACCTGTGACTTCCCTGGCTGGTGCCTCCTAGAGGTGAGGAGGCAATTTGGTTAGGGTTTCTGTCTCCAGCCATGCGCTGTCCCTCCCCCGTACTTAGCAACCCCCTCGGAGCCCAGCTTCTGCCATCAACCATGGGAGACTTTACTCAGAGGTATTATTCACACTATCAGACAGCGGGGCACTAGAGCATTAGGCTCCCAAGGGGGACGGGGGCAGGAGGAGGCAGATGTGTGATGCATTTACTTACATCTCTGGCAATTGTAGTAGGTTTGACCACCCTTAAGAAAGGAAGCATTTGCATCCAGTCACCAGAGAGAGGCCAGTCTCAGCTACAATAAGGTAAAGATATTGTATAAGCTTTGAGGGAACCCTTTATCTCACGACTCACAACGCCCCACAGTCCTTCTCCGCCGTCAGCCCTTCTCCGCCGTCAGTTCCTACGTTTCCAGGTAGGAACAGCGCAATCAACTGCCTTTAGAATTCTCCCCGTGGAATCTCAGAGGTAGACGTTCGGCCTCAGGTTTGCAAAATGGATTACAGCTCAGCCTCATTTGGGAGTCCACGAAGGACCCTATGGGAATATGGCAGCCATATTCCTCTCCCCCACTTAAGAGGAAGCTCCAGGGAGCCCATCCCCGTCATCAGCCCTGAGAGACTCGAGGCAGGGGTGGCTTAAAATGGCACCGCTGACTTCCCTGGCTGGTGGCTCCAGGAAGTGAGGGTTTCTGCCTCGAGCCATGCTGCCCTTCCCCATAGCAGAATAATCTCCCCCAAGCCAGGCCTCTGCTGTAACCCTGGGAGACCCAGGTATGGGTGACTGAAAGTAGTTCACCCAACTTCCCCAGCTGGTTGCTCCCAGGGACAAAGAGGATTTTTAACAGAGTCTCCTGTCAGATTTTTTTTTTTAAAATCTTACCACTTTTTGTCTAAAATCTTACACCTTATCCTACTATACATAGGTACTTAGAAATGTTTTTCTTGCCACTCTATGTACGGACATCTATACATAGGTACTATACATAGGTACTTAGAAATGTTTTTCTTGCCATTCCATGAGTAACACTATGTCCAGGATGCTGGTTGATAATAGAAATTGTTAATAATGTTTGTCAAGTGAATAAATCTGGGTTGATCCCATGACACAATTATGCTTTCTACACTTGATTGCTTTTCAGTATTGCTCAGTTTTCCTGTTGGCTTTCTCATTTCACTGGGTAGCTCTCCAAACCTTCAGTAGCCGGAATCTCCATCTATCCCCTAATTCTTTTTTTAAATATATTTTTTTATTGTTGATAATATTAGAGATATCTCCCATTTCTCCCCTCACTCCCCGTCCTACCAGCCCCTACCCACTCACCCTAGCACTTCACTATCATATTTTCCATATCCATGGGCTATGCCTATAAGTATATAAATTATTTGGTTTATCTCTTATCCCACCAACCCTGCATGGAGGTATGTCAGTCTGTTCTATGTTTCCCTGCTTCCGGTCTTACTTTGTTAGTCAATTCATTTTTTTTTCATTAGATTCCACAAATAAGTGAGATCATGTGATATTTGTATTTCTCCGTTCTGCTTATTTCACTGAACATATTTTCCAGGTCCATGTGTGAAGTCCCAAAGGGTAAGAGATCATTTTTTATAGCTGTGTAGTATTTCATAGCGTAAATGTCCCCCTGCTTTTTATTAATTCATCTACTGATGGGCACTTAAACTGTTTCCAAATTTTAGCTATTGTAAATAAGGCTGCTATGAGCATAGAGGTGCATATATTATTGATATTTTTGATTTTTTTTTTGGGGGGGGTTAGGATATATTACCAGAAGTGGGAGCACTGGGTCAAATGGAAGTTCCATTTTTTTTGTGAAAACTCCATACTATTTTCCATAGTGGTTGCACCAATCTGCATTCCCCACCAGCGTTGAATTAGTGTTCCTTTTTCTCCATATTCTCCCCAGAATTTTTTTTTTTTTTATGATAGTCATTGTGACAGGTGTGAGGTGATAACCTCATTGTGGTTTTAATTTGCATTCCTTTAATGATTAGTGACTTTGAGCATTTTCATGTGTCTTTTGGCAGTTTGTATGTCCTCTTTGGAGAAATGTCTATTCAGATCTTCTGCCCATTTTTTCATGGGATTGCTTGTCTTCCTTTTGTTAAGTTCTATGAGTACTTTATAGATTTTGGATATTAACCCTTTATCAGATGTCTCATTGGCAAATATGTTCTCTCATGCAGTGGGTTCATTTTCATTTTTATGGTGATTACCTTTGCTCTGCAGAGCTTTATATTTTTATGTAGTCCCATTTCTTTCTCTTTAGTTTCCTTTGCTCTAGAACAGCGGTAAGCAAACTCATTAGTCAGCAGAGCCAAATATCAACAGTGCAACAACTGAAGTTTCTTTTGAGAGCCAAAATTTTTAATCTTAAACTTCTTCTAATGCCACTTCTTCAAAATAGACTCACCCAGGCCGTGGTATTTTGTGGAAAAGCCACACTCAAGGGGCCAAAGAACCATATGTGGCTCACCGAGCTGCAGTTTGCTGACCATGGCTCTAGGAGATGTATCCATAAGTATATTGGTGAATGATTTGTCTGAAATTTTACTGCCTGTGTTCTTCTCTTAAGATTTTTATAGTTTCACGAGAAGCCCAGTGCATGAAATTTGTGCATGGGTAGAGTCCCTAGCCGCTGCCGGTTGAGGGTGCCTCCCTTTCCCTGGCCCTTGCCCAACACTGCCACCACCACTACCACCACCACTGCCACTAGCCCCACTCCCTGGTCAAACTCCAGGTTGAGGGGACAGTTTGCATATTAAGCTTTTATTATATAGGATGCCTTACATTTAAGTCTTTTATCTACCCTGAGTTTATTTTTGTGTGTGGTTTAGTTGGTGGTCTAGTTTCATCTTTTTGGATATGTCTGTTCAGTTTTCCCAGCACCATTTGTTGAAGATGAGACTATCTTTACTCCATTATATCTTCTTGCCTCCTTTGTCAAATATTTATTGACTGTAATGGTGTAGATCAGTTTCTGGGGTCTCTGTTCTGATCCATTGGTCTGGATGCCTGTTCTTTTGCCAGTTCCAGGCTGTTTTAGTTATAATGGCTTTATAGTATAGTATAATATCTGGTATTGTGATCCCTCCTACTTTGTTCTTCTTAAGATTACTGTCACTATTATGGGTATTTTATGGTTCTATATATATATTTTTTTAAATATTTGTTCTAGTTCTGTGAAGTATGTCATTGGTATTTTAATAGGGATTGCATTTAATCTGTAGATTGCTTTTGGTAGTATGGACATTTTAATGACCTTGATTCTTCCAATCCATGAACATGATATATGCTTTCATTTGTTTATATCTTCCTCTATTCTATTTTCAGTGTCCTATAGTTTTGCAAGTACAGGCCTTTTACCTCCTTGGTTAAGTTTATTTCTAAGAATCTTTTGTTGTTGTTCCAATGGTAAATGGGATTACTTTTTTCATTTCTCTTTCTGAGAGTTCATTATTGGTGTATAAAAATGCCATTGATTTGTGGATGTTAATTTTGTGTCCTGCTACCTGGACAAATTCATTTATTAAGTCTAGTAGTTTCCTGGTAGAGTCTTTAGGGTTTTCTATATTCAATATAATGTCATCTAAGAATAATGAGACTTTTACTTCCCATTTTCCAATTTTAATGCCTTTTATCTCTTCTTGTCTGATTGTTGTAGCTAGGACTTACAGTATTATGTTGAGTAAACATGTTAAAAGTGGACAACCTTGTCTTTTTCCTGTTCTTAAGGGAAATGCTTTTAGTTTCTGCTCATTAAGTATTATGTTGGCTGCAAGTTTATTATGTTGAGGTAAGATATCTCTATTATCACTTTACTGAGATTTTTTAAATCAAAAAAGTGCTGTATTTTTTCTAATGCTTTTTTGCATCTATAGATATGATCATGTGGTTTTTTTATTTCAATTTGTTTATGTGATGTATCACATTTATTGATTTTCAAATATTGTAGCAGCCTTGCATCCTCAGAATAAATCCCTCTTGATCATGGTGTATGATCTTTTTAATATATTGCTTGATCTGATTAGCTAATATTTTGTTGAGGATTTTAGCATCTGTGATCATCAAGGATATGGGCCTGTAATTTTCTTTCTTTATAGTATTTTTATCTGGTCTTGGAATTGGGATAATGCCGGACTTCAGAAAAAGAGCTTGGAATAGCTTGAGGAGGATAGGTATTAGTTCCTCTTCGAATGTTTGGTAAAACTCACCTGCAAACCCATCCAATCCAGGACTTTCGTTTGCTGGAAGTTTTTTGATTACTTACTGCTTCAATTTCATCAGTTGTCATTGGTCTAGTCAGGTTTTCTGTTTCTTCCTGATTGAATTTTGAAAGATTGTATGTTTCTAGGAATTTGTCTACTTCATCCAGGTTTTCCAGTTTGTTGGCATATAGTTCTTCATAGTATTTGCTTACAATCCTTTGTATTTTTGTGGTGTCTGTTATATCACTTCTTTCATTTCTGATTTTATTTATTTCGGTCCTCTCTCTTTGTTTCTTGATGTCTGGCTAGAGGTTCATCAATCTTGTTTATCTATTGAAAGAACCAGCTCTTGGATTTATTTTTTTTGTACCTTTTTATTCGTTTATTTTATTTATTTAGTTTATTAGTCTTTTTTTTTTTTTTTTTCTTCTTGAGGTAGGTCTGTAGTGTTATGAACTTTCCTCTCAGGATTGCTTTTACCATGTCCCATAAGTTTTGGGTGGTTGTGTGTTCATTTTCATTTGTTTCCAGGAAGCTTTTAATTTCCTGTTTGGTCTCATTGGTGATCAATTCATTGTCTGATAACATGCTATTTAGCCTTCAGGTATTTGAGGGTTTTTGAGTTTTTTTTAATTGTAGTTGATTTCTAACTTGATGCAATTTTGATCTGAGAAGATGCTTGGTATTATATAAATCTTTTTGAATCTGTGTAGACTTGTTTTGTGCCCTAACATGTGGTCTATCTTTGAGAATTTTCCATGTGCACTGGAGAAGAAGTATACTCTGTTGCTTTGGGGTAAAATGTTCTGTAAATATTGGTTAGATCCATCTAATCTAGTGTGTCATTTAAGGTCTCTGTTTCATTGTTAGTTTTTTATCTGAAAGTTCTATCTAGTGATGTCAGTGGGGTGTTATAGACCTTTACTATGACTGTATTGCTGCCAATCTCTTTCATAAAGTCCATCAAGAGTTTTTTATGTACTCGGGTGCTTCTATATTGGGTGCATATATGTTTCTAAGGGTTATATTTTCTTGTTGAATCATTTCCTTTAGTATTATGAAGTGGCCTTCTTTGTCACTTGTAGCTTTTGTTTTGAAGTTAATTTTGTCTGATATGAGTATTGATATCCCAACTTTTTTCTCCCTAATATTTGCTTGGAATATATTTTTCCATCCCTTCACTCTCAGTCTGTGTGTCTCTTTTGTTCTAAGGTTTGTCTCTTGCAGACAGCATATATACTGAGTGGCCAGATTGTTATGATCTCTGAATGCATAATAATTTGACCACTCACAGTGTGTGTGTGTGCGTGTGTGTGTGTGTGTGTTGTCTGTGTGTGCGTGTGTGCGTGTGTGAGTGTGTGTGTTGTCTGTGTGTGCGCGTGTGTGCATGTGCGTGTGTGTGTGTGTGTGTGTGTGTGTGTGTGTGTATGGGGCCCAGTGCATGAATTTGTGCATGGGTGGAGTCTGGACTGCCTGGCCAGGGGGAGGAGACATGGGCAGTTGGCCGGCCTGCCTGCTGGTTGAACTCCTGGTCAAAGGGACAGTTTGCATATTAGCCTTTTATTATATAGGATATACACTGAGTGGCCAGATTATTATGTGTTCAGAGATCATAATAATCTGACCACTCAGTGTAAATGGGTTATGTTTTCTTATTCATTCAATCACCTATATCTTTTAATTAATTTCCATTTAAGGTTATTGATAGGTATTTATTTATTGCCATTTTTATTTCCTTTATGCCTATGATTCTCTCCCCCTTCTTTTCTTCTTCTTAAAGCAGCCCCTTTAACTTTTCTTGCTTTGTTGTTTTGGTGATAATATTCTCCTTTAAATCTTTTTTTTTTTGTCTGCAAAGTTTTTATTTTACATTTAATTTTTAAGTGATATTCTGGCTGGATCCAGTAGTTTTGAATTTAGGTCCTTGCATTTTATTACATTGAGTACTTCATGCCATTCCCTTCTGGCCTGAATTGTTTCTATTGAGAAGTCAATTGACATTTTAATGAGAACTCATTTGTAGGTAATTTTCTGTCCCTCTCCTTACCTTTAAGATTCTTTCTTTGTCTTTAACATTTGCCATTTTAATTATGATGTGTCTAAGTTTGGGTCTCTTTGTGTTCATCTTGCTTGGGACTCTCTGTGCCTCCTGAACTTTTGTGACATTTTCCTTCACCAGATTGTGGAAGCTTTCTGTCATTCTTCCTTTAAACAGGTTCTCTGTTCCTTGCTCATCCTCTTCCCAGTCTGGTATTCCCATAATGCAGACATTGATACATTTCATATTGTCCCAGAGCTCCCATAAGCTATCTTCCTGCTTATAATTCTTTTTCTATTTTCTGCTGTAATTGGGTATTTATTTCTACCTTGTCTTCCAAACTGCTGATTCAATCACCTGCTTCATCCAGTCTTCTTTTAATCCCTTCCAATGTGTTCTTGATGTCAGACCTATCATTTTTCATTTCTGTCTGGTTCTTGTTCATGGCCTCTATTTCCCAAGTTCCTTACGCATCTTTATAATCATTGCTTTGAACTCTATATCTGATAAATTGCTTGCCTCCATCTCATTTAGTTCTTTTTCTGGAGATTCTTTTTTCTCTCTCTCTCATTTAGGGATCATTTCTCTGTTTCCCTGTTTTAGCTCTCTCTTTGTATTTTCTTCTAGATATTAGTTAAAACTGCTATGCCTTTCAGTCTTCATGGGATGGTCTTATGTAGAAAGTGTCCTGAGGGATCTGGTGGTGTAGTTTCTTTGTTCACTTTTTGAATGCCACTTGAGTGTGTTGTTTGGGCTCTCCTGTTGTAATTGGACTTGATTATTGATGTCCCATTTGTGGGAGGGATCTACCCTCCAACTTGCTACTAGTGAGGTTCAACCCAGGTGTCATAGTGCCAGCTGTTATAAAAGTGTTCTGAGTCTGTTATTTGTGGGCTCATTGGATTTTGCTCAGATGTTGTTGAATTTTGTCCCTCGGTGTGTATATCTTGGGCCTCCTGGGAGCTTCTCTAGTGCAGTTGAATGTGAGTAACTGCCGCTATTTGACCCTGGGAAACCTGATTGACGTCTGAGAGGTTGAATCTCTTCATAGAACAGTGGTCAGGAACTTCTTAGCCCGACCAGGGAGGCTTGGTCTGTCTTGAGTCTCATACATTGATTTACCCTGTTCTGAGCTGTTCTCCCTTCCCACATGGACCTGGTTTTACAGGTGTCAGCTGCAGGAGCTTTGGGTTCCACTGGCGTTTGCCCTACTAAGCAGTCTAGAATGATATCTGCAGCAGGACCCAAACTGCTGTTTCTCTCCTGTCAGGATCTTGATATCAGCCTTGGGAGACTCCTGCCATGTCAATAAGACCCATATGACTCTCACTTCATCTTTTGGTGGCGATGGGTATGTGGAGGAGATGGGTGCATAAATGCCTGGTCTAAGGCTAGACAATGCAGGTTAGCAGAGGGAAGAATCCTAGGGGTAACTTTGAATTCAGTTCAGGACCTTGAGCAAGGACTGAAGTGAATTCCTCTTTTAGGGCAGTAGAACTCCACAGAGCAGAACCACTAGTATAATCCCTGGTGTCTCCTCAGCAGGGCTTCCAGGGTAAGATGCCCCTGACTTTATCCTCAGTAATCACAGGGAGACAAGGATCCCATTAAAAGGTTACTCAGGCCCTTCTAGATGTTAAAGTGAGGACTGAGGAGAGTATATAGTATCAGGCCCTTCCTCTGTGTTTAGACCTGGGGAGATATATCATTCTGACATCTCCTCTCCCCACCCCCATATTCCAGAATATCAGGTGCATGAGAGCCTTGGTCTGATTGCTCTAAGCCTCAAACTTGGAGAAGGAAGGATACCAGGCAATCAAGGGAAGGAGCCACATAAGCAACCTAAGGATTTGGGGAAGCACTCATCAAAGAACAGAAGGTATTTCATATAGCCCTATATGTGATATCATCCCTGGTGGGGTTCCCACGGAAGATATGTAAAACTGAGGCATTCCTAAACTCCTCCTCTGGACTTTCAGGAATATGGTAACCTTGCTCCAAAAGGATATGTCTAAGATCAGCTGAGGGAGCAGTCCAAGGCCTTGCAAAAAAAACCAAGGTGAATACTCTGAGTGAGGAGTCTAATTAATCCAGAACAGAGAGGGTCACACAGAGCTCTGTGATTACTGTCATCCCAGGGTATCCCTAGACAGGTGTGCCCAGAAGAGGTTTCTCCTCGGTTCTTTAACTTCAGTATCAGGGAAGTAAGGGTTTTGGAAAGAGGGGTAAGCATCAAAGCAATTTAATTGACAGAGCACCATAGATCCTGCCAGAAGTGTAGGTAATGGCCCTGACTGTGAACTAAAAACACCTGCTCCTCAAAAATAGGAGAGGCTACACAGAGTCTGGGCTTGTCAGACCTTGTATCAGCTCCATTAAGATGTAGGTAGGGCTGGAAAGTTGCAGCCTAAGGCAAACTCCAGTTACCCTTACAGAGTCCTGCCAGGAAAGGCAGCTCAGAGAAGAGGAGTCTCTCAGATTCCAAGAGCAGTGCCCTCAAGTTAACCTGCAGAGATAGTTGTCAATTAAATTTCCGGTGGTATCTCTTTGCTAAGGGTATCACACCATTTCATCTTCTTTCATCCAGGTCATCTTCTTTCCCACATTCTTGCTTTCTGTCCTTGACTAGAGTCATCATGCCTCGGGGACAGAAGAGTAAGCTTCGTGCTCGTGAGAAACGCCGCCAGGCCCGAGAAGAGAGTAAGGATCCAGTGGGTGCTCAGGCCACTGTATCAGAGGAAGAAGAATCCCCTTCTCTCCCATCTCCTGGTGTCAAAGATGATTCTCAGAGTTCACCTGCCAGTGGAACACCCAGCGATCCTCAAGTGCTTGGGGAAGTCCACTCCACCACTTCTAGTGCTGAGGCTGCTTCAAGCACAAGAGTTCCTGAAGATGCTAACAATCAATTGGAGGAAGCGCTAAATGCCTTACATGCCAATGATATCGCTGAATATTGGTACAGAGGCCCTTTGGATGAAAAGGTGGTTGTGTTGGTGCACTACCTGCTGTACAAATATCAAAGAAAGGAGCCCATTACCAAGGTAGATATGCTAAGAAATGTAATCCAGGTTTACAAGCATAACTTCCATGAGATCTTCAAGAGAGCTTCGGAGCACTTGGAGCTGGTCTTTGGCCTTGATGTGAAGGAAATGGATCCCAACAGAAATACCTATGTCCTCATCAACAAACTGGAACTAAGCTGTGATGCGAAAGAACAGAGAGGTGTACCCAAGACAGGTGTGCTGATGACAATCCTGGGCGTGATCTTCATGAAAGGCAACCGCGCCACTGAAGAGGAAGTCTGGAAAGTGCTGAATATGATGGGGTTACATGATGGGAGGAAGCACTTCATCTTTGGGGATCCCAAGAAGCTCGTCACAGAAGATTTGGTGAAAGATGATTACCTTGTGTACCGCCAGGTGCCTGACTGTGATCCTCCATGCTACGAGTTCCTGTGGGGTCCAAGAGCCCACTGTGAAACCACCAAGATGAAAGTCCTAGAGTTTGTGGCCAAGGTTAATCATACTACCCCCAGTGCCTTCCCACGCTATTATGAAGAGGCTTTGAGAGATGAGAAAGAGAGAGCCCAAGCCAGATCTACAGCCAGGGCTCGAATTGCTGCCATGGCCAGTGCACGCTCCAAGGCCATTGCCAGCAGCCTTTCCTCCCCCAAGTAAATGCTGAGGAAGATTATTTACCATGTGTTTGAGGAGAATAGCTAATGTTATCTTTAGTGGAAGGTTGGGGTCAGTTTAGAGACAAGAGTTTATGACATGTTTATGTTTCCTGTTCTATGTAATAATTTGCATATTTGTCTAAATGTTGCGCCTCTTAATAGAAAGTTTAACTAACTCTGAAGCTGAGTTAATGACTGATCTAAGTCACACATTTATTGATGTTTATAAGTTTTAAGAGAATGAGGTTTACTATTTTAGCATGTCAACTGTAATTGAAAATAAATTTTAACAAAATGGAAAAAATATTAAATCAATTTCTCATTTGGGAACAGATATTACAATTTTGAGTTTTCTCAGTAGTTCAGGCATTTAATAATTTAGCCTAATAAATTTATATTTGAAAATTGCAAAAAATAGTGGTGCTATTTTAAGAACAAATGTGGAAATTTTCTGTTTAGTTATTTGAAACAAGATAACAGTAGTGTATTGACTGGGCATGTTCTTGGAAATGTGAAAGAACTCAGCATTAAAATAGTTGGGATAAAGAAGCACCAAAATAAATTAAAATACAAGTTTTTGCATTCTCTTACCACTTTTAGTCTGTAATATGAGGAGAGATATTTTTGGATGTGCTTAGATCATTCAAGAATGTTGACTTAATTTCATCATAATAAATTAGATCTCTTGCACACTGTGTCATTTATTTCTCACATTCCTTGAGCATCTTCTTTTTGGTAGGCTTCTTGCTACTTCTGGGTATGTCAGTATCAACAAGACCTACCGTGCCCAAGCTATCTTAGCATCTAGGAGCAACTGTAATGTCAGGAAGATGGTGAGATAGACCCTAAGACCTAAGGACAAGTCCAGAGGAGGAGAGAGGGCATGAGAAGATCTAGATGTGAACAGTCACATGTAAATGTCCTGAGGCAAGCGAGTTTAGGGCCTTGGGCAAATTTTTTGGTGTGAGTCACTTTTACATTAAAAATTGTAATTAAAAAAACAATAATGATAAAATTAAACAAAATAAATTATGTTCAGCTGGGTAGTGGATCAGATGAAGAGGCTGAGGAATAGGTAGATAATGGCCAGTCCCTCCAAAAGTGAGTCCAGAGTGGAGAGACTAAGGACTGCAATGGTTAACTGCTTAATGGTAAAAGACCTAAATTAACCAGTGAGAAATTTCCATCTGAGGCAGGAATGGGATGTGCCTTGTGCTTTTATCCCAGTGCAGATGGCAGTATATATACATCTCCACAGAACCTTAGAGAAGCAATGGTGATACTGCTTTAACATGTGATGCTCAGAAGCCACCCTGCTGGCTGGAAAATAAGCTCACTGTGTATAGAGTGTTTAAATTAGGTTATCTTGGGTATAAATTGGCAAACTGAAAGTGAGTGATAAATGCTTTGATGAGAGCGAACCAGTTAGTGCTTGACTCATTTTACAGAAGCCTTGTACGTATCCACTGGGAAGTTTTTCTTAATTGCTTATAAACTATTCTAAAATGTTCCTTAGCAAGTTACTTAATTAATTTACTCGATAAGAAGCATTTGGGCTGTGTTGGTATGGATGTCCTATGGGGCTGTATGTTGCCTGATATCTTCAGGATTAAAATATAATTAAAAATTCCAAGATGTGAGAATGGTGGTGTTTGAGGTCAGAATTATAATACTAATAATTGCTAATTATCAAAGGCTCAATACATACCAGTCACTGGACCAGGTGCCTTACATAAATTAATTATATTACAGTTGACAAGGTAAACATGAGCCAGGGGGAAAGGTGTTTACCCATTTCAGATAAAGAACCTGAGACTCATATAGATTTGCAGTTTTCATGAGTTCACATTGATCCTAAGAGAAAAGCCTGAAAAGAAAGACTTAGTCTGATACTTCCAGAGCCTGCAATACTCCACTACTCCCAGCCTAAGGTGGACTTGGGGTATCAATTTATTTCTCTGCTCCCTACTCCACAATGTTTCTCAGGCAATTAAAAGATGAAACTTATGGCTAAAGTACTAAGAGCAAGACTAAAGAATGAAGGTATACCCTGGAGGGTGTTTCTCAGTGGATAGAGCATCAGCCTGTCAATTCCTGGTCAAGGGCTCTTACCTGGGTTGAGGGTTCAATCCCCAGCCCCAGCCAGGTGTGTGTGGGAGGCAACCAATCCATGTGTGTCTCTCACATCGTCTCCTCTCTCTCTCTCTCTCTCTCTCTCTCTCTCTCTCTCTCTCTCTCTCTCTCTCTCTCTCTCTCTCTCTCTCTCTCTCCTCCCCCTCCACTCTCTCTGAAAATGGAAAAAATATCCTTGGGTGAGAATTAACAACAAAAAGTATGAAGGTGACAATGAGAATGAAGCACAATGCAGGGATTGTCTGTGATTCATTTACCAGGGTCCTCGTGCTCCCCCCCTACCCCCGCCCAGCTCCTTGAGAGTTGACTCTGCCCTGGGTCCAGCACAAGTGTCCAGTCCCAACCCTTTGCTGCATTACAGCGCCCTTCCCCAGGGGTCTTCCCCAGTGTGCCTCCTGTCCAGGCTGGAACCTGTCCTGCCATCCAGCTCTTCTCCACATCCTCCCCTGCAGGCAGCACCCTGCTCCCCTGAACACACAGCCCATGTCCCCTGCCTCCCCGACCTGGAGCATCCAAATCCCTGCAGATTCCCTCCTTCTCTGAGGACCCCTCAGGCAGCAGCGGCCCTTTCCATGCAATTCCTCACTTCAGATGGCGAAGTTTACACACCTCTCTGCAGCCTCTCTGGCTGCCTCCACCAAACTCAAAGTTTTTTTTTTTAGCCAGATCAGCTGGTATGTAGACTCTGATTTGGCATGAAATCTGCAGGGCCTTGATTTATAACCCCAAGGCTAAAGAGGACTTTCTGAAACAACCATAATTGCAGGAGAATGTCTTTTTTTTTAATTGCAGTTTACATTCAATATTTTCTATTAAGCTCAGGTGTATAGCAGAATTGTTAAACAATCATATTCTTCACAAGGTTCTCCTCCTGATATTGCCAGTCCCACCTGGCACCATACATAGTTATTACAATATTATTGACTATTTCCTGCAGGAGAATTTTATAGGGTGTCCTAACTGGGACAGGCCACTGAATCCGTAGTTTACATATACTACTTTATTTAAAGTCTATGGAGTAGGTGCAACTTGCTTCTTGAACTTGAAATCAAATCAAACATGCAAGTCCTCAGATGTTTATGTCTGCAGGAACCTAATTTTTGTTTCTGGAGTTAAAATCGCTCTTTCCCTAATATAAAGCCTAGATCAACTTCTTTATCCCCCTTTGCATGGTGCATATGACCTTGTGCTATGCAGCCTTTCCTACCAGCAGATCTTATCTAGAACCATCACAAAACATCACTGAGTTTCTAACAATGTTTGACCTCCAAAAGGATGTTGCAAGAGTTTCCATCATTTCCTCCCATGTGGCTCACTGGGTCTTGGGCACATTTATCTATCTTTCCCCAGTGAATAGGATCTGTAACCAAGGCATATTGAGAGGAGCCTTCTTTGCTAGGCTATAGTACAGATATATACACACACCAGGGTTGCAAGTGCCTTTCTTAGTATTTGCATTGTTGAGATGGGACATGTAAGAAGATAGGGAAGCTAAAGGTGAAAAAGAGAAGAGGTAATGGAGGAGAAGGAAAACTTCAAAGACGACTTACTTTATAGAAGTATTTTTAAGTTTTTTTTCTCTAAAAATAAAGAACCAGGTGTATTTTAGACATAATGCATCCCTGCAAGGTGATTCTGGTTCTCTCAGTTTCCAATATTCTTAAGGCTACACATAAGTGTATATGGTGAAGAAAATTATGTCCCATGGCATTAGGCAGTATGTCATTTCAGCAAAAATAGGAATGATATCTAGTGGGTTCATCCAAAAATTATTTTTATTTCTGTAGCCCTAAAAATATGCTGTTTTAGTTTGCATGCTTTTGATTTAAAAATAGATGGTACATTATGTACAAGATAAAGATAAAGGGAATGGAAATTATTTTTTCTGTAGTAATGAAAATACATAGAGCCACGCCAATTCTAAAGCAAGAATGAAATACTATATGAAAAATTTTAAAACAGAGATAAATACAGCAAGAAAATTTGTATCAGTCATAATAAAAAAAAAGTCATTATATTAGAGAGAGATTTGAGGTTAATATACTAATTGAATTGGCTGATATAAAAAAAATGAGGAGGCAGAAAATTTAGAATTACTAGCCCCAGAGTAGAATTTGCAGGGACTACAGTCAATTCATTATAACATGCTCAATTTACTTATTTTTAAGAGAACATTTAGTCTAATGACTTAGGGACTATTTGACATCTGCAAAATCTCTTCATAGGATTACCTAGATTAATGTTTTATTGAGCAACTAACTGGGAGAAGACAATCTTGGGGACACAGCTTAGTATTCTGCCAATAGCCTAAAGGTTAATCATTTTACTCCTAGAGAAACTCTTACAAATATGCCCAAAACACAAACAGAAAAGTGTTTATAAAAAGTAACGTTTTGGGCCAAAACCGGTTTGGCTCAATGGATAGAGCGTCGGCTTGGGGACTGAAAGGTCCCGGGTTCGATTCCAGTCAAGGGCATGTACCTTGGTTGTGGGCATATCCCCAGTAGGGGATGTGCAAGAGGCAGCTGATCGATGACTCTCTCTCATCGGTGTTTCTAACTATCTCTCTCTCTCCCTTCCTTTCTGTACAAAATCAATAAAATATATTTTTTAAAAAAAGTAACGTTTTGGAAACAACTTTAATGTATATATTTATCAACAAGGTTATAAATATATAAAGTGTGTTATTTTTATAAAATGTGAAAGGTGGAATTTAAGCCACATGTTTCAATATGGATGAATCTCAAAACTACACTGGACAAAACAGACAGTTATAGCAGAATTTATAAATTATGATATCATATACAACAAATATTGTCTGCAAAATGTATGGCATATGTGTTAGAGATACCAAAGCAAAGAACTCCTATAAATCATTAATAAAAACCCAATATAGACTTCTAGTCAAGATGGAGGTATAGGTAAATGCAGTACTACCATCTGCCCACAACCACATCAAAATTACAACTGAAGTACAGAACAACCATCATTCAAAGCTGCCTAAAATCTAGCTGAATGGAAGTCCTACCACTAAAGATTTAAAGAAAAAGCCACATTGAGACTGGTAAGATGGGTGCTGGTGAGGAATGGACTGGCCTCACACCCATGTGTGGTGGATAAAATTTGAGAGGGATATCTTGGCTGCAAAGGTCCCCTGTGAGGAGAGAGGGGTCCCAGCACCTCACCAGCCTTCCCTCCTCCAGCCTATGATTTCAATGCCAGGAAGCTAAGTCCCCATAACTTCTGGCTGTAAAAACCAGCAGGGATTGAAGCTGAGGGAGACAGAAGACTGCTGGAGTCCCTAGAATTCCTCTAAAAGGGCCTACACATGGACTTACTCAGACTCACTTCCTCTGAGCTCCAGCACTGGGGCAGCAACTTGAAAGGCAGCAGGAACATATGGGGAGGAACTGAATTGTCTGGCATCAGGGAAAGAGCTAGGAGGGCAGCTTTCTGCCAAACAAAAGTGTTGGCAGAGGCCATTGCTCCCTCCCTTCCTTCCTTCCTTCCTTCCTTCCTTCCTTCCTTCCTTCCTTCCTTCCTTCCTTCCTTCCTTCCTTCCTTCTCTTTCTTCCTTCCTTTCTTTCTTTCTTTCTTTCTTTCTTTCTTTCTTTCTTTCTTTCTTTCTTTCTTTCTTTCTTTCTTTTTTCTTTCTTTCTTTCTTTCTTATTTGTTTGTTGTTGTTAATACTCACTGGAGAATACTTTTTCCATTGATTTTTAGAGAGAGTGAAGGGAGGGAGAGAGACAGAGACAGACAAACATCAATGTGAGAGATACACATTGATTGGTTGCCTCTCACATGCAGGGTCAAACCTGCAACCCAGGCACATTGACCAGTAATTGATTCCATGACCCTTCAGTGCAAGGGCCAACACTATCTATTCACTGAACACCACTGGCCGGGGCCCATTGCTCTTTTTCTGAACCTGCAGGTTGGCCCTATGTCTGAGTCTCCATCAACCTGGCTCACACTGTTCAACTCACCCTAGTGATTCCCTGAGACTTCACTACATCCAACTTTCAGGCCCATCCAAGCTGTTTCCAGGGGCTAAATCATGATCCATAAAAGGGAAGATTGGTAAATTAGGTATTATTAAAATTAAAAACATTTGCTCTGTTAATTATCTTGTTAAGAGGATGGAAAGACAAGATATCCAACAAAGAGCTAGTACGGTATCTAGAATATGTAAACAACTTTCAAAAATCAACAATAAAAACAATTGATCCAATCAGAAAATGGGCACAAGATGTGAAGTGACATTTCACTGAAGAGAACATATGGAAAGCAAGTAATCACATAAAAAAAGATGTTAAATCTCATTAGCCATTAGGCAAATGCAAGTTAAAGCTACAATGAGATATCACTATATATCTATGATAATGGCTAAAATAAAAAATAATGAAAATGTCAAATGCTATTCATGATGTGAATAAACTACTAGTAGATCACTCATCCATTGCTGGTGAGGATGTAAAATGGTACAGCCATTCTGGAAAATTTTGACAGCATCTTATAAAACTAAGTACACAATTAATGTACAATTCAGCAATTGCACTCTTGAGAATATATCCAAGATAAATGAAAACTTGTGTTTACACAAAACCTGTTCACTAATTGACTGTGCATAGCAGCTTTAGTTGTAATAACCAAAGGCTAGAAACAATGCAGATGTCCCTCAATGAGTGAATGGCTAAACAAATGATAGTACATCCATATCATGGAATACTATTCAGGAATAAAAATAATTAAATATTGATGCACAAACTACTGGATAGTGTCCAGGGAATTATGCTGATTGACAAAAACCAGTTCCCTATCAAATTACAAACTGTATTATTCATTCTATTTATATAACATAATTTAAATGACAAGATTATAGAAATGGATGCGAGACCAGTGGTTTCCATGGCACAGGGGCAGGTGGGTGATAGATACACTATGCTATACAAAGGATCCTTGTGGTAATGGAATTAGTCTGTATTTTGACTGTATTAATTTCAATATCCTGTTTGATACATAATAATAATAACGTTTCACAAGTGTTGCCATTGGGGGAAACTGCATAAAGGGTACACAGGATCTTTCTGTATTGTTTCTTAGAACTTTATATAAACCAAATTTATCTACGAATAAACATTTTATTTTTTTAAGAAAATAGTGCAATTAATGGTTAAAATTATAGGCTATAGAGCAGACTAATTGGGTTTAAATATTTTTTAAATTAATCCTCACCAGAGGATATCTTTTCATTGCTTTTTCAGAAAGAGTGGAAGGGAGAGCAGTAGGGAGGATAGAGAGAGGAAAAAAACACATACATGCGAGAGAGACATTGGTTGTTGGTGAGCAAACCTAGGGAAGTGTCCTTGACCCAGAATCAAACCCATAATCCTTCAGGGCACAGGCTGATGCTCTTAAACACTGAGCACATCGGCCAAGGCTGGGTTCAAATCTTGAATCTATGTCCTGTCATCTGCTATAAGTTTATTTATACACCCTGTACCTTGATTTCATGTTTAAAATAGGAATAATAGAATTTACCTTATAAGGAGTTACTAGCACAGTTTAAATTAATTCCTGTAAAGTACATAAAACAGTGATTTCCACAGATTTATGCTCAATAAATGTCAGCCTTATTCATTATGATGATTATGGTTGTATGTATGTCCATGTTTGTGAAAAATGTGAACTTTGCATGGGATGGGTATATATCAACTGCAATTTAATGGCTATTTTAGGAGCTAGAAATGGGAATGAGATAAAAGGTAAAACTTCATCTGTGAGTATTTTTTAAAAATATATTTTATTGATTTTTTACAGAGAGGAAGGGAGAAGGTTAGAGAGCTAGAAACATCAATGAGGGAGAAACATCAACCAGCTGCCTATTGCGTACCCCCTATTGGGGATGTGTGCCAGCAACCAATGTATATGCCCTTGACTGGAATCGAACCTGGGACCTTTCAGTCCGTAGACCGATGCTCTAGCCACTGAGCCAAACCGGCTTCAGCATCTGTGCGTATTTTAAATCTTTAAAAAAAAATAGCATTAAAGCAAATATTACAAGTATTCATTAGAAAAGTTGGGTTTTAATTATTCTTTATTTTGTTATATGGTTATATTATTTATAAATTTCTATTTTAGTATTAAAAGCAGGTAAATATATTTTGTCTCTGTCATATATTTTATATTATGTACATATTATAAATTATTTTATTATTGTTTTAGAAGAAATTGTAATTTTCTTATATTTGTTTTACAAGGACATTTTCAAGTAATTTAGAAATAACACATTTTGAAATGAACTCATTGCATAAGTATGTTTTTAACATTTTTCAGAAATAAACTCTTTTTAGTGCATTCTCTTGATTTTCAAGTACTTTATAACACAGAGTACCCTAGACAAAATTTTACTTTTTATTAATGACTAAAGAAAATATTATGAAATTATTTTGCTTTTAATGTTAGAAATCATTAATATTTCCTGGCATAATTAAATTTTTTCTAAAGAATATAAATTACTCTTTGAATTCCCTCAATTGTGATGTTTTTGACACAGTTGTTGCTCTCTCCAGTTTCTCCAATCCTGTCAACTGTCACTCTCAGTTGGAGCATCTCTCATTTCTCTTTCATCCACACTAGGGGTGTCGAACTCAATCAGAGAAGGGGCCAAAATCTAAAATCCAGCCTAAATCACGGGCCGAATGGTTTACTGAACAGTCATAAACTGACAATGTCATAAACTGACAGCAGAGTGCAGTGATGACAGCGCGGTGCGGGCCACATTGCAAGGCCTGGCGGGCTGGATTTGGCCCGCGGGCCTTGTGTTTGACACATGTGATCCACACCTATGATGTTCTCCTTTGTATAGCAAGATATTAAAGTTGATAAAAAACTAAACAGATCAGCCATCCTATTTAATATCTTTGACATCATTCAAAGTTAATGGCCTCACAGTCCCAGCAAATATCTCCCCGCCCCCCTCTGCATCCCCCAGGAAAGTGTTTCATAGGATTCTCTCATCTCTTAGACCTTGATTTTACTAACCACCATGATCAATATTATTAAAATTTGTTGCAACCATTTCTTAAAATATATTTTAGTCTTTTAATGTTTATTTTTTCAGATAATTGGATCAGAACTCAAACCTTAAATGAATGATAATCTACTAATATTAGCCCAAATATTATATGTTCATATATCAGTATCAATAGTCATACTCATTGATCAATTCACTCTTGTTCAAACCATATTTATGGAGTGTCTACTAAAGGTGAGGCATTTTTTTAGATACTGAATGTACAGAAATGATTGACATTCAATCATTGTAATCCCTGTAATACATATGTTTGCCATTTTGGACATTAAGTATTATAAAATTTGATCATTTTAAACTGATAATTTAAAAAGTGAGAAATTAGAATTATATTTATTGTTTGATTTAAAATGCTGGAATTGTTAGCACATATCTCATTAAAACTAAAGAAGTAAAATTTAGATAATGTATTCTAAGAGTACTGTAAAGAAAGTACTATGTAAGAGAACTCTATTTAAAATTGAACTATACATAATCTATCACCTTAGTTACAGGACTCTCTTTTGCTTAATAAGTAGTGCAAAGAAGTAAGATTTATAAATCTGCTTATCCATGCAATCTTGTAAATCATGTACATTACAGGAAATATTATTTGTTTACTTACCTTTAGAAATGTTCATTGATCACTTAGCATATAAAATGAGCCACTGGCCTTGTCATAATTTGATCCACCACTATTTCTATCTAAATCTGTCTTTTCTCTCTGTCTCTTCCTTTCTCCCTCCCCCCCTTCTCATATATACCTTTTTTTTTTGCAGTTTTGAAAACCTCACTCACGAGTCTATTTGCTCCATTAGACTTGCAAATTACAAATAAAGCATATAACTGTAGATTTCTATTCAAAACTGATGAGAAAGATTTGTACTTACACACTCTCTTATTCAGTTTGTGTTGCTATAACAAAAATACCACAAACATGTTGTCTTAACCAATAATAGTTATTTCTCATAGCTTGGAGGATGGAAGTCTGTGACTGGGTAAGGTTCTGGTGAGGTTCCTCTTCCAAGTTGCAAACTGCCTACTCCTTAGACTTTTTACATCATAACAAAGACTTTTGTATTAATATATGAGTCATTGGAAGTTTTTAAGTATAAAAGTGGAATGATTAATTTGAATTCTACATAACTTACTTAGAAAGTAGAGTGGGGAATGGATTTGAAAAGCACCACATTAGAAGAAAATAAAGTTTGAGGACTAAATCCAGGCCTCTTCATGAGTTGATGAGGACCTCACTAGAATAACAGTCGTTGACTATGAATGGGTGGATGCCAGAAATATTTGGGCAATGATATTAACACAACTTGGTGATTAGTGAGGAGTAAAAGAGACAAAGTAGTTGTTTAGGTTATCCATTATCATATAGCAAATTGGCCCAAACCTTAGCAGTTAGAAACAACAGCAAACATTCATTATCTTATACTAGAGGCCTGGTACATGGATTCATGCACCAGTTGGGTCCCTCGGCCTGGCCTGCATCCTCTTGCAATCTGGGACCCCTCAGGGGATGTTGGATAGCCAGTTTCTGCCCAATCCCTGCAGGCCCAATCTAGACAGGAGGGAGCCTGATCCTGTGCATTGATCATCTGTCCCCTGGTGGTCAGTGTGCATCATAGAGGCTGGTCTACCAGTCGTACAATCATTTGGTCACTTAGGCATATATATAGTTTCTGTGGGTCAGGATTCTGGATCAGCTTACCTGGATGTTTCAGGCTCTGGTATTCACTTCTGTGGTTGTAGTCATGATGTCAGCTAGTGTTGCATGTCAACTGGTTTGACTGTGCTTAAAGTGTCTGCTTCTAAGATAGCTCACTCACCTGACTATTGGCAGGAGATCTGTTTCTAGATGGTTCTTGCAGGAGGACTCACCTCCTTGCCAATGAAAATCTCCGTAGGGTCACTTGAGTATCCTCAGGAAATATCAGCTGCCTTTCCCTACAACCAGCTATCCAGGGAAAAGGAAAAGATATAAGCTGAAAATCTAGCTTGGAACTCAAATGCAGTCTTTATGCAGTATCCTATTGGTTACATAGGTGGGAAATGACTACACATGGGCATCCATAGCATGAGGCAAGACTAATAACAAATGCAGTGGTAAATAATAGAGCCCACATTCTTGTCTTTGGTGTTTAGTTAGATTATGGTGTCATCTATATAATAAAAAATAAAAAGGAGCAATTTATTGTGGTTTGTTTGGGGTCCATGTGTGTGTCTGTTTCTGTGTGTGTCTGGGTTCAGAAAGTAGAAGGTAATGAGCTCAGATTTGAAAATTATCCTGCAAATGCTAAGTAATATGCTTTGGAAGTGCAATAATATGTTTAGTAATGAAGAAATAGATTTAAGAACCACCAGCATTTTAAAGAATATATTTTATTGATTTTTTTTCTACAGAGAGGAAGGGATAGAGAGTTAGAAACATCAATGAGAGAGAAACATTGATCAGCTGCCTCCTGCACACTCCCCACTGGGGATGTGCCTGCAACCAAGGTACATGCCCTTGATCAGAATCAAACCTGTGGCCCTTGAGTCTGCAGGCCAATGCTTCATCCACTGAGCCAAACCAGTTAGGGCAATCACCAGCATTTAAATGGTACTTTAAATCTTAAGATTAGGAAATTTCATCCCAGTAGAGCATAAAAATGAGGTGAACAAAAACAACATTGTTTAAGAAAAAATAAGCAAGGTAGCAAGGTCATGAAAGATATTAAGCAAAGTGATCAGAGTAGTAGACATAATTAAGATCGGCACTATAAAAATAAAGGGAATAAATAGTGTAAGGAAGTGAGTAGTAATCACTCAAACAAAGCAAAAGTGTCCAGTGAACTAAAATATATTGATTGGAGCCCTAGCCAATTTGGCTCAGTGGATAGAGTGTCAGCTTGTGGACTGAGGGATACTGGGTTCGATTCCAGTCAAGGGCACATGCTCAGGTTTCAGGCTCAATTACCAGTAGGGAGCGTGCAGGAGGCAGCCAGTCAATGATTCTCTCTCATCATTGATGTTTCTATCTCCCCTTCCCTCTTCGAAATCAATAAAAATGTATTTAAAATAAATTAAATAAAATGTACTCATTGGATTTAGCAGTATTTATGCCACTAATGATGTTGCCAGTGCAATTTCAAGTGCGGGAGTGGAGAAACAGAAAACATAACAAAAAGTTAAGTACAGATCATTAAATAAACTGTGTTTAATTATACGCACCAGTTATGTTTCATTTTGGAAACAGAAACCCTTCAGAATATTTAAGACAGTAAAGTTAATATTGGGAATGATTACACAGGTGATGGGATTGCTGAAAAAACAGGCAGGAGATGATGTGGTAACTCCCATATTAACAATCTCTAAAGCTGCCTTGGCTGACGGGATGGAGGAAAGAGGGGAAGGGGGGTTACTGACATCCAGAAATGGGGTCTCCAGGAGGAAGATGGAGTCAATTCTTATAAGAACTGAAGAGAAGCAACTGCTGCAGAAAACGCCCCATTGGCAGACAGAGTGAGTGAAGCATACCCTTCCACTTCCTCCCACTGATAGTGCCTAACCACTGGCAGAATACAGTAGACTCAAGCTGATCCAGGAATGTGGGAGACATTTTTTTTTTCTGAGGTCAATGTGACACAAAATGGAAAACGAAGAGGAAAGTATTTTGAGACCATATAGAGGAAAGTCTGACACAAAGTTTTAAAAACTTGTCAACCTTGTAAAGACAAACCAAATTAGAAGCTCCTCGTGAGAAAGTTAGTAGAACTGTATTCATAATGCAAAATGAATTTCACTTAAAGTATTTCAAAGGCCGAGGCCTATGTTCTAGGTAAGATACCCATAAATTGAAGAACTTTTATCTCGGCACTTTTAATGTAGAAAGATTTAGCCTGACTTGAAATAATTGAGCTTGCCTTTATCTTTCATAATGCAGGAAGTCATCAAGAATTCCCTGTGCAGAGTACACTCATGAAATATTTATAATTCATTTTATTCCTAATTAAATATTTCCTGTTTTGATTCAGTGAATTTTCGTTTTTAAAGATATGAGATAGTAATAAAATACGATGCATTCAGAAATTCACCATAGTCATAAGACAGAACAGCAAGTAAAACATAATTTTATCATTTAAGTTATTTTAGGTTCTTGCTCATCAAACTGTTAAATATTATTGATCTAGTAAAATATACAGCATCATACAATTAGAGTGTGCATTGTAAACATTCTCACAATGTCCATTCCCCTCTCCCTAAGCCTTAACAGAATTTTAATTTTTAAAAAATATATTTTTATTGACTTCAGAGAGAGCGAGAGAGAGAGCGAGAGAGAGAGCGAGAGCGAGCGAGCGAGAGAGAGAGATAGAGAGCGAGAGAGAGAGCGAGAGCGAGCGAGCGAGAGAGAGAGATGGAGAGGGAGAGAGAGAGAGAGAGACATCAATGATGAGAGAGAATCATTGATTGGCTGCCTCCTGACACCCCTACTGGGTATAGGGCCCGAAACCCAGGCATATGCCCTGATAGAAATCGAACTGTGACCTCCCGGGTCATAGGTCAATGCTCAACCACTGGAGCCATGCTGGCTGGGCCTATAAGAGTCTTAATTTTTTAAAAAAATTCAATACTCTCATTCCATGTGCCTCAGAGGAATCTGACCCCACATATCTCATTGGTGTTCAAGCCTGAATGGCTTAAGCCAATGAATTTATACATCTTGGAAACTGGACAGAATGTGGGCAAGTGATTTAAGTGGGTAATCTGTTTGTGGGGGGTGGATTAAAAGTCTCTTGGAGTGCTGGAACACAAGAGCTATTGCATACCTTCTGCAAATTGTTAATGCTGTTGTGGAGGCCAAAACTGCTGCAGTTATCTTGCTGCCAGACTAAAGAGAGAAAAGGAGGTTGATTAATGTCAAGATTATTTCAAGAAAATGAAGAAACAGTTATTGGCATAAGCCAAATCTGAAGCCTGATTTACAATTTTATTGCCAGTTATATGGGCAACTGAAATTCTTTTTTTTTAAATATACTGTTATTGAGTTCAGAGAGCAAAGGAGAGATAGAAACCCAGAACCCTTCAGTCCATAGGCCAGTCCACTAAGCCAAACTAGCTAGGGCTAAAACTCTTTATTATTCAGGTAAGTTTAAGTAGTATTTTCTTTCACTAGCTGCAAAAGCAGTTTACATCAATGTACAAAGTGTGTGAATATATGAGCATGCATATATATGTATGTTATATTTATATACTATTCATATGTACTCATATATATATAATTTTAAGTATTTCAAATATGAATAGATAATTTTTAAATTCCCACAGAACATTCTATATGCTATATCTATCCATCACCTCATGTAATAATATAACTAATATATTATTTTTTTGAAATGAATAATTTTAAGTAAAAGTATTTTCACTCTATTTTACTTTTTTAAATAGAAATTATAGTTTTATGTAACCCATGACCCCACACTTAAACAACCTCCCCTACCATCAAAATCTCATAAGAGAGTGAGGGATACACTTGTTAAAAATCAATGATCCTACGCTGACACCTTGTTATTACAGAAAATTCATAGTTTACAATAGGGTTCACTCTTAGTGCTGTACTTTCCTTGGATTTTGACAAATGCATGATGACATGTATCACTATTTTAGTATATTCGTGCACCGGGGTGGGGAAGCCCCTTAGCCCAGCCTACGATGATGCCAGCATCCTGAGCCTGGGCCGGCCTCTGGCCAGAGCCCCACCTGCCTGCCCTCCCTTCCTCCACGGGCCAGAGTGCGAGGGTCGCTGGGGCTCTTCGCCCTGGCAACACCACCAGTGTCCAGCACTCCGGCCACTATAGGCCCCACCATCTTTGTGATGGAGTAACAGTTAATTTGCATATTACCCTTTTATTAAATAGGATAGTTTTAATGCCTCTTATATCCTCTGTGCTATGTCTATTCAACCACCGCTTTCCCTTAATCCTGGACACTGCTAACCCTTTTACTGTTTCTGTAGCTTTTCCAGAATGTAGTCTATATTATACAGTATGTAGGCTTTCCAGATTGACTTCTCTCACTTCATAATATTAATTTAAGTTTTCTCCATTTCTTTTCATAGCTTGGTAGCTTGTTTCTTTTTAAGTATTGAATAATTTCCATTCTCTGGATGTTCCACAATATTTTTAAATTGAATTTATCGGGGTGACATTGGTTAATAAAATTATTATGTAGGTTTCAAGTGCATAGTTCTATAATTCATCATCTGTATGTTGTGTGTTCACCAGCCAAGTCAAGCCTCCTTCCATCACCATGTAACCCACCTTTATCCTCTTTTATGTCCCACACCCATTTCCTCGCTAGTAATCACCATATTGTATCTGTGTCTATGAGGTTTTTGTTGTTATTTTTTCTTAATCCCTTCAGTTTTTTCACCCAGCCAGCAAAGTGCCTCCTGTCTGACAGCTGTCAGTTTGTTCTGTGTCTATGTGACTATTTATCTTTTGTTTGTTAGTTTATTTTGTTTATTTGATTCTGTATAGACTTGAAATCATATGGTATTTCTATTCCCCTGACTGGCTAATTTCACTTGGTATAATACTCTTCAGGTCCATCTATGCTATAGCTAAAGGGACAATTTCCTTCTTTTTTTAAAACCAAGTAGTATTCCATTGTGTAAATGTACCACTGATTTTTTACTGAGTTATCTATGGATGGGGACTTGGGCTGCTTCCAAGTCTTGACTATTGTAAATAATGCTGCAATGAACATAAGGATGCATATATTCTTTTGAATTGGTGTTTCAGTTTTCTTCAGATATATCTCTAAAAGTGTAATGGAATCATTGAATTATATGGCAGTTTTATTTTTAATTTTTTGTTGTGGCTTTAATTTGTATTTCTCTGAGGACTTGTGATGGTGAGCATCTTTTCATTTGTCTATTGGCCATCTGTATGTCTTTTTTAGATCCTTTCCCATTATTAGATGTATCATTGATGAGTATGTTCTATTCAATGGGTTGTCTTTTCCTTTTGTTGGTGGTTTACTTTGCTGTGCAAAAACTTTTTAGTTTGATGTAGTCCCATTTGCTTATCTTTTCTTGTATTTCCTTTGCCACAGGAGATATATCAGAAATAATATTGTTATGAGAGATGTCTGAGATTTTACTGAGTATGTTTTCATCTAAGATTTTTTATGGTTTCAAGTTTTACATTTAAGTGTATAATCCATTTTGAGTTTATTTTTGTGTATGGTTTAAGAAGGTGCTCTAGTTTCATTTTTCTGCTCATATCTGTCCAATTTTCCTAACCCCACTTATTAAACAGACTATCTTTACCCCATTGCACGTCCTTGCCTCCTTTATCAAGTATTAATTGACCATAAAAGTGTGGGTTTATTTATGGGCCAAATTAAGTGTTTCTTTATACTTGAATTGGCACATTCTATCAGTTGTCCTGGCCATATACAAATGAGTCAATTTCTGCTTGCAGAATCCTAAACAAAATACAGTTAATAAATCCTAGAATTTAACTTAAAATTCCAGTGGTATAATAAATACAAGGGATGGAGTTATCAATGCTCTTAGAGTTGCTAACAGTTTTTTGAAATATAATGAAAGGCACTGAATTTCTTCCATGAAAAAACAAAAAACAAAACATTGTACAATGTGTCAGTACATACAAAACTTAAAGATACTATATTGGGTTCTCAGATTGAGTGGTTCCAATCCCTGCAATAGGATATTATTTATTCAATAGCAATATACAATTTAAGGGTAAACAACTAATGTTAATGCACGTGATTAAAAAATTTTAAATAGGTCTAACAGATATTTCTATACTTCAAGGGAGGGATAATCTGTTTTAAAGATCTTAGTCCATATCTCCATTTATCCCCCATATACTCTCTTCCATGGAAATAAAATAAAGGAAAAAAAATAAAGATCCTGGTTTGGAAAATGTGATATATGGATAAGATGGTATATTATTCAGCTTTTTAAAAGAAGAAAATCTGTTGATCATAGCACATTAAAATGGCTTACAAAATACAGTTCTGGATTTGAAACATTGGCTTAGAGATGAATTGTGAGCTCAAATATGAGTATAAGCTAATCCGTTCAACTATCCATTCATGTGACTTGAATATGTTTTGTCATTGGTCTTAATACTGGGTTTATTTTAGATTTGCATATTCAAGGTTAGAACTTTTCAAAGATAGTCATCTTGTATATATTAACATTGACTTATGTAAAAGAATGTGTACTTAAATATCCCTGAGGGTGGGCAAGAATTAATTTGCATCAATCATACCTATAAAAAATAGTTTGTGTTACTTTGGGAAACACTGTATTATATATTTGTTCAAGTGTTTGATAATAAAGCAGCACATGGTTTTCAACTGTCTTTTTAAAGATTGTGGAAAAACGGAGAATTTTAGCTATTCCCATGAAAAGCTTATGAATAAAGGTATCAGTTTTTATAAGACATAGAAACATTTACAGGTGAATGCGTGCTTTGAAGAGAAACATAGTTTCACTGTATATCTTAAATTCCTTTTTTTAAAATGTTTTTATTGGTTTCAGAGAGAAGGGGAGAAGAACATATAGAAACATCAATGATAAGAGATAATAGTATTGGTCAGCTGCCTTCTGCACGCCCCACATTGGGGATCAAGCCTGCAACCTGGGCATGTGTCCTGACCCGGAATTAAACAGTGATCTCCAGGTTCATAGATTGATGCTCAACCACTGAGCTATGCCAGCTGGGCTTAAATTCCTTTAGTATTCTTTACTTGTTTATAATATAGTGAAACCTATGCATCAAATGGTCTATTCAACAATGGAGCAAGAGCATATCCAATTTTTAACAAATCCAGAAGCACTTTTTTCTACATTTCCATGTTACATGAAAAATATTTTTACTTACAAAGAGGGATTATAGTAGATGAGAGTTTGTCAGTAATTTTATTGCTGGAGGAATCAGTGTGGAATGCTAAGATAGGTTTTGCAAGAGCTTAGCATCTGTGCTGCCATACGCCTCCATTTTTTAAAGCTATTTTCCAGAGTTGAACCATTGACACTATTTTACCACCTGATACTTCTTTTGACATTCATGCAACAAATATTTCAAATGGAACATTATATCTTGAGAGGCTAGGAAGCTAAAAAAAAAAGAGAGAAAGAGTATGCAATCCCTTTCTTCTCACAATAGTCACAACTTGGCCTTTGATCTGACTTGAGACTCTTTATCCTTCTCTACAACAAGGTAGGAGGAGGCTGTTTCTGCTAGGATTAAGTAGGGCAAGAAGCCATGTATAATAACTCCTATCTCTCCTAATGTGGAGCATTTAGATACCAACATTTAGTAAATACATATGTGTAATACATTTTCTGGACTTTATCTCCAATTTTTCTGCCAGTTAGCATATTCTTTTTTCTTTAAAAACTCTAAAAGTTTCGTGTCAGTGAACAGGAACAGAATATTTTACCGAAAAAAATTCAAAGAATTTTTTTTTGTGTGTGTGTGTAAAGATGCACCCCTAGTGATGAAGTGTTTGTGCCTGGAATGATAAAGGTAATTTTCTTATTGTTCGCACAGCAGGCTGGCATCTTTTTCTTCTTAATAGGAAAAGGTCTTATCCTTAGCAATGGTGAATGAGTTTTTCAGTTACTTGGCAACAATAATTTTTTTAAAAAGACACAAACAGTAAAGGACCCATCATCAACATCAAGACAAATAGTTCTGCCTCAGCTAGTTTTAATGCCCAAATGGAGACATTAAGTTCCTTGTTTCAAGAATTAAACCCAATGCATATGACCAGGTTGAACCCTGGTATATGCAGGGATCTGAAACATTTTAGCTGTTGTGTATGAAACAGTATGTGGGGGAAAAGTGATAATTATGAGACATTAACCAGAATAAACAAAGCACCACGGTAATGCATGAGACAGAGACAGTTTTGTACAATAATTTAAATATCAGGACATAGTTTTGGTACGTCCTTATGATCATTAGTACCTCGGAGACATACACATGCACTGTGTGAATGCTGTTGTCTATTGGTAAAGAATAACTAGAAATAAATACTTCATTAATAAATGCTGTCATTGCGTGTCCAGTGTGGCTCAGTGATTGAGCATGGACATATGAACCAGGAGGTCATGGTTCGATTCCCAGCCAGGGTACGTGTAGGCTTGATCCCCAATAGGGGAAGTGCAAGAGGCAGCCGATTAATGATTCTCTCTCATCATTGATGTTTCTCTCTCTCTCCCTCTCCCTTCCTCTCTGACATCAATAAAAATATGGTGTTTTTTTTAAAAGAGGAGCTCATAATGACCAAAATTTTGAGCAACAAAATAACGCTAATAGATTATAACCAGAGGAATAAAAAGTTCACATGTTTATAATGATATAAATATTTGGTTAAACATATAGATGGAAGAGACATGAAAGCTCCTCCTTGTAGTGGAATTGCAATTAATAACTGTGTAAAGAATGGAAATAGGAACCACTATTAGGCAGATACCACAGTGTTGATTATGGCACATTTGATTTACTAATGGGTGCTAAGATCAGTGAGTTTGAAGAGAGAACATATTTACCTGGTCTCAAAGTATCTCCCCCCAAGGCATTTGTTGACTATAGGATAAATCATATTAAATTTACAGTAAAAGCTCCCAGCAGAGACCACCAATAATGCCAAGTGTGATGTCAGCAGTAATGAGAGATATTGAAATTAGGAACCCTATGATATGGTGTACTGAGAAACACATGGCACCATGTCTATGGTTCTTTCTCCAAGGAAGTATGAACCCAGTCTGATAATGAGAAAACATTAGGCAGGACCAAACTGATGGATACTGAGCAAAACAACTGATCAGTACTCTTTGTCAATGTCATAAAAAGCAAGGGGAGACAAAGAAACTATTGTGGATTGTAGAAGTACATGGAGAAATAACACCTAAATGTGATGTGGGGCACTGAATCAGATCCTTCAAAAGGATAGTAATGGGAAATGGTGAAATTTGAATGAGGTAGTTAATTTGGTTAATGTTTTTAGGGCAACAATAATTCAAAGTTTTGTGTTTTGTTTTGTTTGTTTGTTGTTGTTTTTTGTTTTGGTAAAGATGCACCCCTAGTGATAAAGTGTTTGTGCCTGGAATGATAAAGGTAGTTTTTCTATTGTTCACACAGCAGGCTGGCATCTTTTTCTCCGTAATAGGGAAAGGTATTATCCTTAGCAATGCTGAATGAGTTTTGGCAGTAGTTATCTAAGAAAACATTGGAATAGTTGGGTGAGGGATATATTGAAACTTTTTATATTATTTTTGCAACTTTCCTATAAGTCTAAAAGTATCTGAAATGAAATGTTGAAAAAAAATAACCATTATAAAAAAAAAATCAGGACTTCCACTTCTGGTAGCTGTAAACAACTTTTAAAATATGCAGAATATATGAATTGACTGAAAAACAGTCAAAGCTAGATTATAATCCTCAGAAGTAGGAAAACAAATGAGATTGGCTTCCCAAATCACCCTGTGTTTCTGCTTGGTGGCAATGTCTAGACTGTAGTGCAGGGCGGATAAGCCAAAAGAAAACACAATATACTCAATGAAGTAAGGACACAGTGATGAGAGTTTGGGAAAGGTGAGGCTGCTGAAATTTGCAGGGCAAATTGTTGGAGAGAAGAGAGTTGGGTAGTTAGTGCTCTAGAAATCTGTAGAAGGATCCCCTTGCAGGCTTTATTGAACATTCAACTACTCATGTGAAAGGCAGGATACCATGAGGCTGGGCAAAGAGCAAATACCAGGGGAATTTAAAAAAATATACTGGGAGCAATGAACTGTACAACTATTGGAAGACAAACATAACTAGAAGACTTTTTAAGTATTGAATAGCCTGAGGGGAGAGTTCTCTGAACACCCAAAGTAATTCAGTGGAATCTCAGACAAGTCCAAGTTTTCGGAATAGGGCTAATATAGTTCAAGAATAATGGCTACCATAGACCATCCTAACAAAGCTTGGCAATGGGTTTCAAAAGAAAAAATATGATGGGTAAATGAATGAATTGCTTGTTTAAACTTTTTATTAAGAGAAATGAAATCTACAGATTCATAAGATACCATTAAAAAAAAACTACTGGGTATACAAGGAAGCTGGGAAATATGACCAAATAGGGGAAATATAACTTGTAATCAGGAGAAAAATCAGAGATCATGAAAATAACAGACAATGACTTTAAAATAACTATTATAAATGTGTCCGAAGTTTTAAAGGAAAATACAAACATATTGAATGAACAACTAAATATATCAATACAGAAATTGAAACTATAAGAAGAAGAAAATCATTTCATAAATTTGAAATAATCTTTATTAAGAATGCAGCTGGCTTTTCTTATAGAAATCAACAAACTGATGCAAAAGTTTATATGAAACACAAAAGGAAATACATTAGTCAATGAATCTTGAAAAAGGAGAACAAAGTTAATGTTTTTATGCCATTTGGCTTAAATATTTATGATTAAAATACAGTAGTGAAGTCAGTGATTATTCTAAAGACAGATAATCAGATTAGTGAAATATGATAGAAAATCCAGAAATACAATCAAACATATGATTAATTAATTAAAAACCAAAACAATCAATAAATCTAATGGGGAAATAAAAATGTATTCAAACAATGAGTTGGTACTGTATGAACATGAACCTTGATTACTACCCAACTTAATACAAAAACATTAATTTGTATTGGATCATAGCCTAAAACTTGTAGCTAAAAGCTTCTAGTAGACAACATAGGAGAATATCTTCATAAGCTTCAAGTAGTCAAATAATTCTTAGACAAAAGCCAGATAACAATAAAAGAAAAAAATGATAAAACAAAAATTTTAAAATCTGCTGAACAAAAGATATGAAAACTAATAAGCAAATCAGCAAGTTACAATAAGATGTTCACAAACCATATATTTGACAAAGGACTTATTTCCAGAATATGTAAACTTCAACAGCTCAATAATAAAAATAAAAACAAATAAATAAAAATAAGCAAAAACTGGTATGGACACTTTACAAAGGAAGATAGATGGCCAATAAACCCTTGAAAAATTATTCAAACACATCAGGGACATTCAAATAAAAGTCACAGTAAGACAACACCAATTACCCACTACAGTGGCTACAAATAAAATAATTCATGCCACAAAATGTTAGTTAGGATGTAAAAAAAGTACACATACATTGTTTTGAGTGCAAAATATTGCAACTACTCTGAAATTTTCTAGAAGTATCTCTTCAAATTAAACATACACCTACCTTAAGAACCAAAAATTTCACTTATAACAACTTAATGCAAACATATGTCTGCAAAAGGGGTTGTACACAAATACTCATAGCACATTTATACATAATAGCTAAAAACTAAAAACAATACAAAGGACCATCTCCTCATGAATGTGTAAAAAAATGAAATTCTTAGACCATTGAATAATACCCAATAAAGGAATGTTGCTCAGTATATAAACAATAAATTTCTCTTAAATGGTATAACATGGATGAAACTCAAAGACATTAGGTTAAGTCAGACACAAAAGAGAACAGACAGTATGATTCCAGTTATATGAAATTTTGAAATAGGCAAGTTCTGTTTCCAGTCAAAATTAGTAGCAAGGACTTTATTTACCCTCCTGCCAGAAATAACAATAATAAAAACAATCTAGATGAAGAATATATAAAACAGTGGTTTGCAAGATACCACATCAGATAATGAAGAATAATGATCCCTGAAATTTGGGAAACATAAGGAGTGAGCCCTGTGATTGCCCCAGCATATTGCTTTAAGAGAAATTTCAGGCCTTTGTGCAAGCAGAGGGAACTCAGGGAGAGTTTATACTTTTCCTGAATTGAAGAGACAGAGCTTGGAATTTGGGGAGGCCAAGGTTGCTAGAATTCACAAGACAAAGTACCAGGGAGATGAGGGCCACATAAACTCCACAGGTCACACAAGACTGGCAATAGTTCCTGTTCACCAGAGTGGAAAACCACAGCATTCATGGGCCAGTTAGGCAAGATTAGCCAAACAGTGAATGTTGCTTTGGGCCCAACAACCAAAGCTTAAAAACAATACCCAAAAGGATGACATAAGGGTTTCCACTGAGCTTTCTTAGTAGTATTAGGAAACCCCAGAATTGTGTGAGTTTCGGGCCCATTGCCCTGAAAGGGGTGAAGAAGTGTTGAGGACAATGAGCTTACAGTCCCCTCTTCACCCAGACTTATCTGCCTTCAAATCATTGATTGGTTCATTAAAAAATATATATATATATATTATTATTTTTATTTATTTATTTATTTATTTATTTATTTATTAGTTTATTTATTTATTTTGGTCACCCTAGTTGGTTTTGCTCAGTGGATAGAGCATTAGCCTTTGAACTGAAGGGTCCTGGATTTGATTCTGGTCAAGGGAATATGCCCAGGTTGTGGTCTCAATCCCCAGAAGGGGACATGCAAGAGGTAGCCAATTAATGATTCCTTCTCATTACTGATATTTCTGTCTCTCCTTCTCCCTTCCTCTCTGAAATCTCTCTCTCTCTCTCTCTCTCTCTCTCTCTCTCTCTCTATATATATATATATATATATATATTTTTTTTTTTTTAATTAATTAATTAATTTATTTTTTTTAAAGGGAGCACACAAGTGGAGTTAAGGATCTCAAGCTAGGAATACAATTTGGACAAAGATATATTTTAAAAAATAAAAATAAAATATATTTTTATTGATTTCAGAGAGAAAGGGAGAGGGAGAGACAGAAACTTCAATGATAAGACTCATTGATCAGCTTCCTCCTGTACATCCCTATTGAGGACCAAGCCCATAATCCAGGCATGTACCCTGACCTACCAGGAATCAAACTGTGACCTCTGAGTTCATAGGTCAATGTTCAACCACTGAGCCATGACAGTTAGGCCCAATCATGGATTGGGTTTCTGGAGAAGGCTTAAGTTGGAATGAGAGGTCCCACATCTAAAATACTTATAACTGCCAAAACCGGTTTGGCTCAGTGGATAGAGTGTTGGTCTGCCAACTGAAAGATTCCAGGTTTGATTTCTGTCAAGGGCATGTACATTGGTTGCGGGCACATCCCCAGTAGAGGGTGTGCAGGAGGCAGCTGGTTGATGTTTCTCTCTCATTGATGTTTCTAGCTCTCTATCCCTCTCTCTTCCTCTCTGTAAAAAAATCAATAAAATATATATTTAAAAATAAAAAATAAAATACTTATAACTGCTGTATAGCAGGTAGAGGTTATGTTACGGAATCCTGGTCTTCAGAGGCCTGTGCACCCTGCATTTCATCATCCCTTTCATGGACTCTGGTAATTGCTCTCTCCCTGGGTTCCCCCTGATGTTCCTCACTAGATGACAGTATTCTGTCTGAATACGTTCCCTGGTACATAGTCATTCTGATCAAATCCTTCTTTCTCAAAGTCAAAGGGAAAAGTTATTCGCATTTTAGAATTTTAAAGCAAGCCCAGAGGAATTTTGGTACTCAAGGCATCACTGAAGAAATCCTGCTTTCTATGGATGAGAGATGAAGTTAATTTTCTGCTCAACCTACTTAGAAAACGGGGAAATTAAAATAACTCAGATAATATATTTTCACCCAAAAGGTTGACCAAAATTTAAAAGGCTAATAAAATGAAACACCTGTGAGTGTAAATTATTTACATATATTATTATGTAAGAATATGAATCAGCATAGCTTTATTAGAACAGAATTTCAGCAATATTCATAAAACTTTGCAATTATATTCTCTCCACTTTAATCCAGTTTGCTCTTTGCTTTAAGAAAGCATACATATTTGCCCAAGAATTCATGTTGATGATGTTGATTTTAGTTCCATTAAACACAGTAACAAATGGCAAACAACGTATGTGTGCATTAGGAAGAGAATGATTAAATTAAATTAATGATGATGGCATACCCACACTTTAGAATTTTAGAGAGTAGTTAAATGGTGGTTCCATATGTGCTCTCACTGAGAGATCCTGCATTCATTTTACTAAGTGACAAGGGCAAGAGACAGAACAATATGTACACTATTATACATGTATATTAAAAGTCACAATGTATTTTCATAGCATATCTATGTAAGGATAAGTCTAGAATACATTTTAAGATAACAAAGTTTTTTAGTTACAAAATAGTCACAGAGGTGTAAAGTACAGCATAGAGAATATAGTCAATAAACTATAATAATAAAAGTGTTATTATTAGCATATTATTATAAGTAATATAATAATATGCTAATTAGACCAGATGTTCTTCCAGACAACCTTCTGGATGAAGCCTGAGCTGAGAGGGAAACCTGGGTCCCAGGTGCCAGAAGGAAGCTGGTGCCGGTAGCCAAGGGAAGGAAGGCCTACTCTTGCACAAATTTCGTGCACCTGGATTCTAGTATTTTAATAACTATGTGTGGTTCAGGGAGGGTATAGGAATTATTGGGGGTATCACTCTATAAATTATATAAATGCCTAACCACTATGCAGTACACCTGCAACTATATAAAATAATATTGAATGGCAATTGTAATTGAAAACAAACATTTTTTAAAATGAAATAACACAACATTTTAATTGTGGTTTCTTCTAAGGAGAGGGATTGCTTTTAGAGAAATGTAAGGAAAGAGAATTGTGATTCATCCATGCTGTTGGAAGTTTGAAGCAATGAGACTATTTGCATTATGACCTAAAACCAAAATTCCTCTCCCAGAAAACAAAGACACAAGGGGCAGTGGAAAAAAATGTTGACTTTTTCCTTTTCTTACTAAGGATACTATCTCTGTCATGGAGCCATTTTCTGGGTTTTTAGAAATTGTCTACATAGAATCCTGGATTTTTAGAAAGTCTGTTTATGTAGATGTTTGCTCACACGGTGGTTTCTATGATCTTTTCTCATCTGCTCTTCACAGAAGAGGCTTTGGTTTTGACCAACAAGGTAAACTCACTTATTGGACTATGTAGTCAGTGGCCAATCTCAAAGAATTCAGCCCATTAACATTCTACTGCAAAGAAACAGTGGATTTTGTGCCAAGTCAGACTTCAGTCTTCAGGAGATTTGAAAGCATTCTGAGAACGTGGTGGAGGCAGCCAGAGGGGCTGTGGAGAGGTGTATAAACTTCCCCATCTGAAGTGAGGAATTGCATGGAAAGGGCCGCTGCTGCCTGAGGGGTCCTCAGAGAAGGAGGGAATCTGCAGGGATTTGGATGCTCCAGGTCCGGGAGGCAGGGGACATGGGCTGTGTGTTCAGGGGAACAGGGTGCTGCCTGCAGGGGAGGATGTGGAGAAGAGCTGGATGGCAGGACAGGTTCCAGCCTGGACAGGAGGCACACTGGGGAAGACCCCCGGGGAAGGGCGCTGTAATGCAGCAAAGGGCTGGGACTGGACCCTTGTGCTGGGCCCAGGGCAGAGTCAGCTCTCAAGGAGCTGGGCAGGGGGGCGGGCAGGAGGACCCTGGGTAAATGAACCACAGACAATCCCTGCATTGTGCTTCATTCTCATTTCCACTCCTTCTTTATGCTTGCTCTCAGTACTTTACCCACAGGCCTCTGCTTCTTACCATCTGAGAAACATCATGGAATGGTGAGAAGAGAAAGGAATGAATACACACAAGGCTGGGAGCAGTGGAGCAGTGTGGGTTCTTGACCAAGTCAGTCCAGGGCTCTGGCACTCACTAGCCTTGTGAATTCTGAACCTTTCCAACTCTCTGAGCCTCAGATTCCTCATCAATGACTTGGGCTTGGTGCCTCCTTCCTCCTAGGACTGTTGGGATGTGTGTGATGTGTGCAAAGCACCTGGCACAGTGACTGATGTGCATTGAAATTGCAAAGAATGGCAATTACTACCATGATTTCTTTGGACCTTAAATAAGACCCAGCCTCCTGCTAAGATTTTTGTCTTTGTGTTGTTGTGTTAATCAAGATGTCTGAGAATATGCAGTGCTAAAGAGCAGTTAACTCTGCCAAAAATTCTGCTTAGCAAGAAAAAATGCCTTAACAAAGCATTCCTCTTAGTGGAAATAGTATTTAATTTGCATGTTAGGGGATCCCCTCATCTGCATATTACACAAAGCTCCTAAATAATTAATCGTGTCAATAACAACTCTCCTTTCCTCCCTCCAGCTGCCCTTTGCTCTAAATCACCCCATTTTTCATTCATTTACCCTCTCCCCAAATCAAGGCCTCCCTTAGAGGTTGACAAATTGTACTCAAGACAAACCAGCTAAAAGGCCTTTTTATAAGACACCCTGTTTCTCCCAGCCCAGGGCAAAGAGCACCAGCACAGTGGCTCCCTGGCATCCTACCCTGAGGAAGAACTGCCCTGATTTCTCAGAAACTCCCTGGAGATGGTGGTGATAAAATGCAGATCCTGAGCCTTGTGTTTTCCTGCTCAGGGCCCAAAGCCCAGGGCACCTTCCACCCCTGCCCTGGCTGTAGATTTCTCTCTGCTTCATCCAGGGTCCCTGACACTGACACTGCTAACAGCACATCTCCTCTGGAAGCTTAGCTCAACTCTGTGACCCACCACCCAAGGGTCTGGCTCTTGCTCACCACACTCACACCCTCCTCTGAGGCCCCTCCACCTCAACATAACAGCATCTCCCACTGAAGGGACTGAGGCTTCCCAGGACCCCAGATTGCCTGCCCTTATCATGACCTCCTTCTTCTCCCCTCCTCATGCTTTTTTTCACCGGAGTTTTGTCTTAGAGGTATCTCACCATCTTCCTTTCACCGGAGCTGCTCCTAGCCTCCATCATTCTGGGGGCAGTAACTCTGTCTTCTTTTCTCCCCATCCCCCGACCACCATGGAGCCTCCCCAAGAGCAGATGCTCAATTGAGGAATAAAAAGGCATTAACAATTCATCATGATTTCATTTCTCTGATGTACTTGAATAAACAAGTACAAAGCAAGTGCAGGCATATAACTTTTATTTTATAGAACAGCAGAATACAAAGAGTAAGAGAAACCAAGAATTGATCATCTTTTACTTTTCTCTGTACTTGTTTATCACAACTATTTTGCCACTCCTTTCTGTCACATTTCTAAGGAAATACATTTTCTAATGCCACGTTATCTTGTTCCAGATCACTACGTAAGGCGGAAGGTTACAGCATTTGTTTAGTAAAAAGCAAAACTCTTAAGCCTCATAAACTACCTTAAATGCATAACCAGTATCATTTGTGCACTTATTGATAGATTCTGATGCTAATTAAACTTGTTTTAAAGAACAACATTTGAAAGCATTCGGCAACAGTAAGATAAAGCAGCAATTTAATAGCAGAACACGAGCACCTCACCCCCACCCCACTTCAAGCACAGAGCCAGGGAAGTGCTTTAGCTTTCAATGCTTATGTGGACTGCTGAAGCTGCGCTGGAAAGCTTGGTGGCCTAAGAGCTGATGCGAACCACAGCCTCGAATCTGCGGCGGGTTCTCTCCAGCTCATCCTGCAGGGCCTCTTCGTACCAGAGTGGGAAGGCACTGGGCTGGGTACCATGAAGCTTGGCTAAGAACTGTAGCACTTCCATCTTGCTGGTCTCCACGCAGGCCTGCGGGCCCCACAGGAACTCGTGCCTTGGAGGATCGCTGTGGGGCACCTGGCGGTACACCAGGTAACCTTCTTTCACCAGATCTTCGGTGATGAGCTTCATGGGCTCCCCATGGAGGTTGTGCTGCTTGCCAGCATGTATGCCCATGGCGTTGAGGACATCCCAGATCTCTTCCTCGGTGGCACAGTTGCCCTTCATGAAGATCACGCAGAGGATTGTCATCAGGAGGCCCTTCTTGGGCATGATCTCACCTCTCAGCCTGCTATCCCCGGCCTGGTGCAATTTGCTGACCAGGACATAGCTGTGCCCGCCGGGGTCGGCTTCCTTCACATCAATGCCAAAGGCCAGCACCATGAGCTCAGAGGCTCTCTTGAGGATCTCCTGGAAGTAGGGCTTGTGCTTCTTGATGACATGCTTCATCATGTCTTTCTTGATGATGGGCTTCTTCATGTTATACTTGTGCAGCATGAAGTGCGCCAGCAGCATCGCCTTCTCGTCTAGAGGGCTCTTGCAGGGACTCTCAGACCCCGACTCTGCCTGGGAGGCACTTGCACTTTCCTCGCTGCGGCTCTCGGCACTGGTGTCAAAACTTGGCCATGCGATTTTTGGCTTGATAGAGCCAGTGGCGGCTGCGGCTCCCTGAGGTTCCTGGGACAGCACAGGCTCAGGGGTGCTCAGGGAAGAAACCCCAGAAGAAAAAGAGCAGGAGGAGTCGGAGTCTTCTCCCTCCTCTGTAGAGGCATGAGCACTCCTGACTCCCTGAGCCTCACACCAGGCCTGTCTGCGTTTCTCTCCAGCCCGGTGTTTACTCTTCTTTCCCCGAGGCATGAGGACACTGGTCAGGAACAGAAGTCACCCGTGTGGCCGGAGAGGAGGTGACTGGGCCCCTGGAGGAGGGAGAGGGAGATGGCTTGGGCACCCTCAGCAGGGACACTGCACCTGGGCCTTAACCCAGGCCATGTCTGCAGGGTTTGAGGGCAGTGCTCTAGGGGCCCCCGGGGCTCCTGTTCTGCCCAGTCTCTGCCCTATGACCCTGCAGAGGAAGTTAGGGTGCACCTGGGGCTGAGAGCAGTGCTGGCGGGGTTAGGCTCTGCAGGTCCCCTGTGCTCTGAGGAGGAGGAGCTTCTCCTTCCCAGGATCGTCCTGTGGAACAACTGGTGGCAGAGCCCGGCCTCCTCCCCTCTCCGCTGTGAACTAAACTGCTTACCCCAATAGCCTTATCCCCTGTGAGGCCTGGGGGAAAGGAGGAAGAGCCTATCTCATCATCCTGCTGGGGCTGCGCACCTAGAGCTCCATTAGGAGCAGTGTCTTATGGGATCTCTTAATTATTGATTGATTAAGGTATTCCATATGTGTCCTTATTTCTCAATTGCCCCACCACCCCACCATTCATACTTTCACCCCCAGGTCTCTCTGTCCATTCGATAGGCTTATGTGCATGCATACAAGTACTTTGGTTGATCTCTCCTTCTTACCCCCCTGTCCCCTACCTTCCCTCTGAGGTTTGACTGTCTGATCAGTGATTCTCTGTCTCTGGATCTGTTTTTGTTCATCAGTTATGTTGTTCCTTATATTCCACAAATCTGTGGGGATCTCTTTTTTTATTATTATTGTTTAAAGTATTACATACTAGGAGCCCAGCATTTGATTTGAAATCGCGCAGTGCTGCCACCCTGGAGTTGCTTGTCCAGTCCTGCCTCTCTCCCCAGCACCCATGGCCACTGCTGATCAGGTCCTCCCCCAGCACAGGGCTCAGAGGCCCCTGCCACCCCACCCCCAGCACTGCGTGTACAACAACCTCCTCCTGTCCTATTGACCTCTTAGGGCATTGTAGTTAATTAGCATATTCCTCTATTATCTATATGGATAGTATTAAATGCCCTCACCCAACAGTGTCTGTGTCTAATGGTTAGGCTTATGTGGATACATACAAGTCCTTTGGTTGATGTCTTATCCCTCTCCCTATAGGATTTCTTTATCCTAAGTAATTATAAGGGTTTTCAGTCTGTTATCTGTGGCCAACCCCATTAGAGCTAGACTGAGATTCCAACCCGCATTAGACCAAGACACCCCACCTCCATGAGAACAGCCCCCACCCGCATTAGAACAAGACCCCCCACCTCCATTACACCAAGAATACCCATTAGACCAAGAACCTCCCAAAACAATTAGACTAAGAATCCCACACCCATTAGAACAAGAACCCCCATTAGACCAAGACCCCCCAAACCCATTAGACCAAGATTCCCATCCCACTCGTCCATTAGAACAAGACATCATGCCCACCCCCCTCCCCATCCCAGAGAGCGAGAGTCCTGCCCTTTCCTCCCCAGGAAGACCTCAGGGGCAAGAGTATGGCGTTGACAGTACCCTCAGTCTTCTCGGGGTCTTCTCCTCGACTCCCTGACCGCAAACGAAGACTGGGATTTCACTCTTTGATCTGAATCCTATCAACCTCAGATCCTCAGGTCAAAGTCTTCACTGCCGGAAATGCCAAGACTGAAATAAGGGAAGAGAAGGTAGGTCTCAACCATCAGGCCTGACATATCTGAGCACATGGTGAGGGCCGGGCAGGTCAGGGCACCCAGGAGTCTGGTGCTGCATTCTGGGAAGTCCACTTGGTTGGGAGCCTGGGAGTCCCCTTTCTGCAGGTCTGAGAGCCCAGACCTGGATGGCCAGCATCGCTTCTCTCCTCCAAGGCCTGACACCCTGGAGGTGGAAGCAGCTAATAGCTTTCTGTACTTTATGTCTGATTGCATATTATAGAAATTGAAAAAATAATTAGTTGTGTTTTGGACCAAAATAGAATCCAGTTGTAGCATTTACGTAGGTCTAAGGCAGTGATCCTGATGATTCTGAATGTGTCTGCCTCCTATTTAAAAGAGGCACACTTGTGAATAAGTGTCCACATTTTGGGAAAGTCACTTTGAGCGAACAGATAACGTAAAGTTCAGAACTGGGTAATAGGAGGGTGGTTTCCAGATTCAACTGTGACATTTTGAGTCTAAAAACTTGGGAAATTATTGCATTTCTCTGACCTTAGTGTTGTTTTCTCAAACATGCAAAGCAAAACTTCTTCAATTCTAGGAGCGCTTTGTAAACACAATCATGGCACAAACATGAACATAACCTACTGTATTCCACAGTGATTCTAACATTGAAATGTCCCACAAATTATACACCCCCACCTCCTACATGAGCATGCAACCTTAAAGTAAACATAAAAATGAAAAACTTCCCAATGATTTAAAAGCTCCATTCTGGAATATTGGGCTATAAGAAATGTGCCCTTTTATTAACAACTGTGCCTCTTTTAAATAGGAGGCTGGCACATTCAAAATCATCAGGATCACTTCCTCAGAACTGAGTAAATGCTAAGACTGGATTCTATTTTGGTCCAAATCACAACTAACTATTCTTTCAATTTCTATAACATGCAATCACACATAAAGTAAGCAAAGTTATTAAGTGCTTCCACCTCCAGGGTGTCAGGTCTTAGAGGAGAGAAGCAACGCTTAACCATCCAGGTTCGGGCTCTCAGATCTGTTGCAAGGGGACTCCCAGGCTCCCAACCAATGGGACTTCTAGAATTCAGCGCCCTGATCCCCATGTGCCCTGAATCTGCTCCCAGCCCTGTGCATGCGTGCTGACAGGCTTGAGGCTTGATGGTTGATGCTAACCTTGTATTCCCTCATTTCTGTCTAGGTATTTCCAGGGAGTGACGACTCAGATCTGAGGACTGAGGCTGGTAGTATTCAGATACCCAAAAGCCATCAAATAATAGAATCATATGAAAAGAGATATTAACAGAGAAAATGAAGCAGTCACTAGCCATAAACCTATCTTTAATTTCCCAGTAGTATATATTCACCAGCTACTGCACAGCTTCTCCTTAAACTTTAGTGTTGGAAACCACAATTTTCAGAACTTGTATTTAACAGTCACCAGTAGTCTCTTTACTCTTTCTATTTAATGGGAATGTGATTTTATTTTATTTTTTTCTCTTTGATTAAGGTATTACATGTGTGTCCTTATCCTCCATTGTGCCCCCTGCTCCTCACACACACACTCATGCCCTCACCACCCTGGTGTCTGTGTCTATTGGGTAGGCTTATATGCAAGCATACAAATCCTTTGGTTGATGTCTTACCCCTCATCCCATGGGATTCCTTTGTCCTAATTATAATGGTTTCCAGTCCCCACTCTCATGCCACCCCCATAAGACCAAGACCCACACCCGCATAAGAACAAGACCCCTCACTCCCATTAGGGAAATATTACCCACTCGATTAGAGTAAGACCTTGCACCCCCATGAAACCAAGTCTCACCACCCCTCTTAGACCAAGAACGCCCACTGACATTAGACCAACCCCCTCCCACATTAGACTAAGAGCATCACCTCCATTAGAACAAAAACCCCCACCCTTATTAGATGAAGACCTCCCTATGCCCATTAGACCAAGACCACCACCCATTACACCAAGACTCTCCAGCCCCATTAGATCAAAACTACACCCCCATTAGACAAATATTCCACCAGGCACCCCATCCATTAGACCAAGACTTCACTCCCACTTCACTCCCCATCCCAGAGAGTGAGAGTCTTGCCCATTTTTCACGCAGGTAGACCTCAGAGGCAGGTGTAAGAGCTTGACAGTACCTTCAGTCTTCTCAGGGTCTTCTCCTCTACTCCTTGACTGAAAACGAAGACTGGGACTTCTCTCTTTGATCTGAGTCCTACCAGCCTCAATCCTCAGATCAAAGTCCTCACTCCCTGGAAACACTGAGACAGAAATGAAGGAATAGAACATTGGCTTCAAAACCAGGCTTTGTTCCTCTGAACACATAGTGGGAGTGGGGAGGGTCTGGTACTGCATTCTGCTGAGTCCCCTTAGTTGGAAGCCTGGGAGTCACCTTTCTGCAGGTTTGAGAGTCCACAATTGGCTCTCCTCCAAGACCTGACACCCTGGAGATGGAAGCAGCTAATAGCTTTGCTTACTTTATGTGTGATAGGTAAGCCATCCCTATTACACCAAGAACTCCAACTCCCATGAGACCAATTCCTATTACACCAAGAAACTCTATGAGACCAAGACCCCCATCCTCATTACACAAATAACCCACATTTGAACAAGAACCCCAACCTCATTAGACTAAGACACACCACCCCTACTAGACCAGAACCTTACTATTCCATTAGACAAAGACTCCATCTCCTTGGTCCATTAGACCAATACCCCACTCCCACCTCCAACCCTGTCCCAGAGAGTTAGAGTCTTGCCCATCCCCCACCTCCAACCCCTGGGAGTCCGCAGAGCAGGGCTATGGGGATGAAACTACCCCCAGTCTTCTCAGGGTCTTCTCCACTCCTTGAACACAAAGGAAGACTGGGACTTCTCTCTTTGATCTGAATACTACTAGCCTCAGTCCTCAGATATGAGTCGTCACTCCCTGGAAATACCTAGACAGAAATGAGGGAATACAAGGTTAGCATCAACCATCAAGCCTCAAGCCTGTGAGCACATATGCACAGGGGTGGGAGCAGATTCATGGCACATGGGGATCAGGGCGCTGAATTCTAGGAAGTCCCCTTGGTTGGGAGCCTGGGAGTCCCCTTGCAACAGATCTGAGAGCCCGAACCTGGATGGTTAAGCATTGCTTCTCTCCTGTAAGACCTGACACCCTGGAGGTGAAAGCACTTAATAACTTTGCTTACTTTATGTGTGATTGCATGTTATAGAAATTGAAAGAATAGTTAGTTGTGATTTGGTCCAAAATAGAATCCAGTCTTAGCATTTACTCAGTTCTGAGGAAGTTATCCTGATGATTTTGAATGTGCCAGCCTCCTATTTAAAAGAGGCACACTTGTTAATAAGTGTCCACATTTATGTAAAATCACTTTGAGCAAAGAGCTAATGTAAAGCTCAGAACTGGCTTATAGGAGGGTGACTTCCAGTTTCTAGACATCAACCTATCTTTAACTACCCAGTAGATAGTGCACAGCTTCTCCTTGAAATTTAGTAGTGGGAAACCACAATTACCAGAACTGTCCTTAACTGTCACCCATAATCTCTTTACTATTTCTATTTAATATAAATGTAATTTTATTTTTTGTTTTGTTTTTTAATTTTTTTCTTTATTGATTGCAGTATTACATATGTGTCTTTATCCTTCCATTGCACCCACCCTATTCATGCCCTCAACACCCTGGTGGCCATGTCTATTGGTTAGGCTTATATGTATGTATCCAAGTCCTTTGGTTGGCCTCTTATCCTTAATCTCATGGGATTCCTTTGTCCTAAGAAATTATGAGGGTTTTCAGATCACACTCTTCTGGCCACCCCCATTAGACCAAGCACCTTAACTCCAATGAGACCACAACCACCACATGCCCATTAGACTAAGACCTCTGTCCCCCATTAGACCAATAACCCACATTAGATCATGTACCACCACCCCCATTAGACCAAGACACTCCATCTCCTTTAGACCAAGACACCCTAGTTATATTAGACCAAGATGTCACTACCCCCCATTAGAACAAGACTCCACTCCAATTTGACCAAGGCTATCCCCACCCCCTCCATTAAACTAATACATTACTCCCACCTCCCTCCCCATATAGAGAGAGTCTTGACCAATTCCCCCTTCCCAGGTAGACCTCAGGGGCAGGGGTATCTGTCCTCTCAGGGCCTTCTCCTCCACTCCTTGACCGAAAATGAAGACTGGGACTTCTCTCTTTGATCTGAGTCCTTCCAGACTCAATCCTCAGATCAAAGTCGTCACTCCTTTGGAAATGCCTAGAGAGAAATGAGGGAATAAAAGTTTTGTGTCAACCATCAGATCTTGTGCACCTAAACTCCTGCTGGGGGCAGGGTTGGGCAGAATAGGGAACCAGGGGATCTAGCACTGCATGCTGGGAAGTCCCCATGGTTGGGAGCCTGGGAGTCCCCTTTCCGCAGGTCTGAGAGCCCACACCTGGATGGCCAGCATCGTTTCTCTCCTCCAAGACCTGACACCCTGGAGGTGGAAGCAGCTAATACCTTTGCTTACTTTATGTGTGATTGCGTGTTATAGAAATTGAAAATAGTTGTGATTTGGACCAAAATAGAATCCAGTTGTAGCATTTATTGAGGTCTGAGCAAGTGATCCTGATGATTTTGAATGTGCCTGCCTCCTATTTAAAAGAGGCACACTTGTTAATAAGTGTCCATATTTATGTAAAGTCACTGAGCAAACAGCTACCATAATGCTCAGAACTGGGAATAGGAGGGTGGCTTCCAATTTCTTTTCTTCTTCTTTTTTTTTTTTACTTTATTTATAGGAAACCCCCATTTATTTCCAGATGTGTTAGTACCGTGACTAAAGGGAACAGTTTCAACTGTACCATTTTGGGTCCATAAACTTGTGATAATTACTGCACTTCTCTGACCTTAGTGTTGTTTTCTCAAACATGCAAAGCAAAACTTCTTCAATTCTATGGGCGCTTATGTAACCATTGTCATGGCACAAACATGAACATAATCTACAGCATTCCACAGTGATGCTAACATTGAAATGTTCCACAAATTATACACCCCACCTCATACATAAGCATGCAACCTTAAAGTAAATATAAAAATAAGAAAATTCCCCATGATTAAAAGCTCCATTCTAGAATATTAGGCTATGAGAAATGCAACAGTTAGGCAGTCAGATACCCAAATACTCTAGAATAATAGAATCATATGAACTCAGATATTAACAAATGGAATGAAGCAGTCACTAGCCATCAACCTATCTGTCACTTACCAGTAGAATATATTCACCAGATACCACAAAGCTTATGCATGAAATTTAGTGTTGGGACAGCACAATTTTCAGAACTTGTCCTTAACTGTCACCAGTACTCTCTTTACTATTTCTATTTAATGGGAATGTAATTTTATTTTTGTTTCTTTCCTTTATTGATTACAGTATTATATATGTCTTTATCCATCCATTGTACCTAGTCCCAGTCATGTCCTCTCCACCATGGTGTCGGTGTTGATTTGGTAGGCTTATATGCACGCTTCCAAGTACATTGATTGATCTCTTAACCCTAATTCCATGGTATTCCTTTGTCCTAATAATTATAAAGTTTTTCAGACACACTTTTCTGGCCACCCCTATTAGACCAAGAACCCCAACTCCCATGAGACAAAGACCCCATCCCTATTAGACCAAGACCTTACTACCACGACTAGACCACAACTCTACCCCCATTAGACTAAGACTCCCCCCTCACACCGTCAATTAGACCAAGACTTCACGCCCAGCTTCCTCCCCCTCCCAGAGTGAGAGTCCTGCCAGCCCCCTACCCCGCAACCCGCCCCGCCCAGGTAGACCACAGGTGCAGGTGTATGGGGTTGACAGTACCCTCAGTCCTCTGGGGGGTCTTCTCCTCCACTCCTTGACCGCCAACAAAGACTGAGTCGTACCTGCCTCAAACCGTCGCTCAGAGTCCTCACTTCCTGAATATGCGAACACGGAAATGAGGGAATAGAACGTTGGCGTCAACTGTCAGACCTCAAGCCAGTGAGTGAGCACGCATGCGCAGGGGCGGGGGTGGGTGGGGTCAGGGCACGAGGGGGTCATAGCGCTGCATTCTGGGAAGTCCACTTGGTTGGGTGGGTGCCTGGGAGTCCCATTTCCGCAGGTCTGAGAGCACAGACCTGGATGGTCAGCATCGCTTCTCTCCTCCAAGACCTGACACCCTGGAGGAGGAAGCGGCTAATAGCTTTGCTTACTTTATGTGTGATTGCATGTTATAGAAATTGAAAGAATAGTTGTGATTTGGAACAAAAGAGAATCCAGTTGTAGCATTAATTCAGGTCTGAACAAGTGATCTTGATGATTTTAACTGTCTCTGCCTCCCAGTTAAAAGAATTACACTTGTTAATAAGTGTCCATATTTATGTAAAGTCACTTTGAGCTTATAGGTAATGTAATGTTCACAACTGGGTTGTAGGAGGAATGCTTCAAGTTTCAACTGTGCCATTTTGTGTCCATAAACCTGGGGGTGGGGGGAAATTACTGCACCTCTCTGACCTTAGTGTTGTTTTCTCAAACATGCGAAACAAAACTTCTTCAATTGTATGGGCGCTATGTAACCACTGTCATGGCACAAACATGAACATAACCCACTGTATTCCACAGTGATTTAAAGATTGAAATGTTCTGCATATTATACACCTACCTCCTACATAGGCATGCAACTTCCTGTGTTTTTTTTTTTTTAATAATTTTTTTCTTTATTGATTACAGTAATACATATGTGTCTTTATCCCTCCAGTGCACCCAACCCATTCATACCCTCACCACCCTGGTGGCTATGTCTAGTGGTTAGGCTAATATGTATGTACCCATGTTCTTTGGATGATCTCTTACCCTAATCCCATGGGATTCCTATGTCCTAAGTAATTTTAAGGGTTTTCAGATCACACTCTTCTGGCCAGCCCCATTAGACAAAGAACCAAAACTCCCATGAGACCAAAATCCCCCATCCCTATTAGACCAATATCTCCCATTACACCAGAGCCCCCCTTCAATATTAGACCAATAACCCACTGTAGACTAAGACCCCTCCACCCCTATTAGACCAAGACCTTAGTACTGAGACTAGCCAACAACTCTACCCCCATGAGACCAAGATTCCCCCCTCACACCGTCCATTAGACCAAGACTTCACTCCCAGCTTCCTCCCCCTCCCGGAAAGTGAGAGTCCTGCCAGTCCCCCCACCCCCATCCCCCAGGTATACCTCAGGGGAGGGGCTACGTGGTTGACAGTACCCTCAGTCCTCTCGGGGTCTTCTCCTCCGCTCCTCCACCGCCAAGGAAGACTGAGTTGTACCCGCCTCAATCCGCAGATGGAAATCTTCACTCCCTGGAAACGCCAACACAGAAATGAGGTAATAGAACATTGGCGTCAACAATCAGACCTCAAGCCTGTGAACACGCATGCGCGGGGCGGAGGTGGGTGGGGTCAGGGCACACGGGGGGGTCAGGGCGCTGCATTCTGGGAAGTCCACTTGGTTGGGAGCCTGGGAGTCCCCTTTCCAAAGGTCTGAGAGCCCAGACTTGGATGGTCAGCATCGCTTCTCTCCTCCAAGACCTGACACCCTGGAGGTGAAAGCAGCTATTAGCTTCGCTTACTTTATGTGTGATTGCATGTTATAGAAATTGAAAAAATAATTAGTTGGGATTTGGACCAAAAGAGAATCCAGTTGTAGCATTTATTCAGATCTGAGCAAGTGATCCTGATGATTTTGACTGTGTCTGCCTCCCATTTAAAAGAGGCACACTTGTTAATAAGTGTCCATATTTATATAAAGTCACTTTGAACTTATAGGTAATGTAATGTTCACAACTGGGTTGTAGGAGGAATGCTTCAAGTTTCAACTGTGCCGTTTTGTGTCCATAAACTTGGAGTGGGGGGAAATTACTGCACCTCTCTGACCTTAGTGTTGTTTTCTCAAACAAGCAAAGCAAAACTTCTTCAATTGTATGGGCGCTATGAAACCACGGTCATGGCACAAACATGAATATAACCCACTGTATTCCACAGTGATTTTTTAAAATTTTTATATTTTTAATTTTTTTTTATTTCTTTATTCATTCAGGTATCACATATTTGTCCTCAACCACCCATTCCAATCCCCCACCCGCCTCAGTGATTTTAACATTTAAATGTTGTTCATATTATATACCCATCACCTACGTAAGCATGCAACTTTTTTTTTGTGGTTTTATTACATTTTTTCCCCTGTATTGATTACAGTAATACATATGTGTCTTTATCCCTCCAGTGCACCCAACCCATTCATACCCTCACCACCTTGGTGGCCATGTCTATTGGTTAGGCTAATATGTAAGTATCCATGTCCTTTGGTTGACCTCTTACCCCTAATCCCATGGGATTCCTATGTCCTATGTAATTTTAAGGGTTTTCAGATCACACTCTTCTGGCCACCACCATTAGACAAAGAACCACAACTCCCAAGAGACCAAAACCCCCATCCCTATTAGACCAATAACTCCCATTCCACCAGACCCACCCATCAATATTAGACCAATAACCCACTGTAGACTAAGACCCCTCCACCCCTAATAGACCAAGACCTTAGTACTGAGACTAGCCCACAACTCTACCCCCATGAGACCAAGATTCCCCCCTCACACTGTCCATTAGACCAAGACTACACTCCCAGCTTCCTCCCAGTCCCGGAAAGTGAGAGTCCTGCCAGTCCCTCCACCCCCATTCCCCAGGTATACCTCAGGGGAGGGGCTACGTGGTTGACAGTACCCTCAGTCCTCTCGGGGTCTTCTCCTCCACCGCCAACGAAGACTGAGTCTTACCAACCTCAATAAGTAGACGGAAGTCCTCACTCCCTGGAAACGCCAACACAGAAATGAGGGAATAGAACATTGGCGTCAACAATCAGACCTCAAGCCTGTGAACACGCATGCGCGGGGCGGAGGTGGGTGGGGTCAGGGCACACGGGGGGGTTCAGGGCGCTGCATTCTGGGAAGTCCACTTGGTTGGGAGCCTGGGAGTCCCCTTTCCGCAGGTCTGAGAGCCCAGACCTGGATGGTCAGCATCGCTTCTCTCCTCCAAGACCTGACACCCTGGGGGTGAAAGCACCTAATAGCTTTGCTTACTTTATGTGTGATTGCATGTTATAGAAATTGAAAAATTAATTAGTTGGGATTTGGACCAAAACAGAACCCAGTTGTAGTATTTACTCAGGTCTGAGCAAGTGATCCTCATGATTTTGAATGAGTCTGCCTCCTATTTAAAAGAGGCACATTTGTTAAGTAGTGTCCACATTTATGTTAATTCACTTTGAGCAAATAGCTAATGTAACCCTCAGAACTGGCTTTTGGGAGGGTGGTTTCCAGATTCAACTGTGCCATTTTGTGTACATAAACTTCTGGAAATTATTGCACTTCTCTGACCTTAGTGTTGTTCATTCAAACATGCAAAGCAAAACTTCTTCAATTCTATGGGCACTATGTAACCACAGTCATGGCACAAACATGAGCATAATCCCCAGCATTCCACAGTGACGTTAACATTGAAATGTCTCACAAATTTTACACACCACCTCCTACATAAGCATGCAACCTTAAAGTAAATATAAAAATAAGAAACTTTCCCATGATTTAAAACAGGGGTCCTCAAACTTTTTAAAGTGGGGGCCAGATCACGGTCCCTCAGAGAGCTGGAGGGCCGGACTATATGAACTACTAATTCCTACTGTAACACCTCGGCTGCGCTCACTGCCCAAAAAACCTGGCGGGCCGGATCAGACTCCTCTGCAGGCTGCATGTGGCCTGCGGGCCGTAGTTTGAAGACCCCTGATTTAAAAGCTCCATTCTGGAATATTAGGCTATAAGAAATGCAATAGTAAGGCAGTCAGATACCCAAATACTCTAGAATAATAGAATCATATGAACTCAGATATTAACAGATGAAATTAAGCAATCACTAGCCATCAACCTATCTGTCACTTACCAGTAGAATATATTCACCAGATACTGCACAGCTTCTGCATGAAATTTAGTGTTGGGACACCACAATTTTCAGAACTTGTCCTTAACTGTCACCAGTAGTCTCTTTACTATTTTTATTTAATGGAAATGTAATTTTATTTTTCTTTCCTTTATTGATTACAGTATTATATATGTCTTTATCCATCCATTGTACCCAGCCCCAGTCATGACCTCTCCACCATGGTGTCAGTGTCTATTTGGTAGGCTTATATGCACGCATCCAAGTACATTGATTGATCTCTTAACCCTAATCTCATGGTATTCCTTTGTCCTAAATAATTGTAAAATTTTTCAGACACACTTTTCAGGCCACCCCTATTAGATCGAGAACCCCAACTCCCATGAGACCAAGACCCCATCCCTATTAGACCAATAACCCATTTTAGACCAAGACCACCCCAGCAAGACCTTACTACCACGAGTAGGCCACAACTCTACCCCTATTAGACTGTCTCCCCCCTCACACCTTCAATTAGACCAAGACGTCATGCCCAGCTTCCTCTCCCTCCAAGAGTGAGAGTCCTGCCAGCCCTCTAACCCCCAACCCGCCCCGCCCAGGTAGACCTCAGGGGCAGGGGTATGGGGTTGACAGTACCCTCAGTCCTCTGGGGCTCTTCTCCTCCACTCCTTGACCGCCAAAAAAGACTGAGTCGTACCTGCCTCAAACCGTCGCTCAGAGTCCTCACTTCCTGAATATGCGAACACGGAAATGAGGGAATAGAACGTTGGCGTCAACTGTCAGACCTCAAGCCAGTGAGTGAGCACGCATGCGCGGGGGCGGGGGTGGGTGGGGTCAGGGCACGAGGGGGTCATAGCGCTGCATTCTGGGAAGTCCACTTGGTTGGGTGGGTGCCTGGGAGTCCCCTTTCCGCAGGTCTGAGAGCCCAGACCTGGATGGTCAGCATCGCTTCTCTCCTCCAAGACATGAGACACCCTGGAGGAGGAAGCGGCTAATAGCTTTGCTTACTTTATGTGTGATTGCATGTTATAGAAATTGAAAGAATAGTTGTGATTTGGAACAAAAGAGAATCCAGTTGTAGCATTAATTCAGGTCTGAACAAGTGATCTTGATGATTTTAACTGTCTCTGCTTCCCAGTTAAAAGAATTACACTTGTTAATAAGTGTCCATATTTATGTAAAGTCACTTTGAGCTTATAGGTAATGTAATGTTCACAACTGGGTTGTAGGAGGAATGCTTCAAGTTTCAACTGTGCCATTTTGTGTCCATAAACCTGGGGGTGGGGGGAAATTACTGCACCTCTCTGACCTTAGTGTTGTTTTCTCAAACATGCAAAGCAAAACTTCTTCAATTGTATGGGCGCTATGTAACCACTGTCATGGCACAAACATGAACATAACCCACTGTATTCCACAGTGATTTAAAGATTGAAATGTTCCGCATATTATACACCTACCTCCTACATAAGCATGCAACTTTCTGTGTTTTTTTTAATAATTTTTTTCTTTATTGATTACAGTATTGCATATGTGTCTTTATCCCTCCAGTGCACCCAACCCATTCATACCCTCTCAACCCTGGTGGCCATGTCTATTGGTTAGGCTAATATGTATGTACCCATGTCCTTTGGTTGACCTCTGACCCCTAATCCCATGGGATTCCTATGTCCTATGTAATTTTAAGGGTTTTCGGGTCACACTCTTCTGGCCACCACCATTAGACAAAGAACCACAACTCCCATGAGACCAAAAACCCCATCCCTATTAGACCAATAACTCCCATTACACCAGACCCCCCCTTCTATATTAGCCCAATAACCCACTGTAGACTAAGACCCCTCCACCCCTATTAGACCAAGACCTTAGTACTGAGACTAGCCCACAACTCTACCCCCATGAGACCAAGACTTCAATCCCAGCTTCCTCCCCCTCCGAGAAAATGACAGTCCTGCCTGCCCCACCCCCACCCCCTGCACAGGTATACCTCAGGGGAGGGGCTATGGGGTTGACAGTACCCTCAGTCCTCTCAGGGTCTTCTCCTCCGCCAACGAAGACTGAGTTGTACCCGCCTCAATCCGCAGATGAAAGTCTTCACTCCCTGGAAACTGCCAACACAGAAATGAGGGAATAGAACGTTGGCGTCAACAATCAGACCTCAAGCCTGTGAACACGCATGCGCGGGGCGGAGGTGGGTGGGGTCAGGGCACACGGTGGGGGAGTCAGGGCGCTGCATTCTGGGAAGTCCACTTGGTTGGGAGCCTGGGAGTCCCCTTTCCGCAGGTCTGAGAGCCCAGACCTGGATGGTCAGCCTCGCTTCTCTCCTCCAAGACCTGAGGGTGGGGGGAAATTACTGCACCTCTCTGACCTTAGTGTTGTTTTCTCAAACATGCAAAGTAAAACTTTTTCAATTGTATGGGCGCTATGTAACCACTGTCATGAACATAACCAACAGTATTCCACAGTGATTTAAAGATTGAAATGTTCCGCATATTATGCACCTACCTCCTACATAAGCATACAACTTCTTGTGTTTTTTTTTTTTAAATAATTTTCTTTCTTTATTGATTACAGTATTACATATGTGTCTTTATCCCTCCAGTGCACCCAACCCATTCATACCCTCTCAACCCTGGTGGCCATGTCTAGTGGTTAGGCTAATATGTATGTACCCATGTCCTTTGGTTGACCTCTTACCCCTAATCCCATGGGATTCCTACGTCCTAAGTAATTTTAAGGGTTTTCAGATCACACTCTTCTGGCCACCACCATTAGACAAAGAACCACAACTCCCATGAGACCAAAATCCCCCATCCCTATTAGACCAATATCTCCCATTACACCAGAGCCCCCCTTCAATATTAGACCAATAACCCACTGTAGACTAAGACCCCTCCACCCCTATTAGACCAAGACCTTAGTACTGAGACTAGCCAACAACTCTACCCCCATGAGACCAAGATTCCCCCCTCACACCGTCCATTAGACCAAGACTTCACTCCCAGCTTCCTCCCCCTCCCGGAAAGTGAGAGTCCTGCCAGTCCCCCCACCCCCATCCCCCAGGTATACCTCAGGGGAGGGGCTACGTGGTTGACAGTACCCTCAGTCCTCTCGGGATTTTCTCCTCCGCTCCTCCACCGCCAAGGAAGACTGAGTTGTACCAGCCTCAATCCGCAGATCGAAGTCCTCACTCCTTGGAAACCCCAACACAGAAATGAGGGAATAGAACATTGGCGTCAACAATCAGACCTCAAGCCTGTGAGTGAGCACGCATGCGCAGGGGCGGGTGAGGGTGGGGTCAGGGCGGCGGAGGGGGGAGAAGGGTAAGGGTTAGGGTTAGGGTCAGGACGCTGCATTCTGGGAAGACCCCTTGGTTGGGAGCCTGGGAGTCCCCTTTCCGCAGGTCTGAGAGCCCACACCTGGATGGTCAGCCTCGCTTCTCTCCTCCGAGACCTGACACCCTGGAGGTGAAAGCAGCTATTAGCTTTGCTTACTTTATGTGTGATTGCATGTTATAGAAATTGAAAAATTAATTAGTTGTGATTTGGACCAAAAGAGAATCCAGTTGTAGCATTTATTCAGGTCTGTGCAAGTGATCCTGATCATTTTTATTGTGTCTGCTTCCTATTTAAAAGAAATATTTGTTAATAAGTGTCCATATTTATTTAAAGTCACTTTGAGCTTATAGGTAATGTAATGTTCACAACTGGTTTATGGGAAGGTGGCTTCCCGATCCAACTGTTCTAGCTTCCCCTTGAACTTTAGTGGTATGACACCACAATTTTCATAACTGTTCTTAACAGTCTTTTTACTCTTCCTATGTAATGTGAATGTAATTTTATATTAATTCTTCTCATTAGGCCCATTTTTTACTTATGGCCTTTATAAGCCCTATGGGAAGTATTGATCACCTGAAAAAGTAAGCTTCCATTTAATAAACTTTGGACATGGCTTCACTTATTCATATCTTCATTCCCATAAATAATTTTGCATACTTTTCTCCTGAAAAGTGCTTGGGCAAATATCTTTAAAAGTTTTCCTAATATTTGATAATCTTTGAGGTTGTTTTAATGCTATTTATAGTCAATTTAATATTTTAATCATTTGTTTTTAGCCATTGGAATTACAGTTGATTTTATATGAATCATGCATTCAGCAATCTTGCTCAATTCACTTATTAATTTTAATATATGATATGTAGATTGGAATTACATAGTGTAGAAATATATTCATTCAAAATGTGAATAATTGCAGTTTTATTTCATTTTTTTTGTTATCCTTATATTTTTTATTTTTTTGTATTATTGCCCTACATAAATATTTAATTGAAATGATGCTAGGGATCCTTTTCTCATTCCTGATCTCAGGGGATGTTTTAAATATTTTAGCACTTATTATAATATTAGCTGCAGTTTTATGAATTTTTTATAATCTTAAGTGGGTGATAAGTTATGCCAATTTTTGTATCTATTATAATATTCACACTATTTTGTTCCTTTGTTTTATTGCAATAATATGATTTCAAAGTTTTAATCCAATAAAAATTTATTATAGGCTAAACTCCACTTCAATAAATTTATGTCAAACTTGATGTAACTTTGGATTCAATTTGTTAACCATATGGTGTTTTTTTTGTTGTTGTTTGGTTTGTTTGTTTTTTTGGTTCTTTTTGCACTTGGTTATGAAAGATATAAAGCTTTGATGCTGTTTTTTTGTTTGTTTGTTTTGTTTTTTGTTTGTTTTTTTTAAGTGATATCCTTATCAGTTTTGTGTAAAATTTTTACAGCCCTCATCAAACATTTGCAGGGGTTGCTACTATTTTTATTTTTATTATCCGCAATATCTCCTGTAAGATTGGTGTCATTTCTTTCTCAATTATAGGGGAAAATTCACCAACTCAGTCACCAGAAACTGGGGATTTTTATAGAAGATATTTCATTGCAGGTTCATGTTATTTAATAAGCATAGGAGTACACAGGTTTCACATTTCATTTTTGGTTAAGTTGGGTAAGACTTTTTATATAATTTCAATTTTACTGGAATAAAATTGCCTATATTTTAGATTCTATATTGACATTTCTCATGTAAATAATGTGTTACTTTCTTGATAATTTTAAAAATCATAATGAAATATCTTTCTCTGTAATTTTTTCCCTGGAATTCTAATGTGTTTGTCTTTGATTTACCTGTCCCAGTTTTCTTATGCTTAATTTTACATGATACATTATTTCTCTATACTATTACTTTAAACCTTACATTATCCGTCAATTTAAATTGCCCCTCATATAAACAGTGTATACTTGGGACATTTTTTTGTGTGTGTCTGAAAAACTTTGCCTTTTAATTGGAATATTTAGAGTTAAAAATAATATTTCTATTAATGTAGATTGATATATAGTTGTCTATCTTGTCCTTTATTTTTCCATCTCTTTCTATTTACCTTTTCTTTTTGTGCCTGCTTTTGTGTTTATTAAATAATTTTTGTTATTCAATATAAATTCCTCTCTTGGGTTTTTATCTGTGGTGATTTAAAAACATGCCTTATATTTTTGACACTCCCTTGTTTTAAGAGATAGAATTTATGGCCCCTGGGACAACCTTTTTTTAAAATATATTTTTTATTTATTTCAGGGTGGAAGGGAGAGGGGGAGATAGAAACATCAATGATATGAGAGAAAAATAAACATTGATTGGTTGCTTTCTACACACCCTTAACAGGAATTGAAGTTGGGATCCTTCGGTCTGCAAACCAGTGTTCTATCCACTGTGCCAAACAGCCAGGGCTCCTCAGCTACCCTTAGTGACTCTCATAACCAATTGTATGCAGCAGTTTGGGTGCTATGCAAATTCCCAGGCTGAAGTTCCAATCAGCTGTCATTACCAACTGCTACCAGTGGAGGACACCATCTTGGACCTGCAGCCCAGACTCTTCTTGCATTCTTGTGATTCTGAGTCTACCACATGTTGGTAGCAATGTGATTTACAGTTAGTCAAGCATAAAATTGTCTCAGGTTTTGTTGATGTGGCTGTGTCTTATTGAATTCTCAGTTTGGAAGCAGAATTTTGATAGATGTAGAATTCTGGGTTGACAGTTTTATATTTTCTTTCAGCATTGGAAATATTCTTCTCCATTTTCTCTGGTTCTCCATGGATTCTGCGGAGAAGACAGCCATCTTATAAATCATGTTTTTTCTCAGATAGGTAATATATCTTTATTTTCAGATGTTATCAGTTGGTATACATTTGTTTACTTCACTGATATCGTTATGTTTCATATAAGTGCCTAATACATAGTTAAGTAATAAAATATCTCAATATCTCAATGCCAATATTGTGAGTCCAAATTATTCTCTTTATCTTGATAAAATATTACTTATAACAACAAAACATAGCAGAAGCAAAAGAAAATTTATAGGGAAAATATTTAATTTTTATTTCTTATTGAATACATATCTATAAATTGTGTACAAAATAAAATAATTTAAGTGCATTTCCAAGTAAAATATCAAAATTGTTTTTATAATTGCTCACATGTTGAGAAAACATAGAAGAAGAAATTAAAATCCTTTATAAAGAATAAAGTGACACTTGTATTACCTACAGCAAAATACTTGTTTTGGCAAACCATAGCCTATATCTGAAACTATTATGTAAGTATATTATGGAGTTGATTCAGTAACAGGCAATATATAAAACATAAGAGAAAGTAACACAAGTATCTATATAGTTTTAATACAAAAAATTGTTATTCCAAATAATAATTAAATGATAAACTAACCAATGGAATAGTAAAACACAACAATTTATACAGCATAAGCATTATCTTCAACAATTATAATAACTATGCTTAATAATTGGTGCAAATTAAATAAGTAATATTCTCTTTATCTTGATATCAGATTATCAAGAAATGTTAAAATGGTACTGATCTTTTGGAAATTAATTTGACATTTTTAACAAATTCTTCTTTTAAAAACTAATTTGACAGCTACTCAAAATTAAGCATACATTTCTGGTTATAAAATTGGCAAAAAGGCTATTTTAAAATAAATTATATTGTTTTCATTTCATGGATATTATGTAAATTCTAGAGGCCCAAATGCACGAAATTCGTGCAAGAGTAAGCCTTTGTAGCCTACAGACTTATGCTTTTGGTGGGGTCCCTTGGCCTGGCTGCACCCTCTTGCAATCCAGGACCTCTCAGGGGATGCCAGATAGCCATCATCAGCCTGATCCCCACAGGCTCGATCCAGACAGGAGGAAGCCTGATCCTGTGCATTGAGAGTCTGTCCCCTGGTGGTCAGTGCACATCATAGCGACTAGTCAACTGGTCGTTTGGTCATTTGGTTGCTTAGGCTTTTATATATATAGATACAACCAATTAGGTAGATCTTTCATAGTTATAGATGATATATCTATGATATATTGCTAATAAAAAATAAAGCAAATTAAAACTTCACTTGTGTGTACATGTATATAAATAATTATGTAAATGCATATTTATGTATATAACTATTTATGTACATTTTAATTATATAAATCTTATATAGTCAGATACTTTCATTTTTCAAAAGTAAACTTCAAAGAGTGGATTGCTGGAACACAGGGTTAGGGTATCTCTAAGTTATTTTATAATTTGACAAATATTTGCACCAAGATTATACCACTTTACATCCTATCAACATTGTGTCTCCTTCACTCTCCATTCTTGCTAGCACTTGTTATGTTCAGTATTTTTAACTGTAGTCCTTCTCATAAGTGTGCAGTGGTATCCCATTGTCTGAATCGCATATATGTAACCAAGGCTTAGTTCTTTTTTGTGCCAGGTATCCCCAGTAAATATAGAGAACAGATCAAAGGCCTGATGTTAATCCTTTTATACTTTTACATGTATGGTTACTTTTAGTGCATGTTGGATTCTCTGTATGAAGTTCTACAGAGGAAATTGCAGGCTCTGGGTGATATTTTTTTTCTTCCAGGGACCATTTCTTTCATGAGTCCTTTTCACCTTGAAACCAGCTTTTGAAATTGGGTCTCCAGTCTTGTTGGAGGCATTTTCTATTTCTGGTTCATGTAGATACTTAGGGCATAGCCCCTCAGGGATGCCAAAATAACCCACAAGGTTTGTTTTGTTTCATTAGCCTTCTGCCTGACTGGGTCCTGAGCTCAATATTTGTCCCCTGAGTTAGTGAGAGTGCTGCTCAGGTGCTTAGCCCCTCGGCCTCAAGTTTAGACTTAGCATCTCCAGTGTTCAATAACCTCTTTTGAATTAGCAAATACTTCGTGGGGAAATGTGTTACCAAATTTGGATCTCACTTCCAGGGTCTCTCTTCTTCCTGAGATATCCTGTCCGTTCCATGCTTGCTTCCTTGAGTTTGATACCTTGACGAGATGTCTTTCATATATTTCCAGCTTTCCCAGTTTTTCTCAGCAGGATATTTGTGTGATTTGACTGTTACATGTGCTATTTGACTGTTACAGGTGTCTTCTCTAAGGCTATTTTTTTTAACTAGTTTTATGTAATAGGTGTTTTTATTGTCCCGTTCCAATCAATTTCAGTTTTATGTCAAAACTATAAACAACATTTAATTTTTATTTTTGGTAATTGTATATTCATTTTCAGTTGTTAAGAAATAATATAGACATTCTGTATACCCTATACCCAGTTTCCCCTAATTTTAACATCTGGCAAAACTAAATTACAGTATCTGAACCAGGATATTAACATTTGTACAAGTCAAGACATAGAACATTTCAATGACCACAAGAATCCTTGGTGTTTCCTTTTTATAGGCAAGTCCTCCTTGCCCCTTGGCCTATCCCTGACTTTTAGCAACTCCTAATCTGTTCTTCATTTCTATAACTTTTTTCATTTAATGAATATTTTACAAATTGAATCATTCTTTTTAAAATATGGAGCCCACACCCGTGGATGCGCCCTGACCAAGAATTGAACTGTGACCTCCTCATTCATAGGTCGACGCTTAGCTACTGAGTCACGCCGGCCAGGCGGTTTAATCATTCTTTATTGATCTTTGGGTTGCCTTTTATCACTTAGAATTCTTATCTGGAGTATCATCAAGGGTGTTGAATACAAAATGTTGTTGTTTTTATTTATTACTGAGGAGAATTCCATGGTATGGGTGTAATCATTTACATTTTGTTTAATCATTCACATTTCTTTCTTTTTTTAATTTATTGGGGTGATACTGGTTAACAAAATTATATAGGTCTCAGGTACATAAATCTACAACACATCATCTGTACACTGTGTTGTGTGTTCACCACCCCAAGTCAAGTCTCCTTCCATCACTATTTATTCTCCCTATACTTTCCTCCACCTCCCTTCATCCCCTCTCTCCCTGGCAATCACCACAGGTTGTCCATATCCACGAATTTTTCCTCCTCTTTTTCCCTCTATTGCTCAATCCCTGCACCCCACTCTCATCCCCCTTTACCCCAACAGCTGTCAGCCTGCTCTCTATCTATGAGTTTTTCTCTATTTTTGCTTGTTCCTTTTGTTTATTAGATTCCACATATGAGTGAACTCATATGACACTTGTCTTTCTCTGGCTTACTTCACATAGCATAATGCTGTCACAAACTGTAAGATGTCCTTATTTTTTATGGCTGAGTAGTATTCCATTTGTGTAAGTCACATTTTTAAAAACACCTGGGTGTTTCCAGTTTTTGGCTTTTATTAAAAAAAGTTGTGATAAACATTGCAGTACATGTTTTTTTTTTGTTTGTTTTTTTTTTGTAAACGTGAGTCTTTATTTCTCTGGGATAAATATTCCAAAGTACAATATTCTGTGTCATATGTTATTTACATGTTTGGTTTTTATAGAGACTGCCTAACTTTTTCAGAATGGCTGTATTTGATATTATAAGAAGCAATGTATGAGTTTGTCTGCATCATTGCCAGTATTTTATGGTATTTAGCCATTCTAAGTTGTTAAACAATTTTCATGTGATTATTTTCTGTAAGTATAAACCTTTGGTGGAATTTCTCTTCATTTCTTTTGACAGTTTTCAATTAGGTCTAAAAAACTTTTGTTATGAAAGTTCTGTATATGTTATAAATACCCCTTTATCAGTTTATGAGTTATAAATAAATTCTCACATTATGTAGCTTGCTGTTCCAATTGCTTAACTGATAAAACTGTTAGTATAGCTAAAGTTTTCGAATTTGATGAAGTCTAACTTATTAATTTTCCTTTGTATAGATTGGACATTTGCTGTGAAATCTATTGACTTTCTCTTCAGACCTAAGACCTGAATGTTCATATCCTATTTCTTTTATATATAAGTTTTACAGATTTTGTTTTACAACTAGATCTGTGATACATTTGTGTTGATTTTTTTTTTTGTATGAGATTTGAAGTTTAGACTGAGGTTCAATATTTGGCCTATGGATAGCCAATTACTTTAGTACAGTTTTGGAAAAGACTATTATTTTTCAATGGAATAGCTTTTGAAGCTTTATAAAAAAACAAATTGGCCATGTCATCTGGGACATTTCTAGGTTCCCTTTCTGTTTCATGGATCTATGTGTGTGTGTCTCTCTCTAGTAATACCACACGATCTTGAATACTGTAGCTATATAATACATCTTGAAATTGCTGAGGAGATTTCTCCATCTTTATTTTACTATTTCAAAAATTTTTTTATGTGTTGTAGATCCATTTTCAGTTCATTCATTCAATTTTAGAATGATCTTGTTAATATCTATAAAATACTCTAAATTTTCTTTAAGACACACATTTGATACATGCTGCACATTTTGAACAAGTTCATTGAAGTATAATCAATTTAAAATAAATTTCACAAAGCTATCATTAACAGTATATTTTTGAAAATACGTAGTAATGAAACCGTTACTGCAATATAGATATTCACTCCTCCCCTGCCAAGTTTCCTTATGGAACTCCTATTTCTTCTGTGTGATCCTTCACAAGCCCTTCCCCTTCATCTTATATGGACTTTGTTGTAGAAGCTTTTGCATAGAGATATCATTTCATTTTTTTTTCTTGTAAAAACTTCAAGGAACAGAATGTCTGCATTATTTGATAGCTGTGCATTTCGGTTATTTTAGAATATGCTAAAGTGTTATGTGGTGTGAATATACTGTTATACTCCCTCCCATCAGTATAAGAGAATCACATTTACTCTATCTCATGCCAACATTTGCTATGGTTAATATTTTTCATTGTTGCCATTCCAATAGGTATCTCACTGTTGCTCTCAATTGCCTGGGTGTAACCAAGTCTTAGTTCCGTCTATTCCAAAAGCCTCAGTGAATGAAGAAAATGAATTCCCACCCCCAACTCTGCAATGAAATAGGTGTTGTTTTCCTTCCCACTTACCCACCCACTTTTTTTTTTTTTTTACTTAAGAACCAATAATTTTATTTGAAGCAATGGTGAAGCTTGAACATATAAACTTAAGTGACCATTTTGTTCTCAGTCAGGCTCACTTCTCCTTGCTGGCAGCCAGGGTGAGCGCGTCGAAGAGGTACTCGGCCAGGCCGGATGTGGGGGCCCCCAGCTTGCGCAGCTGGGTGATATTGGCCCCCACACTGTAGATGAACTTCACCTCCTGGCGCAGGTGGTGGTGCTCCAGGAAGCTGCACAGGTGGGCTTGTTCTTGCTGGTGGCCAGCTGGTGCAGGCAGAGCAGGCTCTGGTTCACAATCCTCTCCATGTGCAGGGAGGTCTTCATGGCATTCAGGCCGCTCTCCCACTGGTTGTGGTCAGTCCTCCTGACATCTCACAGGCAGATCCGCACCCCCGCGCTGGTTCTGCAGCCCCATCAGCGCCCAGGCCTGCTCGCCCTCCTCCCTGGCCTGCCACAGGAAGAAGGTGGCCAGGTGCTGCAGGGCCTGATCCTGGCGGTTGAAGTAGACGGCGATGGACTTGTACATGTAGGAGGCGTGCAGCTCCAGGTTGACCTGCTTGTTGATGGCGGCCTCGCAGTGGGCATGGTAGTTCTGGCGCACTTGGGAGACGGGCCCCGCCACCGCCCCTGGAGGCACAGGGGCCACGGGGGCAGGCGCGGGGGCCATGGGGGGAGGCACGGGGGCCAGGCCGGGAAGCATGGGCAGCAGGTGTTCCGGGGGTGGCCCTCCGGCCAAGTACATCAGCAGGGCCTTAGGGCGCGGGCTGAGGGGCGGGCTGCGGGGTGGGCAGTGTGAGACAGGGGTTCCCGGGTGTGGGGCTGCTGGCCACTGGCAGTTGGCTCTGAGGTGGGACCAGCCCCCTTACTTTTTTTTCCCCTTGATTTTTAAAAATGTTTTTATTTTATGCTTTATTTTATTGATTAAGATATTACAAATAGTAGTACATGTGTCTCCTTTCCTCTCCCCCATTGACTCCCCCACCCGCCTTCCCTACACCCCCCCCCCCCCCCCGCACGCAAAAAGTCAGGGGTGGTGATTCCCCCTACTTTTGTGTGGGGTTATTTTTTATCACGTGCTGGATTTTCTGTATGAAATATTAGAGAAGTCATTGCAGTTTCTGAGTGGTTTGATTTTTTTTTTTTTCATTTTTTTATTAAGGTATTATACAAGTACATATTTTACCATTGCTCCCCACCCCCATACCTGCCCTCACCCCCCAGCGTTTTGCATCCATTGGTTATGCTTATTGATCTTTTCTTGAGTGAGCATTTGCTTTTGAGAGGCAATTAAGGTGGGGATAGTTCATCTCATCACACTCAGTGATTGAGTTTTTCTGAAACCGGATCTCAGGTTTTGTGTTTTCTGTTTTAGGTTCAGTTGCCTTTAGGGCATAGCCACCCGGGGGTGCCAAATAACCTCCCCCCCCCCCCCCCCCCCCCCCCCCGGGGTTGTTTTTCAGAGTCTCTCTTCTATGGTGCACAGTCCGGTACAAATGTGCCCCTGGATTGGTTGAGACTCCTGGAGTACTGTTCAGTTGCTTAGCTACAGCTTCCTGTTTGGTATTTTGGATCCTCAGTCTCATCTTTGGAATCAGCAAAACACTTCAAGAGCAAGGAAGTAGCAATTCGGCTGTATTTCACCACTTAGGCTTCTCTTCTGAGGTTGCACCTCTTTTAATGCTTCCTTCCTTGGGTTGTGATGCCTTCAAACAGTATCTATCTTTAATATCTTCCAGCTTTCTTAATTTTTCTCAGCAGGATAGTTGGGCTAAATAGACTGCTGATATGCCATGAGTGGAAGTGTTCATCTCTGCAATCACTAGTCACTGAAATACTTTTGGATCTATAGATTCTTGTATAGAAAGTTAACACAATTTCTATGCCCATAAGACCAACTGTTTTTGTGAAGACAAATGATCTTCCCAGGATTGAATTTATTTTCTTATCACTTCACATAATGTATTTCAGTTTAAATATTTCATTGATTCAATAAAATTTTCTTCGGTTTCCAATGTATGTCAGGTATAAGCCATGTGATGGTGGTATTAATGAGGTACAATCTAGTGGGAAGCGAATACAGTAAATAATGAGTATATTATAAAAGATAAATTTAGGAAGAGCTTGTTATACAGCCATAGTAATGAGATTACTACCTATATACCATGTTTAATTGCCGCTCTAGGGATTGGCATATAAATCTTTATCTTATTCTGGTATATTTAGAGTTATGATAGTATCACTCAATTAGTATGTATCCTCCCAACACTTTATTTCCTTAAATTCCTTTCCTTTGTTATATTTCTAATATGACAAATATATTTTGTCATATATTTTTATATACAATAATATTTACCATTTTGCTTCATAGTGATATATTTCAAAAATAGAAAAAATGTCATATTTATCCACATATTTTCCCTTTGCAATACACCTAGATTTTTCCTGTAGTTTTTCATTTCCATGAGATGTCTTTTCTCTTCAGCTTAAAGACTTTGCTTTAGTATTACCTGCATTATAGTTTGTCTAGCAACACATGATCTTGGGTTTGAATGTGTCTTATTTCATTCTCAGTTTGGAAAGATAATTTTGATAAACATAGAATTCTGGGTTGACAGCTATATTTTTTTTCTTTCAGCATTGGAAAAATGCTGCCCCATTTTCTCCAGATCTCCATATATAAATTCTCCTGAGAATGCAGGCATTTTATATTATCATTTCCAGGTAGGCAATTCATCTTTATTTTTATGGCACTTTTAATGTTGTTGTTTTTTAATTCATTGGCTCTTAGCAGTTTAAGTATGATATACCCAACATGAATGTCTATTTTAATCTAATCTGCTTTGGTTCTATTGATCTTGGGTCTTTAATTTGACATATTTCTAAAATTTTGGGAATTCTTTATTTCAATTTTCACATTTTTTAATTTAGTATATAGAAATGTGATAGTTATTTTGTTATTGATCATATATCTTGCAACCTTGCTGAAATGTTTATTACTTTTAGGATGATTTTTAGTAGATTGCTTGCAATTTTTGACATAGACAATAGTATCTTTTGCAAATTGGGATAATTTAATTCTACTTTACAATATGTGTGTATACTATTTATTTTTTGACATGTTGGAAAGACTTTCTAGTATAGGGTTTCATAGGAGTGGTGGGATAAGAATAGCTTGCCTTGTTCTTGATATTAGAGTGAAAACACTCAATCTTGCTCCATTAAATATGATGTTAAGTAGTGGAAGAGGGGGTATAAATAGTAATAGATGGAGACTTGACTTGGAGTGGTAAACACATAATGCAGTGTACAGATTATATGTTGTAGAATTGTGCGCCTGAAATCTACATAATTTTCTTAACGAATGTCACCCTAATAAATTCAAGAAAAAGATGCTCTTTACCAAATTGTGGTAAATAGAGTCTGTGGATAATTTGATGGGATTTTTTCTATCATGAATGATAGTTGGTTTTATTTCCAAATGTCTTTTCCATATCAGTTGCTATGATCATATTTTTTTATTCTTTATTCTGGTTATATTGTGGTTTGTGCTGATTGATTTTTAAATGTTGAACCAGCTTTGCATGTCTGGAATGAATCTCATTTTGTCATGCTGTACAATTAATTTTAGGCATCTCTGCAAAAAATATGCTATTCATTGAGGATTTTTGCATCTATGTTCATGTGAGAGATTGCTCTATAGCTTTCTTTTTTAAAATATATCTTTACTTCAGAGAGAAAGAGATAGAGAGAGAAAAATCAATTATGAGAGAGAATCATTGATCAGCTGCAGTGGGGGTGAACTTGCAATCCAGACATGTGCCCTGACCAGAATTAAACCATAACTTCCTGGTTCATAGGTCAGTGCTCAACTACTGAGCCATGGCAAGTTGGGCTGTAGTTTTCTTTTATTGTACTATCTTTGGTTTTGGTATCAGGATACTACTGGTCTTATAACATGAGTTGAGAAACATTCATTTCCTTTCTATTTTGTGAAAAATGTGTAAAATTGATGTTAGGTTTTTGTTGTTGTTGTTGTTTGTTTTTTGTTTTGTTTTTTACTTCTTGGTAGATTACCAGTGAAACCATCTGGACCTGGATATTTTTTTAATTTTAAAAAAATGATTTCAGCGAGAGAAAGGGAGAGGGAGTGAGAGATAGAAACATCAATGATGAGAGATAATCATTGACCAGCTTCCTCCTTCACTTTCCCTACTGGTGGTCGGCCCTGAAACCTGGGCTTGTGACCTGACCAGGAATCAAACCTGTGAATTCCTAGTTTATGCTCAACCACTGAGCCATGCCAGCTGGGCTAAACCTGGATTTTTTTTTTTTTTTTGGTATGGATATCTTTTAAAATTATGAATTCAATCCCTTCAATAGTTTTAAAACCATTTAGATGATCTCTTTCAACTTGATTGTTTTGGTCTTTGTGGTTTTCGAGGAATTGATCCATTTCTTCTAAATTGTCAAATCTATTTGTGTAAAGGTTGCTGTATAGTGATAGCCTCTTTATAGTGATAGCCTCTCTTTCTTTTTTTTAAAAAAATACATGTTTATTGTTTTCAGAGAGGAAGGGAGAGGCCATTGCCCATTTTTTGATTAGGTTGTTTATCTTCCTTTTGTTAAGTTGTATGAATTCCCTGTGAATGTTGGAGATTAAACACTTATCGTTGATAGCATAGGCAAATATGTTCTCCATGCAGTGGGCTTTCTTGTTGTTTTGTTGATGGTATCTTTTGCTGTGCAGAAGCTCTTTATTTTGATGTAGTCCCATTTATTTATTTTCTCTTTAGTTTCTATTGCCCTAGGAGTTGTATCAGTGAAGATATTGCTTCAACAAATGTCTGAGATTTTGCTGCCTGTGGATTCCTCTAGTATTTCACTGATTTCTTGTTTAATTTCTCTGTGGTCTGAGAATAGAAACTTGTGATTTTTATTATTTTAAATTCGTTAATGTTCGTTTTGTGACTCAGAATGTTTTATGCATGTTTGAGAAGCTGTGTATTTTGATGTTGTTGGAAATAGTTTATAGGTGTCAGTTATATCTAGTTGATCAATGATGCTATTAAACTATGTCCTTACTGATTTCCTGCCTTCTGGATCTGTCCATATTTGAGAGAGGTGTGTTAAAGTCTACAACTGTAAAAGTGGATTCATCTCTTTCTCTTGCAGTTATATCAGCCTTATCCTTACATATTTCAATACTGTATTGTTATGTATATACATATCCTTACATATTTGAATACTGCATTATTATGTATATACACATTAAGGATAAATGTGTTATTGGATGATTGACCCTTTTATCATATAATGCCCCTGTTTATCCCTGATAAATTTTCTTGATCTGAAGTTTCCTGTCTGTGAAATTAATATAACTAATGCCACTTTCTTTTAATTGGTGTTAGAATGGTATAACTTTATTCATTCCTTTACTTTTAATCCATATGTTTCTGTATATTTTAAGTGGGTTTCTTATAGACAACATATGTCAGAGTTTTATAAAAGACGATCTCTGTCTTTTAATTGGTAAAATTAGGGTGTTGATGTTGAAAGTGATGATTGATATATTTGGATTAATGTCTGCTATATTTATACTGTTTTATATTTTCTGCCCTTGAAATTTGTTTCTATTTTTAACTTCCAGATATTTTCTGCATTTATTTATTTACTACTAATTTTATTATGGTGTAATTGACAAATAAAAATTGTATATATATAAGGTGTACATGACTTTTTGATATATGCATACATTGTGAAATGATTACCAGAATAATTATTTTCTTTTAGGTGAGACACTTAAGATTTACACTGTTTTAAAATATATGTACAATATTATTGAAATGCTTTTTAACAAATATTTACTAATTAAATTTATTGGGGTGATGTTGGTCAGCATGAATATATAAGTTTCAAGTGTGGGTTTCTATGTTACAAGATCTGTATATAGTATTCTGTGCCCACCACTCAAAGTCAAATCTTCTCTTATCACCAACCCCTTCTCTCCCCCTCAACTGGTTCCCTCTGGCAATCACCACACTGCTACTTGTGTTCATGAGTTTCAGTTTTATACCCCACTAATGAGTAAACTCATATAGTTCTTTAGCTGCTTCTGACTGAATTATTTCACTTAGCATAATACTCTCAAGATCCATGCATGTTGCTGCAAATGGCACTATTTCATCCTTTCTTACGGCTGAGTAGTACTCATTGTGTAAGTACTCCATTGTGTATATGTACCATATCATCTTTATCCAGTTCTCTATTGAAGGACACTTTGGTTGTTTCCATGTCTTGACCATCTTGTATAATGCTGCAGTGAACATATGGGTTCATATATCTTTTTGAATAAGTTTTAGTGTGTGTGTGTGTGTGTGTGTGTGTGTGTGTGTGTGTGGTATATACCCAGGAGAGGGATTGATGGGTCATATGGTAACTCTATTCTTAATTTTTTCAGGAAATCGCCAGACCATTTTTCCATAGTAGTTATACCACTTTACATTCAACCAACAGTGAATGAGGGTCCCCTTTTCTCCACAACCTCTTCAACATGTTATTACTTGTCTTGTTGATAATGGCCACGCCAACAGGTGTGAGGTGGCTTTAATTTGCATTTCTCTAATTGCCAGTGAGGTTGAACATCTTTTAATATATCTATTGGCTGTTCCTATGTCTTCTTGGGAGACCTGTATTTTCAGATCTTCTGCCCACATTTTGATTGGGTTGTTTGCTTGGTGTTGAGTTTTATGAGTTCTTTATACAGTATAGTTTGGAAATTAAACCTTTGTCAGAGCCACTGTTTGCATCTGTCTTCTCACATCCTGTTAGCTGCCTCTTTGTTATTTTGCCAGTTTCTTTGGCTATGGAGAAGCTTTTTAGTTTGATATAGTTCCATTCATTTATTTTTACTTTACTTCCCTTGCTTTTGGGGTCAATTTCATAAAATGTTCCTATGACCAAGGTTCATAAGATTGGTACCTATGTTTTCTTCTGTGTAACGTACTGTTTCAGGTCTTATATTTAGGTCTTTGATCTATTTTGAATTATTTTTTGTATGTGGGGAAAATACGTAATCCAGTTTCATTCTTTTGCATGTAGCTTTCTGGTTTTCCTAGCATCATTTATTGAAGAAACTGTCTTTAATCCATTGTGTGTTTCTAGTTCCTTTGTCAAAAATTATCTGCCCATGTGCACATGCTTTTATATTTGGGCTCTCTATTCTCTCCACTGATCTGTGTTTCTGCTTCTCTGCCATTACCATGCTGTTTTTATTATCGTAGCTCTGTGGTATAATTTGAAGGTAGGTAGCGTGATACCTCCAGTTTCTTTCCTTTGTTCTCAGGGTTGCTTTGGCTATTTGGGATCTTTTGAGGTTCAATACAAATCTGGTAATTTATTGTTTTAGTTCTTTAAAAAATGACATTGGGATTTTGAAGGTATTACATTAAATATGTATATTGCTTTGAGTAATACAGCTATTTTATCTATGTTGATTTTTCTAATCCACGAATGCAGGATCAGTTTCACATGTGGTTGCACAAGGATCTGCCCAGGACTCCTTATGCAAATTTAAAGAATCCTCTTCTTCTGTTTCTTCCTTCTGAGAGGCCTCCCAACTCTTTTCAAATACATTTTATTGAATTTTTACAGAGAGGAAGGGAGAGGAATAGAAAGTTAGAAACATCAAGGAGAGAGAGACATCTATCAGCTGCCTCCTGCTTCCCCCCCCCCCCCACTAGGGATGTGCCCACAACCAATGTACATGCCGTTGACCTGAATCGAACCTGGGACCCTTCAGTCTTGACAAGGCCTCCCAACTCTTTAGGTGAGAAGGTTATGAGCTCCACCTGCCACCACCAGGAGAGTAATGTGAAGGCTCTCCACTCAGTTTGAACTGACCCAACATGGGAGGAGTTGGGGGACATGCATGATGTTTGTTGCTGTCTGGCTATTTGCTACGTGTTTGTTACTCTGGCTTCCCCTTTCTGTGTGTTTTGGCTGAGAAATTGGCTTTTCTTTGTTTCTTTTTTTAAGGGTATGTATCTGTTTGGTGTTCTAAATTAGAGATTAATCCACTGCCCACTAAGAATATATATAATACTTTAAAAAAGAGAAAAACAAAAAGAAAAAAATAGAGAACATGATGACACATAATTCCTCAAGACCTGAGATTCCCTAGCCTGTCTGCCCACTTCATGCTACCTTTCAGAGTACTCCTATCATTGTCTGTTACATTTGTTATAATTTGTCCAGGGTTTTTAGTTTTACTTATCAGGGAGGAACCGGGTGAAATGAATTTATACCATCCTAACTGTAACTAGGAGCCCAATATACTCTACCCTTTGAGTCATGTTTTTCAATTAGCATAATATTTTTAAGTTTCATTCATATTGTTGTATGTATCCAAGATTTTGCTGTTATAAAAAAATATTTTAGAGTTCTACCTTCAGGTTTAAAAATTAATTATTTAAGCCTCCATGGAACATTATAAACTGATGGACTAAAGAAGCAGAGAAGCATCAAACAGACTGAAACCTCAGCGGGAATGCTGAGAGGGTTGGGAGGGTTGGGGTTGGGAAGTAAGAGATCAACTGAAGGACTTGTATGCTGCATATAAGTAAAACCAATGGAAGCAAGACACTGGGGAGGGGGTGAGGCCATGTGTCGGGGTGTAGGAGAAGCCTGGGGAAAGTCAATGGGGGAAAAAGGAGACATATGTACTACTATTTGAATACTTTAAATAATAAAATTTTTTAAAAAACCTCCATGACATAAGATCACTCTCATTTTATTATATTTTTGTTCCTTACTCTTTGCTGATACTTTGGGCATATATTTTTTTATATTGACTTAAAGTGTAAAAATATTCACATTTTTAATACATGTCATCCAACATTTCTATGTGCTTATAATTGCTAGTGTTGGAAGTACATGGGGGTCAAAGATGGTAAGCTGCATGAATTCCTTTTGGAATAAATATATACATAAATTGGTAATTTAAAAGAAATAAATATATTTTTTATTGACTTCAAAGAGAGGAAGGGAGAGGGAGAGAGATATAAACATCAATGAGAGAGAAACATTGATCAGCTGCCTCCTGCATGCCTCTTAGTGTGGATTGAGCCTATAATGTGGCCATGTGTCCCAACCAGGAATGGAACCAGCAGTTTTCTGGTACATGGGATAATGCTCAACCAACTGAGCCACACTGGCTGGGCAACAATTATTTTTTATAAAGAAATATAATACAGGAAGTATGTAATTTATTTTATTTTATTTAATCTATGCCACAATGATGTGAGGTAAATTAGGGTAGATTTATATATATATATTAATATATATATGAATTATTGATTTTTTTACAGAGAGGAAAGAAGAGTATAGAGCATTAGAAACATCAATGAGAGAGAAACATTGATCAGCTGCCTTCTGTAAACTCCCTACTGGGTATGTGCCCGCAACCAAGGTACATGCCCTTGACTGGAAGTGAACCTGGGACCCTTGAGTCTGCAGGCCGAGGCTCTATGAGCCAAACCAGTCACTGCTAGGATAGATATTTTTGTTGCCAATTTTATGGAAAGTAGACATCAAATATATCTAGGTAATTTTGATTAGACATTTTATTAGAATGTAAAAAATGGCAGAACATAATCTAGGTCTTAATGCTCCTTTCTTCATATTCTTTTTGCTTCAATTTACTGCTAAATAAAATACAGCTTTGTCAAATTAAGCTTTGAACACCATGCATAAAAGTAGATGTTAAATTTTAACATAAAAAGAATAAAAGAAGTTTAATTTAGCTGGAATACAATAGCTAGTTGAAATCTCTATTAAAATACTGTTGAAGATGTATATTATTACATTTTACTTTATAATTTCACTAATTAAAATTTCTCTAACTGCACTATACAATCAGCTCTGTATTAAAGTTATTTTTACAAGGATGCAAATTCCTCTCAGAGTAGCTTTAGCCTTGATCTTTCATGGCTGGTGGCTATATAAATATCCTTGTAACAAGAATTTGTAAAATAGGTCAGTTAGTGCCTCGTTTTCAAGTAGAAATATGAGAGACCCAGAGAGAATGATCACCCAACAATTATCAAATGGGTTTAGAAAATGCAGTTTCCAGAGTTCCAACTCGTGCAGTACACACTATACTATGGGATGTCAATAAAAAACTAAAAGACAACAGACGTGATCTGTCACAGTTAGAAGGATGAAGACAATTTGTGAATGCTAAACTTGGCTCAGTAGCTTAGATAAAATAGAATGGTAAAAATAGTTTTGTATAAGAACATATATTGTTGTAAACTAATAGTTGGGCTGTTTAAATTTAATAGTTAATTTACATATTTGTCTTTAGGTTTATTTGCTTATATATTCTTTTTAGATTTATCAGGGTAAGGTTGGTTAATAACATTATATAAATTTTAGGTGTACAACTTTATAATATTGAGCTATTTTGCACAAAGATGATTCTTGTTAATATACTCACATCCAGATGCTTGCGTTTGGATATTCCAATGATATTAGTGGAGTTGGCTTATAACTCAACACCCAAATTTAGAAGAACGCAGTTTCTCAAGCCAGATAGTTTTGCTATTTTCCAGTTGTTTATTAATAAAGATGATATAATACATGTGTATTTTCAAAAACAACACCTGTGATGTGGTTTTGATACATGTGAGTCTGTATATTTTTACATGCCTATATTTTGCATGTTAAATTAAACAATATATTTAAAGTGCTTAATACAGTGTTGTTTTCCTAGATTATTCTTCTGCTATCACCTTCCTAATCTTATGAGACTAGTAATTCATCTACTTAGTTCAATTTAGTTCTCCCTAACTATCTTAGGTTTTGGATAAGAAATTCTCAAGTAATTATTCAGAATGTTTATAATGTTTTCAGAATTATAGCCTATGATTCCATGATCACTGATGAACAAAATGATTCTTAATACAGGCTATCTCCTAGAGGTGGGTTTGAGGGTGTGGGAAAAGTACATGAGTTAGAGTTATTCTAGGGAACTGTCTGATACATAACTCTCAGGAAGATAAAGAAAAGGAAGAAGGAGGAGAAAGAAAATGACATGGTATAATTACATTACACCATGTTGTTGTCTCTATGCAGCATCAATGCCTAAAGCCCTAGGATACATACTGCCCAAATCCTATATTCTAGGAAGTTTTAATTACTCTCCTACCATCTTCTTAGCCACCAGTGGCTATTGCATGTCATAAACTATTTCTAAAAAGTTATGTAAGCAATTCTCAATTTTATATTAACGTCCTGAACAGATAGTTTTTAAAAATAGTTTCTCATTGGCAACCAAAATAAAGTACACACACACACACACACACACACACAGTGAGAGCCTCAATTATTATGATCTCTGAATGCATAATAATCTGGCCACTCAGTGTATATCCTATATAATAAAAGGCTAATATGAAAATTGTCCCCTTGACCAGGAGTTGAACAGCAGACAGGCCGGCCAACCACCCATGTCCCCTCCCCCTGACCAGGCTGGCCAGAGGCCACCCATGCACGAATTCATACATCGGCCTCTAATATATATATACTAAGTGGTCAGGTTATTATGTGTTCAGAGATCATAATAACCTGGCCACTCTGTGTGTGTGTGTGTGTGTGTGTGTGTGTGTGTGTGTTTGTGTAATATAAAATTTATAAAAGCATGACATCACACAGGTTTATAATTTTTTTTCATCACATACCCGCACACATGTTAAGTCATGCTCCTGCCAAATACACACGACCAGAATGTGAAGAGATGACAAAATCAAATTTAAAAAGTACTATATTAGAAAGTATTAGTTTTCCCTAAGTTTTCTCCCCCTCATTTCCACATAGTATTATCATAGATTAACACTTTGTGCAACCATCAAAATAATTTTGCTAAATAAAAATGATCATTTTGTGAAACTATTTTAACTGCTATATTTTGTATATTCTCATACAATAGTTGTTATAAATATACATTATGCTACATAAAAAAAGGGTAATGTGTAAATAGACCAAATGATAGAACAACCAAATAACCAATCAAAGCATAATATGTTAATGATATGCTAAGGCTGCTCAACCGCTCACTATGAAGTGCATTGACCACCAGGGGGCAATGCTCTGACTGGTAGGTTAGCTTGCTGCTGGGGTCCAGCCAATTGGGACTGAGAGAGATGGGCCAGACATGCCCTGGAGTCCTCCAGTGGTCCAGATCATGAACCCATGTGGTCCTTCAGCCTGGCCTGCACCCTCTTGAATCTGGGACCTCTTAGGGGATGTCAGAGAGCTGGTTTCAGCCCAGTCCCATAGGCCACTCCCCTTGGGAGGGTGCCAGATGCAGGGCTCAAGGCTGGTGAGCACTGCTGCGGCAGCATGAGCCTCTCCTGATCATGACTGATTGGGCATGAGCCAGGGGCAGGCACAGTGGGACCGGGATGAGCGGGAGCAGCAGGTAGGAGCTATAGGCAGCATTGGACTGCGGGTTTCAGCCCGATCCTTGCAGGCCACTCAGAAGGACCCCACCACTGCACAAATTCATGCACCAGGCCTCTAGTGAATAAGTAAGTACTCTAAACATTTTAATTGCCTAACATATAATTTACTGTTTGTACCTATATGCTGCTTCTATTCATGATCACACTGCTATGCACCTGTCCCCTCCTGTTGAAATGTGTAAATCCAGGTTTAAAAAAATATTTCATTTATTAAGTTTTTCCTAATCACTTCTATAGGAATATGACATTTATTCTTCTGTGTTTTCATAATTTTTTCTTGCTACTGATTTTATGATTGGCTGTCCCCCACTAGGCTGTGTTTTGCCTGCTGGTTGGAATAATTTCTCTTCTATATCAGAACCTAACATAGTGCTATACATAGAGTAAATGTTCGATGAATGTTTTCTCAGTTGACTCAAATTAAGATTTCAATATTAATGCAATTCAAAAATGCTAACATGCATATGCAGACATTATACATGATTAGAAAAAACAAAGCCCTCTATTTCATCTTCCCCAGTTCTTTATATGCAGCTTATGTCTGAATGAGAATATTTTCCTAGACTTCTAAAGCCCAAATGAGTTTTTAATTATACATGATAGCAGACTATATTATGTTAACAGATTTTCATTTTTTCCCCTTTACTTATTACTAAAATGTTATTTTAAAGTCATATTTGCTCTACCTTAACCTGGGTGTATGAAAGAGGTTTATGAGTGTACTTTGAGGTGGTACAAATTAGATGTATAATTTTACAATACTCAAAGTAATGATTTCAAAGTACTCTAAACCTGACACTAAGATATCATTATTCTAAGTTTTACATTTTACATGAAATTAGATTTTGTGAAATGAATGAAGGTAAGAAAATTTAATGTTCTACTAATAGCCATACAATAATGTTTCTCTTCCTTAGAGCAGTCATTACATTTGAAATGTAACTTTCATTTGAGTTGTACTTTCGCATATGGTTTTAAAGGAAGTATACAAAACATTGAGAAATTTGTTTGTGAATATTATATCAGATGTTCTATGAACACCTACTTTTATGCCTACAACTATTCTGTAAAATAGACACCATTTTACAGATGTGAAAACTGATGTCAGAAAGAATAAATAACTGGATATCTTTATTATAGAATGTCTTGACTCTAAGTTAGCTTAACATTTCTACGTCCTTTACAGATTTTTCATTTTAAAGATAGCTTAAATTGTCTCTGCTTTCCTAATAAATAATAGCGAATTTAATAAATAGGGATGCTTAACATTCCATTTGTTATGGTTAATAGCACTCTAGCAGTTATTAAAAGTCAGAACTACTATAGTACAAACTGAAGCAAGAAAATGTAGTATATTAGATGCTTCTCTATAAAGCTGGGAAGAGTATAGCTGAAAATATCACCATGATCTAGTAAGCTAAATTCTGGAAAAAATGAAATTAGTTTTTAAAATATTTTATTGAATTTATTGGTGTTACATTGGTAAATAAAATTATATAAGATTCAAGAATACAAATCATCTGTATATTATATTATTTACATACCACCCAGAGCCTAGTCTACTCCTATCACCATTTATCCCCCATTTACCCTCTTCTACTTGTCCCCATCCCTCTTTGCCTCTGGTAATCACCATACTGTCTCTGAATTTGCTGGGGGTTTTTGCTTAATCCCTTCACCTATTTAACCCAGCCCCCCAACACCCCCTTCCCTATGACAGATGTCTGTTCTCTGAATCTATCAGTCTGTTTCTATTTTTATTTGTTTATTTTGTTCATTAAAGTCCACTTATACATGGAGTGGCCAGATTATTATGATCTCTGAACACATAATAATCTGGCCATTCAGTGTATATCCTAAATAATAAAAGGTTAATATGCAAATTGTCTCCTCGACCAGGAGTTCAAACAGCAAGCAGGCAGGCCGGCCAACCACCCATGTCCCCTCCCCCTGGCCAGGCTAGCCAGACCCCACCCATATACAAATTCATGCACCGGGCCTCTAATATATATACATATGTAGATATGTACACACACACACACACACACACACACACACACACACACACACACTGAGTGACCAGATTATTATGCATTCTGAGATCATAATAATCTGGCCACTCAGTGTAAGTGAAATCATATGGTATTTGTCTTCCTGTGAGTGCCTTATTCCACTTAGCAGAATACTCTCTAGGTCCATCTATGCTTTCTCAAAGGGTAAGATTTTCTTCTCTTTTATGGCTCAGTAGTATTTCATTGTGTAAAGGTACCACACTTTTTTATCTACTCATCTACTGATGGACACGGGCTGTTTCCAAATCTTGGCTGTTGTAAACAGTGCTGCAATGGACATAGGGGTGCATACATTGGAATTAGTTTAGGCCGAGAGAGGCAATGATGGTTGAGAGCAGAGGTCATGGAGCCACATAACCTGGGTAAAAAAAATCTGCTCTTAAAAATAAATCCTTGCTGAGACCGGTTTGGCTCAGTGGATAGAGAGTCAGCCTGTGGTCTGAAGGGTCCCAGGTTCGATTCCAGTCAAGGGTATGTACCTGAGTTGAGGGCACATCCCCAATGGGGGGTGAACAGGAGGCAGCTGGGTGATGACTCTCTCTCATCGGTGTTTCTAACTCTCTATCCCTCTCCTTTCCTCTCTGTAAAAAAATAAAATATATTTTAAAAAAATAAATAAATCCTTGTTTTAACTCTTACTAGCTTGGCAAGTTGCTTAACCTTTCTCTGTTTCCATTTTTTGAGAACTAAGTGAAGATATGTAATATATATAATTTAGAACTATAATATATGTAATTTAAAACTGTACCTGGCACATCTTGAGCCTGATAAACAAGCTGCCTGTTATCCTTTCCCTTCTTTTATTTTTTGACAAGCCTGAGTAGCTTACCTTTTGTTATTATCCCCACCATTATGGTTTTTATAGCACTTTGTACCTCTCCTTGCCAAGTAATTTTCTGAACAGTAGTCAGGGGATTCTGCAGTGAGAGTTAACTAAGGTTCCCATAACTGATAAAAATAGAAAATCGTATGTAATAAAAAGGTAATATGCAAATTGACCCTAATAGCAGAACGACCACTGGACCAGTCAGTATGAGGTGCACCGACCACCTTTTGGTCCCTTTCCCAGGCTGGCAGGCACTGATCACTAGATGGTGAACAGGGAACTGGGGGTGGGTGCTGGCAGGGGGTGGGGCCAGCTATCGGCAGCTGGGGAAGATGGCCCTGTTCACAGGCTAGGCCTAGGGACCATGCCTGTGCATGAATTTTGTGTGCTGGGCCTCTAGTAATAATATATTCAACAATCTTTAATTTCATCATTTTCCCACTGCTTTTCTCCACCTGTAAAATTTTCCCTGGGGTAAATTTTCCAGGCTCCACTATTTACCACCATCTATATGCAGATCACATTCAAATCTCTTTATCTGACAACAAACTATCCCCACAGCTTCAACTGAAAGATCCAAATGTCTAATGTCCATATCCATCCAGATACACAAAACCCACTAAAACATGTTCTTCTTATTGTAATCTCACTTATGGGATAATATCCAAACTTTTTAGCAAGACATGTCATAATCTAGTTCTTACCTCTTCCTCATACTGAATTGCTGTGGGGCTCTGGCATAAAAATGCTGGTTTCTGCTCCTATTATCCTAGAATGAACTCATTTCAGAACAAACTGAGCTGTTTTATTTTTCTATAACCTTCAAACCTTAATGTGACATTATTAGTATGCACTTCCGTTTACTCTGAACCTACATATATAAGAAAGTTAAACTTCAAGGCATCAAGGTGGATCTATTAGATCCATTTTTTTTCTTATGGTGATGAAAGAAGGTACAACAAGGAAAAAGCCCACGGGTTTTGAGGCACAATGGTACTGTTAATTCATTATTGTTGCTCAACTAATGGGATGGGCCATTAGCTTAGCCATTATCACTCAACTAGTAAGTATATGGGAAGCTAAGAAATAGTTAATTATGGAAGTTACTTGCTATAATGTAAGAGTTAAGGAAACTCCACCCAATCGCCCAAAACATATATGCACACGATCGTTTTTAGTGCTGATGAAATATCCTAAATAAAAATGCAAACAAAAGTAGTTCCAGACTTTAAAAAAAAACAAAAAACAGTTTATCACAACTGTCAAGAATACTGAAGTGATCATTAAGGCACTTCCATATACTGTTAAAGTTGAATTTAGCCATGTGACTTGCTTTAGCCAATTAAAAATCAGGGCAAGAGATATATCTGTGAGTGGGGTCTTTATAAAACACTGCTTCATTTCCTCTAATCCCTCATTTTCAGAGATCAGGGAAACGTTTCAGTTCGGAGTTTCCACCAGCCTGTATCCCCAAATGACTGTGATATGCAGATCCCCTGCTAAATGGCATTGACTCAGGCATAAGTTAGACATGAACTCTTGTGGTAAGCCTCTGAGATTCTAACTTGTCCTTCCTGATTTAATGTAAATACTATCTGTGGCTATAATATGACATCACATATTATTCACCTCATGAAATCTTTTTGATAGTGTTTTAAAAATAACATTTCTATAACAGTTTAGTTTACTTTGGGGGTTTATCTATCAGTGGTATTGACATGATTTTACAAATCAGTTTGCATTTTTTATGAGTCTCCCTTATTTTGTGTACATTTATCAACTCCTACATGAATATCTCAAAACAGGGCATTTATATTGTCATTTGAATAGAAGAAATTTCCTGAGAGATAAGAAAAGATTTGAAGATCTGTTTTCAATTTTTTCTTGATTCCTTAAATTAACAAAAATTGTTAGTATAATGAAAGTAATATATCCTTCCTTATTTTGTTCTTAAATTTGTGTGAATGTAGTTCATGGAGTAGTATAAAGGAGGAAAACATTCAAAATGGATGAAAGAAAATGAATAATTATATAGATATGATACATTTTAAGATAATTAGATTGGTATTAATTTTATATGTAATCAATTCATCATGGTCTCTAAAACTTCTTTTTTACGAAATAGCACCATTTGCAACAACATAGATGGACCTTGAGAACATTATGCTAAGTGAAATAAGTTAGAAAGAGGCTAAAAACCATATGATTTCACTCATATATGCGATATAAAACTGAAACTCATGAATACAGCAGTGTGGTAGTTGCCAGAGGCAAGGGGGTGGAGGGAGAAAGGAGACCTTAATATACAGTGACAGTGACAGGAGATTTGACTTTGGGTGATGGGCACACGGGTGCAATATACAGATCTTATAACATAGAAACCCACACCTGGAACCTGTATGTTCCTGTTGACCAATGTCACCCCAATCAATTTAATAAAAAATAATTAAAAATACTTTTTTAGCTTGCTTAGAAAGAAATAGCTCAATTATATATTCTAAAATGCAATCTACAACATTTAAAATATGTGGGATTCTAATATTTAATTTCTAAGGAAGAATTAGCATGTAAATAGGTAATTAAGAAAAAGCATAAAGGGCTATGATAAAAACTAACATATTTAGAATAAGAATAAAAGTTTATTTTCCATTTCTTGCAGCACAGAGAAGTAAATAGGTTACAGCATTTATATATCAGAGGAGTAAATCCTAAGATTGTAAATCTTGTACGTTGTGTTTCCTTCTAATTTAAAATGTCCCCTTTAAAACATAGTGAAATAATTAAGTGATACCTTCAAAATCCTGTTGAGACTGGATGTATATTCAATCTATAACAAATGTCATTACATTGAGAGGCAGATGTATGGGGTCATTCACTTACTGTAGGACTTTTGCCTCCACTCATCTATTTTACAGAACTTGTAATTTGAATCTGTCACTCAGCCCAGCTGGTTTGGCTCAGTGGTTGAGCATCGACCTATGAACCAGAAGGTCATGGTTTGATTCCCACAAATCAAGGCACAAGCCAGCATTGTGGGCTCAATCCCCAGTGAGGGGCATGTAGGAGGAAGCCATTCAATTATTCTCTCTCATCATTGATGTTTTTATTTCCTTCTCCCTTCTTTTCTGAAATCAACAAAAATAAACATATTTTAAAATCTGTCATTCAGCTGTATTTAAATTTACTGTGCAATGGATATTCAGATAGCCAAAATCATGACTGTTAAATCTATTAAATGCTTGTGTATGACCCAAGATATAGTGTAATATTTATGGGTTGTTCAAGGAAAAAGAGATTGGTGTAATTATAGAACTGATGGGAATTATGTGGGATGCCTTAAGCAATGCTTGAAAGAAGTTTGGGACCAACTTGTAATAGATGTTGAATGTCATGGTGGTCCCATTGGTTAACAGGGAGATCAATTAGTTTTAGTTTATATTATTTTGTTTGCCTATTATTTGATTGATTTTCACTACAGAAGTGGTATAATGTTCTAGCTCAGTGTGAAAAATGAATTACTGGAATGTGGAGAAACTGGAAGCAGATATTAAGCTAAGTCCAAAGCTAAACTAAACTATGGGGAAAAGCATAACAGGGGTCACTTCTTAGTAACTGACTTCAGAAGGGCATTCAAGAATTCTCTGGGATGATGGAAAAGTTTCATATACACTGAGTGGCCAGATTATTATGATCTCTGAACGCATAATAATCTGGCCACTCAGTGTGTGAGAGTGTGTGTGTGTGTGTGTGTGTGTGTGTGTGCGTGTGTGTGTATTGTTTTAGAGGCCCAGTGCATGAATTCGTGCATGAGTGGGGTCCGGCAAGCCTAGCCCAGGGGAGGAGACATGGGCGGTTGGCCAGCCTGCCTGTTGGTTGAACTGGTTGAGGAGACAATTTGCATATTAGCCTTTTATTATATAGGATATACACTGAGTGGCCAGATTATTATGTGTTCAGAGATCATAATAATCTGGCCACTCAGTGTATATTTTTCAATATGTTTTTATTGACTTCAGAGAGAGAAAGGGAGAGGGAAAGAGATTAAACACCCATGAGAAAGAAACATTGATTGGCTGTCTCATGCACACCCACTACTAGGGATTGAGCATGCAACCTGGGCATATGCCCTGACTTGGAATCAAACCTCGACCTCCTGGTACATGAGTTGATGCTCAACCACTGAGCAACACTGGCCAGGAGGACATGTTTCATATCTTAATAGGGATTTGCATTTGTTTCATATCTTCAGGGGTTACACAATATATATTGTCAAAGCTCATGACATAGTACACTTCAGATTTGTTAATTTCCCTGTAAATTTTGCCTCTAAAAATATAAAGTCTGAAAATAAATATTCCACTCTAGTTAATGATATGCATGTTTATAAAATGCATAAAAAAGATGGATTTATGGATGGATGGATGAATACGGTGATGAAAAGATATGTGAAACAAAGCAAACATATCAAGATGCTAGCAATTACAGAATTTAAGTGGTAGTTGTCTGGCTATTTAATATGCAAGTATTTCAAATTGTTTATATGTTTGAAAATTTTCTTACTCACATTTTGAGAAAAAATAAGACAGATCACAGTGTGAAAAAATACTTTGGAAGTGGTAAAAAGACCCACACTCTGCCCTTAAAAATCATTTAAAAATTAGTTAATGGAGACAAGTCTGAAAAAGGTCATACTATTGTAATAATAAGCAGGTTCCATTACAATCTTGGAAATTTCTGTGTGGTTAATATATCTTTTCTGAAAAAAAAACATAACAAGTAATTATATATATATATATATATATATATATATATATATATATATATATTACACAAAGTAAAGCTATTCTCTAGTTGAGCTAAACTAAATATTAATTTACTTACATTCTTGATAGGGTTGGGCTGGGGATAGAACATTGTGACTTCTAGAAGAACAAAATATTCTAATGAAAAAATTAAAAAGTACAGGTCTTACAGGTGAAATAAGATCACTCCTATCAGGATCCACAGACGTGGCTCAGTGGTTGAGCATTGACCTATGAACCAGGAGGCCACAGTTCAATTCTGGCCCATGTGCCTGGGTTGCAGGTTCAATGATTCTCCTCTTCATTCTTCTCTGAAATAAGTATATATATATGTATATGTGTGTATGTGTGTATGTATATATATATATATATATATATATATATATATATATATATATAGCATCACTCCATCGGAAACATAAAAGGAAAACAAAAAAATTCAGGGGATTTCACTGTGGCATCAATGTCTTTATTTTAAGCAATTCCTTTGGAATATTGTCATTTTCTTTATCCTGGCTGGGTAAATAGAATGCCTTTCAAAATCATCCCATGCTTTACAAAATATAATATCTGTTCATCTGGTTGGCTCATTTAAATATTCTTATAATTGTTTCCCTTAAAAGTGTGTACATATGTTATTGCTTTTATTGAAATAATGTTTTTTGAAGCCAAACCAATTCAAATATTTAGAAACTGGTCTTATTTAGGGTTAATGCTCATTTTATGCAAACATGACAAAGACTAAATATTAAGCAGATCCTAACCACTGACTGTCATCCAAAATTAATTTACTTGGCAAGTATTAGGATTAGTGTAGGGATTATTAAATGGTAATTATTGAAAAATGTTACATTCATAAATTGAGTCTCATCATGGTCTGGGCTTGTTTAAATGGAAACACTTACATTTTAAAGTAGTAGCATGATGCTAACTTTTGGAAAACTAACATCATATCGGTTTCTAATATTGAACATGTAGAATAGTTATGAATTATAGTGTATTCATATATTTTGTATTATATTTCTATAGTCCCAACAAGCATTACTGTAACACTCTACTTAGGTTTATTCAGAATGGATTCAGACACTGCAGGTAGGATTTCAAAAATCATTAGCTTTGACCTTCCTCATTCTAGTCTCTGCAAAGCTGACATGTTTCATCTGGTGATTTTAAACCATTGATCCTCTTTCAAAAATCCCCAAAGAAACATATGGCAAAATTACATCGTACAAGCTTTCCACTTCATCACCTCATCAGAAATTGAAACAGAACATTAGGAATTCAGCCAAGAGTTGCCATCCAAAGGCAACACTTTCTGTATGCTGACTCAACTCCGGCATTAATTATGGGTGCCTGTGATAGTTACTGATATATCTTTGGAACATCCAGAAGTTGCTTGAGAAAATATAGTAAATTATCCTTGTCAAATTTAGAACAGGTACACAAATCTCTCTGAAAGGCAGTATGAAAGTGAATGACGAAGAAACATCCTCTAATCAGACTCAAATATTACTTCCAAGTATGTAATGCAGCTAGATACTTAAAAATTTTGACTCTGAATGGTATTTGATAATCTTTTTTCATTGGAATTTTATAAAATACATATTGCATTTGGTTTAAGAAATGTGCTTGATAGTCATAGTTATTTCAGTTCTTTTCAATAATCTCAGCCTTTAATTGTAGTATATATGAGTTTTATTTTTTATTTTTTTAAATGTATTTTATTGCTTTTTTACAGAGAGGAAGGGAGAGTGATAGAGAGTTAGAAACATCAATGAGAGAGAAACATTGATCAGCTGCCTCCTGCACACCCCCTACTGGGGATGTGCCCACATCCAAGGTGCATGCCCTTGCCAGGAATTGAACCTGGGACCTTTCTGAGCCAAACCAGTTAGGGCTAGATATGAATTTTATAGGAAAGAATTATCTCTAGCAAGTGTGGCTATAAATATATGCCATAAAGAATGTTTCATTTAAATATGCCAAATAAGGCAAAATTAGCAGCAAACCATTAACTATAACTACTTCCTTATAACTGACAAGTCAAGGACAAGTAGACTAAGGAGAGACTGAATGAATGCAGTCACAGCATAATTTCCACATTTATAATTTTTTCTCCATTATATTCACATTTCCTTTATTTCCTTAATTATGTTTATAATAACTAAAGTCTTTGTTAAATTTATCATCTCTGTCAATTCTAGGTCATTTTAACTGATTTGTTTCCTGGTTATCAGTCATATTTTCCTGCTACATGTACACGGAGTGGCCAGATTATTATGATCTCTGAAGGCATAATAATCTGGCCACTCAGTGTATGTATATATATTAGAAGCCCGCTGAATGAATTTGTGCATGGGTGGGGTCCGGCCAGCCTGGCCAGGTGGAGGAAACATGGGCAGTTGGTCAGACATACAGGATATACACTGAATGGCCAGGTTATTATGTGTTCAGAGAGCATAATAATCTGGCCACTCAGTGTATGTTTAATAATTGAGAATTGGATTCTGGACATTATGCTTGATAATATTGTCTTGTTGTTTTCCTTGAAAGAATATTTAGTTTGATTTAGGACATTTATGTACAGTACTTGCTTATCAGCATTTTCTTACTCAGACATTTTTCTAAGTTTTGCTAGGATGGGTATAGGTTAGCTTTTATTCTAGGGGTAGCATAACCTTCTTCCTATAATGTGGCCTTTTCTGGGATCTCCTCTGAATTCTCAGATGATCAATAGACTACTTTATTTTGGTTATGTTCTCACACCATATGAACTTTTGAGACCTTTTCAGTTTATACCTCTATGATAGCTGTTATTTTCTGGACCTTGGTAAGTCTCACCTTATGCATTATGACATTTGTCCAGCCAAATGTTCAAGAGGACCCCAATTCAGATATATGGGACTCATTCAGTACTTAATTTCTCTGTCCTGGTATCCTGCCCCACAAACTACAGCTATCTCAGCCTTCCAAACCTTTGTCTCTGTCTCTTAAGCCTAGAAATGCCTCTGTGCTCAGTTTGGAATCACCTTTCCTTTGCCAGGGCTTAGCAAATACATACAGGCTGAAATATGGGGCTATCAAAGGGCTCACCTGTTTCTCCTAGGGATTCTGCAGTTGTTGAAGTCTGAAAAGAATTGTTTCACACATTCTGTCCATGCTTTCAGCTGTTCATGGCCGGGTGTGTGTGTGTGTGTGTGTGTGTGTGTGTGCCATTTTGTTAATAGTTTTTCTGCCATGATAATAAATAGATATGCTTCATCTGTGATTCTTAAAACTCTAGAGAAAATTCACATGTGCAAAGTTGAGTCCTCTGTTCTATTTGATATTTATTTTATTTCTTAAGATATATTTTGTTGATTTCAGAGAGGAAAGAAGAGGGAGAGAGAGAGAGAGAAACTGATGGTGAGAGAGAATCATTGATCAGCCACCTCCTGCATACCCCTCACTGGGGATTGAGCCCACAACTCTGGCATGTGCTCTGTCTGGGAATTGAACCTGACCTCTTGGTTCATAGGTCAATGCTCAACCACTGAGCTATGTCAGCCAGGATAGTTGACATTTATTAATGTAAGGCTACATGTGAATAAATTTAATATAAAAATACATGATCATCTTATAAAAAATTATCTATAATAATACAGGGTGGGGAAAAACAGATTGACAGTAGTTTGTATGGAAAATTATACAATAATTAATAAATGATAATACAAGAAAGCCCGACTGACATTGCTTAGTGGGGGGCATTGACCTATGAACTAGGAGGTCACGATTTGATTCCCAGTCAAGGCAAATGCCTGGGCTGCGGGCTTCATTCCCAGTGTGAGGTGTGCAGGAGGCAGCCCATCAATAATTCTCTCTCATCATTGATATCTCTCTCTCTCTCTCTCTCTCTCTCTCTCTCTCTCTCTCTCTCTCTCTCCCCCTTCCTTTCTGAAATCAATAAAAATATATATTAAAATAATAATACAAGAATAAACTATGTGTTGCACCTATTCACAAAAGTAAGCCTATTTTTGCCCACCCTGTATTGTATGCCAATAATAGTTTAATAAAATTTTTAAATGTATCTATAACCTTTGAATTATTTATACTTTCATAAAGATATTACATATATAGGCTTTTACCACTTGAACCTCCACTATTCCTTAGTCCATTATGTCTTTTGTTCAATAAATTTATTATTTAACACAAGGTAACCTAGTTTCTATCTGACTGCCAATTTTCAGTTATAAAAAATTAATTTGCATGCATTACTGAATAGTTTGGAAATAATTATTATGTAAAATTTTGTTATGTTTTTGCCAATGGAATTTGCCTTGGGAAATATGTACATGACAAGCTACCCTCTAAACTAGGGGGTTGACAGCCCAATGACCAAACCAGGACCATTGCCTGATTTTGTAAGTAAAAGGTGTTTTTGGAAGGTAACTGAGGCATGCTCATTTGTTTATGTGCGATCAATGGCCATTTTTATTGCTACCACAACAGAGCGGGTAGTTGACACAGAGACCAGATGGTCCTCAAACAGTACTAATAAAATATTTATTACCTATCCCTTTACATAAAAATTTGCCAACCTGTGCTCTAAACTCATACATTTCGAATACTGGTCCCAGTCAATAGATTATAAACTAAGACCCTAAAAATATCGTAGTTTCATCTATTTAGAATACACTAGCACAGTAAGCATGGGAGGAATATTCTTGGCTCCAGTTTCCTTTGCCTCCATTAGTTTCATGGAAGGACTCTAGTAGGGGGATAGAAATGTGAAAGAAGATGGAAACTAACAATGAAAACCCTCACTGAGTCAGTCTTTCAACTTCTTCAAGTATTCCTCCTGTAAACTACACTTCCTCATATGCAGGCACATTTAGTATCTATAAAGTTCACAAGACTTATTTGTATGCATATAAAATAATTCATACACATATATCATATTGCATAATATGTATACACGATGCCTATAAAATGCCTCAAAATTAAGTACAAATACAACAAAGACAAAACATGCTAATGAAAAGGGCTATGCTCAAAGAAAGCTAAAATAGTCATATATAGTCCAATTATTATATCTAATGGCTGCAAGTAGGGTTTAATTTAGAGGTAATAGAGTTTCTGTAATTTGTTAACCCTACAAAATACTGAACAGGAACCAGATTGAAGAGCTCAAACTCCTAAGCAATGCCTGAATATCAAAATCACAAAATCACCAATAATGAGTGTGATTACCAAAATATTTTTCTCTTTTACATGTTACATTGCAAGAAATACTGGACTACTAAAAAAATTAAAGCAAAATTAATTTTAATTAAAGTGAGTTTAAAATAAGCCCCAATTCTGCTGAGCATTTAAAAACTTCCACTAAATGCCATTTTTCTTTCTTCTTCCTCCTGGCATTAAAAAAAAAATCAAATTTCTATCTTCAGTAGTATTAAAATGAAAACATCTGACTGATAGCAAATTAAATCAAATGGTAACAGACTTTCAAATATACTTGTGATATTAAGCCTAATGAAGTAATTAGGTCACTGCTATGAATCGAAAATTATAATTTATATTAAGAAATTGCAAATATATATTCATTATATATTTGCATTTTAATATAGTCAATTATTATTATATTCCTTTTATTTTAGTTGAGTAATTTAATGTACCAGGTACTATGCTCTTATATGAATGGTCTTACAACCATTCATAACTTGCTATTGATAGGTAGCTTCTTTCAGATTTTGGAGCAATTATTATGAACATACCCAACTGACAGATTGATAGAATTTACTGTGTGCCTGGCAGTGGGGTCAGTGATGCAGATATATCATTTTCTAATGTATTGCTAATCTCATGAAGCTTGGAGTCTATAACTTTATTGGACCACCATTTTCACTATTTAGCACACTTTCTAAGGGTCCTGATAAAGGTAGTGGAGGTAGCAATAATGAGCTTTTGTCTATTCTGTCATTATCCTTCATTGTGAGTCTTCCCTGGCACTGGTCTAAAGGTGTTGAAAATGAAAAGCAGTCCCCTTTTTAATTTTTAAAAAAATATATTTTATTGATTTTGTACAGAGAGGAAGGGAGAGAGATAGAGAGCTAGAAACATCGATGAGAGAGAGTCATCGATCAGCTGCCTCTTGCACACCCCCCACTGGGGATGTGCCAGCAACCAAGGTACATGCCCTTGACCGGAATCGAACCCGGGACCCTTCAGTCCGCAGGCTGACGCTCTATCCACTGAGCCAAACCGGTTTCAGCAACAGTCCACCTTTTTTAATGAGACTTGGTACATTGAACACCTTGAACTTGCAGCATGTTATATGTCAATTATTAATATATCTCAACAAGGCTGGGGGGAAAGACTCAGGACGACTCTGAGTTAGTAAAAGGGAACTTCTCATTCAGTTTTACAATTATGACTTCTAAACCATGAAGTGTAATATGGGGAGATTGCGGATTGCTAATTTTTATGAAGTTATTTGGGAATATGAAAAGAAGTTAACATTTTGTCCCACTATCTTCTTTCAGTGAAGTTATGTAGATAAGACAACAGTGAATTGATAACATTAATTCTTTCAGTCTAAGTATATTATTTCTCACAAACATAGATCATCATTACAAACCATTTCTGACACTTTTCTACATTTAAATGAAGGGCTAGTTCAATTCCAAATATCTGGGAAGCCCATTTAATACAGATCATGGCAATAGGGGTTTTCTCAGTAAATAAACCAGTATGTTTATTTGTTTGCTTATTTATTTATTTGAGAGAGAGAGGAAGGGGGCTGAGGGAGAGAGAGGTGAGAGAGATGCATTGATATATTGCTTCCCACACCTTCCCTGAACAGGGATTGACTAGGGCGGTGGTCACCAACCTTTCGCACCTCAAGGACCACCAGTGGTCCACAGACCACCAGTTGACATCCACTGGACTAGGGATCATACCTGCAAACTGGGTATATGCCCTGACTGGAATCAACACTCCAGCCAACTAAGCCACACAGGCCAAAGCTGTTTTGATTTATTTTATGGTTAAAAATACTTCTATTACACACGAACTCTGTTGCTTGGAAGTTTTCTTTTGATTACTGCATTTTCTATTATGATGGTCCTACAAACATGTATACTTTCCTTTCTCTTTCTCTTTACATTAGGTTTTCTAACATTACAGTTCACAAAATTCTCAGAAATAAAAATAAATTGAAATTGTACACTGACTGCTACCTCCAACTGAAGTTGAAGTAGTTGGGAACAATTTCTGCTGAAGGACTCACTGCTGACCTAGAAAACATTGACATAACCATTATTTCTATGATTCCCTCAATTTTAAGAAAACAGGAGTTTCTTCATCTATTATCAGCTGTCTATATAAGGTTTTTCCCTGAAGCCTTTTTCACTATATTTTCTCCCAAGGAAAAGACAATTGAGAAAAAAAGATGATTCCTTGTAATTTAATATATATATATATATATATATATATATATATATATATATATATATATAGTGCACAGCTAGTCTTTTATCTTACTGTAATGGAATCAAATACAAGTATCCAGTCATATAAATGACTGGAATTTTTCCTAGTGAAATACAACATATAATCATTGCCAATAATCTAGTTTAAGAAGCTATATTTTCATTAGCAAAGAGTCAATTATATTACTTTCCATATCACATATTGCTTATTGCCTGATACAAAGGTATAAACTTAATAATGGAGTTAGGATTATATTTGTTGAATTGGAACAATAGAAGAAACGAAATGGGGCTATTGTGCCAGCTTCAAAAAGTTTTATGATTGATGATGAGTTTTGAAATGATTAAATGTGAGGGTAAAAACTTCAACATAATTTATAAAATGGTATTTAACATAGAACTTACATTCCTTAAAATTTTGCTTCTCATCTGAAAAGGTCAATCCAGTTTTACAAGCCTTCTTCCACCATGACCCTGAAAAGAATAATTATTTAACTGGTTTTAATTGCTTTTTCATATATAATATTTTAAATACTACTTGACTTTAGAGTTTAAAATCATGGCATTTTTGTATTTTCAAATTTTATTCTCTAGTATATTAAACTAGATGCCTGGTGCAAGGATCCGTGCACCCTTGGTGTGGCTTGCAGGGATTGGGCCAAAACCATCTCTCTGACATCCCCCGGGGGGTCCCATATTGTAAGAGGGTGGTTCTCGAGTGACACACCCCAGAATCAGGCTCCCTCCTCTGTGGTTCCAGGTGTGTCACCCAGGAACCACAGCTGCCCAGTTACCTCAGCTCAGCAGCTCTTGAGTTCAGCATCTTCCCCCTGGTGGTTAGTGCACATCATAGCTACTGGTCAGAGCATCTGCCCCCTGATAATCATTATGTGTCATAGCTAGTGGTTGGGCAGTCAAATGGTTGGATGGTCAGTTAGGCTTTATATATATAGGTGAGCACCTGAAAAAAAAATACCTGAAGAAGCAGTACATTGACTGAGGACCATCATCTATTTCTTAAATAACTAAAAGAAAATGTAGACTCACACATGTGCTGCAAAGTCCACCAGACACTGAAGGTGGTGAACAAAATGAATGATTTTGAGGAAACTTAATCTGCTACATTCTACAAATTGCTTCATATTATCTCCTAAGGGACATGCACTTAGTTCTCAATTCATATCCTAAGCACATGTTAGACAGTGATTCCAAGCCAACCTGACTGAAGTAAACATAGGACAACTTACAATGAAGTTAACCAATATCTCCCATTACAAAATTGGAACCCTGACTGTCTTCAAGTGCATGTCATTAGTGACAGTTTTATTAACATATAAATCACTTACTAGAAATTTCCTACATGGCCTAATAGGAATAATACAGAAAAAATTGTGAAAACCAATAATTGACATGCTAAGCCTCATCCACTTACTGTCACCAAAATGTGTGGCATCAACATTACTTGTGTTTCTATCCTATTGAACAACTGGATGAATGAACAACCATGTCTAAGTGGGTAAATCTAAGGGAAGTAATTCTCAGCTACATATCATCCAATGAATTTCACCAGATTCCATAATTTCCTTCTTGCAGGTGGCAAGCTATAGAAATTTAAAATGAATGCAAAAGAAACACGTGGAGAGGAAGGAAATCACCTCTGTGACCCTGACATATTTTCAGTAACATTAGGATCAACTGAACAAAGTACATTAAATAACAGAAAAGATAATCTTGTCTAGTCTGAAGAGTTGCATGAACACATAGTGAAATCTTCTTGCAGGAACCTATTTATATTATTCTACATGAGGCACCACATGTCATTGTAAGAGACACTGTGTTATGGGAATATACAGAGCAGAGAATTCATCTTGCAGTATTAGGACAGAAATTAATTTCAGGGCATTGGAATTTTTGAGACTCCAAGCACACACATAAATTTTTCATAACCTTGAACTGATGAACGGTCTTATGAAAAAAATGAAGTCTATGCCTATTATGGACAAATTTAGCAGAAAGTGAGTGTGGGTGAAACAGGGTCAGGAGTTCAGGGGAAACCACTGCCCAGCATTCATAAAATGCCAACCTCATTTTCCTTATTCAGAGGGTATCCTGTAAGATGAGTGTCCACATATACCATAAGATCCTGGGGTAATGACTGCAAAGGTTTGTGAGTGGGGTGAATACAGGGCAAGTCCTTAATCTGAACCAAAGCTAATGGATTTTAAGCCCAACAACTTAATTGCCATACTCATTAATGGCTTGCAATGGGACTTGGAGGAGAGAACATCAATCTCCATGAGGAAAAGAGTTGGAGTTTCATGAGCGTAGAATACTCTCTCTGGTTCATGGGAAACCCCTGATGTACCAATGAAAATGAAATCAAGCCCCTATTCCAAACTTAGAAAGTAATTATAACAAGTGACGTTTGGTGCAAAGTTCAGTAGAAACTGACTGTGGTCCAACATTGGCAAGTGTTTCTCAGGAAACCACTGACTGGCCTATATAAAACGGCAATTTTCTTTTCCTAATACAGAAGATATTCTGCTGGGTGTGTGAGTGAGCCTATAACACATGCAGCATCATGACTGCAAATGGCCTTGAGTAGGGTGAACACAAGGCAAGTAATTCAAGTGGCAACAAATTCAATGGCTTCTAAGGCCAGCAATTTAAGTATCACTCAATAAAGGGTCAGCCCATGAGAACTTAGAGAAGAGGTCATAAAACACCTTGAAAAGAAGAATAGGAGTCTCATATACTTTAGGCACTCAAGAAACCCTTGAAGCAGAAGTATGTTGAGAATAAACCAGCTATTCTGACCAGGAAAGCAATTGCACAAGGATGTGGGTTGCAAAGTTCACTATAAAGCAAAGCAGGTGAATGTGAGGAGTCATTCTGAGGATAACCATTCTACTTCATTCTAGATCTCCAAATTATCCCCACCAGAAATCATCCACAAGGCCTTGTGTTCAAAATATGCAGCACATGCTAAACAATGACTACAAACAGCCTTGAATGGGGTAAATACAGGGTGAATTAATCTATGGTTAAGAAATAAGCTGCAATATAATGCTGGTACTATCACTGTCATCAAACCTGTATCACCCACTAGTTTTAAACCCAATGCTTAGCCAATGCTTGCTGGAACATCATTACACTGGTCTTAGGAGTTAACATAAAAAAATAAATATTGGAAACATGACTGACATGCTAAGCCAGCCATATACTGTGATCAAATAGTATGACATTCAATAGATTTGTGTTCATATCCTACAGTACAATAGGATAATAGCAAAACATGCACTAAGTGGGATATAATTCTCAGTAAGACTTTTCCAATCGTTTTAGACTACACTCCCTAAATTCTACCATGCTGTTGGCAAGCACTGAAAATTTTAAGAAATAGAGATGAAAACATTTTTAAGAGAATAAATCATTCACAAGTTTTTGTTAGCCTTTTACAATCTATAGAACCAATGAAGCACTATTACATTGAATTGAAATACAAGACAGTCCTCCAACATTTAATATGACACTTGTTTGGTAGTGATGACCTTCTTTAGCTTGTTCTCTGTGAAGCTTTTTATCTGACCTTCAATTCTAAAAGATAGCTTTGCTGGGTAGATTAATCTTGGTTGTAGGCCTTGCTATTTAACACTTTGAATATTTCTTGTCTCCCTTCTGGCCTGCAAAGTTTCTGTTCATAAATCAGCTGACAGTCATATTGATGGCCATTTACTTTTCTCTTGCTGCATTTAAGAGTCTTTCTTGCCCTAGCCGGTTTGGCGCAGTAGATAGAGCCTTGGCATGCCAACTGAAAGGTCCTGCTAAGGAGATGTACCTTGTTTGCAGATCCCTGGCCCTGGTTGGGGGCATGTGGGAGGCAACCAATCACTATGCCTCTCTCATATTGGTGTTTCTCTCTGTCCCTCCCTCTCCCTTCCACTCTCTCTAAAAATCAATGGGAAAATATATCCTACATTGAGGAATTTAAAAAAGTATCTCTTTGTCTTTAACCTTTGGCATTTTAATTATGATGTGTCTTGGTGTGGGCCTCTTTGGTGAAATGGCCACCAGAAACTGAAGTATGTGCAGGCAGCTAATAGTTCTTAGTGAAACTGATTCACTGCATTCTATGACTTTCACCCAGTGGACAGAAAGCTAGTCCTCTGTTCATATATTATATCTGAGTCAGGTAAATGCAGGATGAGATATTTAGGAGAGTAACAATCTAAGACCTTCAATATATAACTCACACCAACACTGTCAACAAACCCATGTCATCAGTAGTTATACGCATAACTGTCAGCACTTGCTGGATAATTGCTACAATGGCCCACTTGAGGATCCCAATAGAAAATATAAATCTAGGAATTTAATGAATGGTGTGATAAGCCTGACACCTTCACTATCATTAAGTCATGTGGCAGACACCTGGTTGTGTTCAGATTCCACAATAACACTTAACAGTGAAAATATGAGGCTCTGGGAGGTTGGCTTAATGCAAGTAAATCTCATAAGAATCACTCCATGGGTTTGACTCAGTATCTCTGATTTTCATCCTGCTTGTGGAAAATAATAAAAAATTAAAGCAGCAGAGATCAATTATTTTATAGGAAGTGAATAATCTCCATGACTGTGTTATCCTTCCTTAATATAAAGAGCCAAAGAAGCACCAACACATTGCATTGCAATGCAAGACATTCTTTTTTTCCCTGGGTTTATCTACTTTATTTTTTTAATTTCTTTATTGATTAAGGTATTACATATGTGTCCTTACCCCCCACTACCCTCCATATCCCCCACTTATGCCCTCACCCTTCTGTTGTCTGTGTCTATTAGGCTTATATGCATGCATACAAGTCCTTTGGTTGATTTCTCCCCCTCTCTCCCATCCTCCCCTCCCCCCCACCTTCCCCTACCTTCCCTCTAAGGTTTGATGGTCTGATCGATGTTTCTCTGTCTTTGGATCTGCTATTCATCAATTTATATTACTTATTATATTCCATAAATGAGTTAGATCATGTGATATTTATCTTTCTCTGACGGGCTCATTTCACTTAGCATAATGCTATCCAGTTCCATCCATCCTGTTGCAAATGGCAGTATGGAGTTTCCTCAAAATCTAAAAATGGAACTCCCATTTGACCCAGTGATCCCACTTCTAGGAATATATCCCAAGAAACTAAAACCACCGATTAGAAAGGACATATGCACCCCTATGTTCATAGCAGCACAATTCACCATAGCTAAGATTTGGAAACAGCCTAAGTGCCCATCAGCAGATAAGTGGATTAAAAAACTGTGGTACATCTACATGATGGAATACTATACCGCAAAACATTCTTGACTGGCTGGGAAGTAAAGTGAACACAAACTGAAAACTTCTAGCACTAACTTATCCCTAGTATTTTAATCAAGACATTTTAAGTATCCTTAGATGAAGGTGTCATGCTATGGAAACATATATGAGAGTTCCTAAGCAATATTAAATGAAGATAATTAATCTCAGAAGCATACCATTTTTTTTAATCCAGTAACCAATCACACAAACAGATGTATCTTAATCTGATACATGAGATGTGACAAATGGTTGTGATGTTACTTTAGAGGTGTGGTCAGAGATTAATTCTATGAGCAGGTGCCATTAAGGCCTCAAGCAAAACAAAACAAAACAAAACAAATCAAGAACAAGGCAAAACATTTTAGGTAAGAATTTATTCACTAAAATTATATAGGAATTATAATAAAGCACATACAGAAAATGATGTTGTAATTGAATTAACTCTGAAAGCATGAATTAAAAAAATTTTAAAAATAACAAAAAGTGAGCCTGGATAATGTCTCTCAGTGGTTGAGCATCGACCTATGACTCCAGATGTTACAGTTTAATTTCTGCTCAGAGCATATGCCTGGGTTGCGGGCTCGATCCCCAGTGTGGGGTGTGCAGAGGCAGCCAATCAATGATTCTCTCTCATCATTGGTGTCTTTATCTCTCTCTCCCTTTCCCTTCCTCTCTGAAATCAATAAAAATTTTTGAAAGAATATAATAAAATAATAATTATAATATGATAAGTGCTACAATTAAAGATGCATGCAAATTGTTATGAAAGCACAGAGAATGAGAAAAATACTGTCTATGCATTTTTCTCAAACTTGGCCTGCATCTGAAACACCTCAGGGTCTGGTTAAAATACCAAAGATCTGATTCAGTAATTCTGTGGCATGGTTTGAGATTTGCATTTCTATCATTTTCCCAAGTATTTATTCTCCTTGTCTGGAAATCACAATGTGAAAATCACTGACATATACTAATGAAGAACATGTCTTTTTAAAAATATATTTTTATTGATATTTTACAGAGAGGAAGGGAAAGGGATAGAGAGCTAGAAATATTGATGAGAGAGAAACACTGATCACCTACCTCCTGCACACCCCCACTGCGGATGTGCCCACAACCAAAGTACATGCCCTTGACTGGAATCGAACCTGAGACCTTTCTATCCGCAGGCCGAAGCTCTATCCACTGAGCCAAACCGGTTTCAGCTCAGGACACTTCTAATGAGATCAAAGCTGAGCTGGGTCTTCAAGAACATATAAATTTTCTGCATATAATTTTAGCAGGATATCTGAGACAATAAAAGGACGTATTCTCTATACTGTGTAATAGAATGTATGGGAGTAAAGATCATGAAAGACATCTCAGAAACCTGATTTGATAATTGGAGATTAAATGTGTTTACAGGAGACAAATGAATAATAACATTCCAGGGATGAGAAAGAGATAACTTACATAAGAACAGGGGCTAGGGAAGGGAGCTGCTTTATTAAAAGTTTTTCTATTACTGAGGTCATTTGTGAGGGTATGGCAGAGGTGATGAGGACTGAATGAGAGAAGTTCAGGAGCTAAAAACCTGAGGTTGCAGTAGTGAGGATGGAGAAAAAGAAATGAAGGTGTAAGATATCTAGAAGGTAGAATCCTGAGAATTTCATGAACAGTTAGATGAATAGAGAATGAAAAAGCAAGGTACAAAGAGGAGTCTAACACACACACACACACACACACACACACACACACACTATACTATATATGTGTGTGTGTGTGTGTGTGTGTGTGTGTGTGTGTGTGTCTTGCACATTGAATCTAGAGAGGCTATCTTGAATTTTCATAGTGCTGCACTTTTTAAATAATTACAATTATAAAGGGAAATATTTTCTGCTTTTAATACAGCTTATCATGGTTTATTTTCTTCAAACTTTAAGAGAAAAAGTAAGTTTTTCTTCCAAAAAGAATTCTGCATTGCCTTTAAATCATAAATCTCTCCCTTAGACAGTCAAAGAGAATCAAGCTATAGCTGACATAATAGCATAGCAGGTAGACAGTGCTATTTGTGTTTTAATTCTTTCCATTTTAAAAATTATTGTGTTGGCAAACCTCAGTGTGTAGGGAAAAATCATGCTCCAACATTCATATATAATGATTATGATGGTGTAATTAAAAGGGGATGAAGAAGAAATAAGAAGACAGAAGAGGAGGAAAGGGTAAAGGAAGACAAGGGAGAACGAAGTCTTATGCAATTATCAGGATATTTTAGCCAAAATATTCTTACAAAAATTGCTGCACACACACACTCACACTCACACACACACACACACACACACACACACACCCATCTGTGAATTGTATCTGCAATGAATGTATAAAGAGAGAAACTTCTGGAGTTTATAGAGTCTAGACCTAATTCTCAGCTTCATCCATTTCCATAGCCAAATTATGTTCTTAAATCCCAGTAGCATCACTAAGACATATTAATATCTATATGTTAGTGTTTGTGGAAATAAATGCAATAACTCAAGTTCTCTATATAGTACATAACAAGCTATGCACTCAAAAAGTAATACCTATTATTTTTGGTTCCATTCTCCTTTTAATAAACCTTTTTTTCTTAAGTGTAACTCTCGATATTGCCAGTTTTTAGGCATTTTGATTCTATTGCTTCATTCAAATGTCCACTTAAGCAAAGCTAAAACACAGTTAGCATTTTAAAACCTGTGCTATGTGGAATGAGATCATATAATTGCTTATTAATGGATGTAAGTGCCCTTTAATACTGAGAGTAGGTCATATTTATTTCCTAATGGAACAAAATATGATATTCTTTTAATAACCTTGCTTTCTGTGGCTGCCATTGTTTTCATTGTTTTGCTTCTACAAATGATAAAATCTGGCACCAAAACTCAAATGGCAGGTGACAGTAACACACACTTTTATAAATCTAAGGTCAGTACAGAAAATGGTATCATACAAAGAGTGCATTGCCTTATCCCTGGGAGTCCAGAAAACTGTTTCCATGCACTAGCTGGCATCCACTCAGGAGCTATTAGAGTGGGATGTGAAGGAAGACTCGAGGGCTTTCAGAAATCACGGATAGATCCATCAGTGAAGAGCACAACTTTAATGACTCAAGGTGCTTAAGCATAACTTCTGACCAATCACTGGCTAAACAATAAACTGTCTGACACAGGACAGCTACTCGGAAGCCACACTTAAAAATAAAACTACACAGTCTAGTCTTTCCAACGCTGGAAGAAAAGATAAAACTCTGAAGCCAGAACCATGAAAGCAGTCTCCAAGCCACAAATAAATCCAGTGGTGAAGGATAAGCATCTGCTTCAGAGGCTTAGTTACAGCCTTTGATCAACAAATGTCTTATGCTGACCAAAGGTGGACTCCAAGGTTGATAGCTGAGAGATAATAACGTGGAGAAAATCTGAGCAAGGATTTCAGAAGCTGCACGCAGCAGCACAAACTGACTTCAAGTAATTAGTTCAGTCAAGTCACTGAAAAACCAACAAAAGTCTGTGGGGGATCAGGATCCAGATTTGCTACATTATATTTTCTAACTGAAATATACAAAAGGAAAAACACACAGCTGAAAAAGGGAGGGATGTCTGATACATACAGACAAAAGGCTAACTAAAGACTGAATTTGGGGGCGCCAAGATGTTGGACTATCAGATCAAAACTTCAAAACAGCTTTTCTAAGTATGTTGAACGAAGCAAGGGAAGCTATGTGGAAAGAATTGAAGGAATACATGATAATGATTCATTAAATAGAGAATAGGAAATAAAAACAAATCCAGATTTGGATAGGCAGAGGCTTTAATTAGAAAGACTCTTGTAATCTGGAGGAAGCCACAAGCTCATAAACATGTAAATGTCTCCAAATCAAACAGAAAAAGATTTCTCCACTATAGGGGGAAAAGGGAGGCAAGCACACATAAACAGGAACTTCAGAAGGAAGTAGAACAGATAATGAGAAATGATATTAATGTGAAATTTGACAAGAAAAAAGGGTCATTCTCTGGTCAGCCGGTGAATAAGCTGATAAAGGATAACATTGTTGTTTTTTCTTTGGGTACTTGCTCAGGCTTGGGGCATGCAGAGTTCCGGGGTTGGTAAAAAAAAAAAAAAGAGAGAGAAGCCTGACTAAAGTATGGTGAAGACACAACAGAGGATAAGAAATGGACAATTGTGAACAGTTGGTCATGAGCATCAATAAATATCTAAAAAAAAATACTTTTTTAAAAGAAGCAAGTTGAAAAGCTAGAGCAGAAAATTATGATAAACAAAATGAAGCCCTAGCCAGTTTTGCTCAGTAGATAGAACATTGGTCTGCGGACTGAATGGTCCTGGGTTAGATTCTGGTCAAGGGCACATGCCTGGGTTGTGGGCTGGAGATCCCCCATGGGGGGCGTGCAGGAGGCAACCAATCAATGATTCTCTCTCATCATTGTTCTCTCTCTCTCTCTCTCTCTCTCTCTCTCTCTCTCTCTCTCTCTCTCTCTCTCTCTCTCTCTCCCCATCCCTCCCTCCCTCCCTCCCTCCCTCCCTCCCTTCCTCCCTCCCTTCTCTAAAATAAATAAATGTATATTTTTTAAAAATGAAGAAGCTACTAGAGATGTCTCAAAAGGTAGATTTTAGACTGAATCAGAAAACTTGAAGATAGCTTGGCCCATGTGGCTTGATGGTTGAGTGTTGACCTATGAACCAAGAGGTCATAGTTTGATTCCCTGTGAGGGTACATGCTAGGTTTGTGGGTTCAATCCCCAGTAGAGGATATGTGACAGGCAGCCAGTCAATGATTCTCTCTCACCATTGATGTTTCTTTCTCTGTCTCACTCTCCCTTCCTCTATGAAATAAATAAAATTAAACAAAAGAAAACCTGAAGATAAATCAATAGGAATTATGTAATTTGTATCTCACACACACACACACACACACACACACACACACACACAGAGAGAGAGAGAGAGAGAGAGATGAATGAACAGGGTCTAGAGAAAGAGAAATGTGGGACAATGTCAAAACTAATAACATACACAGTATGAAAGTGTCAGAAAGAGAAATGAGAGAAAATGGAACAAAAATATATTCAAAGGAATAATTGCTGAAAAATTCCCAGATTTGATAGAAAACATTAATTTATACATTAAAAAAATTCAACAAACTACAAAGAGGATAAATGTAAAGAGCCATATCAAGAAATATCAATCAAAATGATGAAAGCATTATATAATGACAAAATATTTAAATCAGCTGATGAAATGTCAGCTGTTTTCATAAATAAAGGAAGGAAGAACATAAGGAAAAGAATAAGGGAAGGTGCCCGGCTGGTGTGGCTCATTGGTTGAGCATGATCTATGAACCAGGAGGTCAGGGTTCAGTTCCCAGTCAGGGCACATACCCAGTAGGGGGCGTGCAGGAGGCAGCACATCAATGATTCTCATCATTGATGTTTTTGTCTCTCCATCTCTGAAATAAATGAAAATATATTTAAAAACATGAATAGGTGAAGGTAAAATAAAAACTTTTATATATGCTTATATATAAATAAAATGAATGACAGCAGTGATACAAGGGATGGGAAGAAGGATTTGGAAATATATTGTTATTATAAGGTATCTGCTTTACCCAAGAAGCAGTATAGTATTATTTGAAAGTAAATTTGGATTATATATAAGTGTATATCGCAAACTTTAGGGCAACCACATTGCTAAGGAAATAAATAGTTACCCTTTTTCCAGTAGGTCTAAAAACAAATCCAAAAAAGATCACAATGTTATGAAATTTATAAAGCTCCATCTTGATCAGATTAAAGTAATGAGAAGCCCCACAAACTAAAAAGTTGATGTTATACCATCAATATGTAATAACATTTTAAAAAGCACATTAAACGACAAAACAAATATAGGCAAGTGTAAGAGTTATGCTTTTTCTTTTGATGACAAAGTGGGTGTTTCATTGAAAATTCTTAGCAAAACACTAACTGAAATCAATATTTATATTGTAATTTTCCCAGTAAACATATTTTCTGATACATGATGACATATTCTCTGTTTTTTTAACTCCAAGTTAAAACTATTTTTCTGTTTTAAATATTTCATACTAACTCAAATGGCACTTTTAATTTGAACATCTTTAATGTAGTTTTAATGTATTATCAGGGTTTTGTTCACCAATGTCATTGGAGAAAAAGTCTAAAGTCTAATCTCATTAAAATGATTTCAGTTGATAAATTTATGAAAAAGAGGATGAAGTATAAATGTATAAGCAGACTGTCTCATTATAATAATAGTTGGCATATAAAGTTCTGAAATGGACAATGCATTCTATATTTAACTAAGGTATTGCAAATACATTAGTATATGCATTTATAAAGTTATACTTTTAATGTTGGTCACATAAATTGACTTTTCAAAAAATTATTTTTATAGTGGACTGCATGGTAAATCTCATAGTGATTACAAATAAAATCTAGACAAAATAAAAACATCTTACCCCACTTTAAGATTTTTTTTCTTAATGCTCATCAAAGGATATGTTTTTATTGATTTTTGAGAGAGAGAGAGAGAGAGAGAGAGAGAGAGAGAGAGAGAGAGAGAGAGATAAAGAGAGAGATTGGTTGCCTCCCTTATGCATGCACAACCTAGGTGTGTGCTGTGATCTGGAGTCAGAACTGCAACACTCCAGCCACCCTGTCAGGGCTATTTTGAGATTCTGGAATGATGTATGTTTGTCTTGTCTTGTTATGACCAGCACTTTATCCTATGCAGATACAAGGAAAGTATCCATTATATGTTGGTCTGAATTTAGTTCATAAAACTTTAGTGGAAAAATACAAGGCTAGTCCAGATAGCTATCAATAAGTTTAGAGATGCTGATTACCTGAACTCATATCCATTAATCCACAATTACCATGATATTTTAAGCCAACCTAAATATATCTATATCTATATCTATATCTATATCTATATCTATATCTATATCTATATCTATATCCATATCCATATCCATATCCATATCCATACCTATACCTATACCTATACCTATACCTATACCTATACCTATACCTATACCTATATCTATATCTATATCTATATCTATATCTATATCTATATCTATCTTCCTTATTTTTTTGTCCTGGATACTTTGAATGTAAGCACATTTGTAACCCTGAGTTATTGATGTAATTATGATTGTACACTGACCTGGCTAGATAAGTAGTGATTTTGGGCTCCATTACCATGGCATCTGTTCTGAGTTAATGAAAATAAATTCAGCATGTTTTTAGTTTGTTTGGTTTGGTTTTCTTATTTTGTCCTTGCACACCTGCAAATCTGACCATAGGAAAATCTTATTCAGAGTTATGAAATAGTTTATGAGAAATCAATAAGCACTAGTAACATTTATAAATTTATCAGCCTCCTGAAAGTTGATGAAAAAACGATAATGACAAAATAATGGCCTACTTGTAGTGAAAGTTTTGTCTAAAATTTATATATAACATTTATATATAACATTACATATTATATGTACAATGTAATAGCACAGTCAAGCTTTAGGAAAACTTAATGGTAACCACATACTACGAAGCAAAAAAATGACCTTTATGAGTAGAAAAAAAATCAATTTAAATTGTGTTTCTGTTCAAGGAGTCTTTAACTACTTGATTACTTCTCAAAGCCTGAGTTTTCCTTATGTATTACTGTATAGAAAGCTATCCTAAACATAATGGTGCAAAATGACAGCTATTTTATCATGCTCTTGGATTCTGTGGTGCGGGAATTTGGAAAGGACACATCAGGGTCAGCATGTCACTGTTTGATAATGGCGGAGGCCTCAGCTTGCAAAATGAATCCACATCTGGAGGCTACAAATCACCTAAAAGTTTATTCATTCATAGTCTAGTGGTTAATGCCAGCTTTTGTCTAGGACTTTAGGCCCTTGGCCAGAATACCTACACATGGGTTTTCCGTGTGATTCCTTGTGTTTCCTCACTACATGGTGCCTGAATTCCAAGAGCAAGCATCCCTTTTATGACTTTTAATGGCATATCCTCAGAAGTTCTCCAAATTCAGAGAAGAGTGGCATAGACCTTACCTTTGGATGGTCGGTGTGTTATAATTACATTGTAAAAAAAAAAAAAAAAAAAAAAAAAAAGCATATCACTTTGGTTGTTTATGGAAAGTGCAATCTGGCACAGGTAAAGTGAATCGACATTTTACCAAAAGAGATATACAAATGGACCAATAATAATAAGAAAAGACAATCAATATGATTAGTCATCAAGGAAATACAAATGAAAACCACAAAAAATTATTAATATATACCCACTAGAATTAGGCTTATTAAAAAGATCAAATATACCTAGTATTAGTATGTGGAACAGTTCTTATCATATAATCCAGCAAGGGTACTTCAAGTTGTTTATCCAAGAAAAATTAAGATATATATCCATATAGCTCTGGCTGGCTTGCTCGGTAGTTATAGCATTGGCCCATGCACCAAAGGGTCGTGGGTTCGATTCCCAGTCAAGGACATGTACCTGTGTTGCAAGTTTGATCCCCGTCCCTGAGCAGCATGTGCAGGAAGCAGCCAATTGATGTGCTCTCTCACATCTCTCACCTCTCTCTCTCTCTCTCTCTCTCTCTCATCTTTATCTCTCTCAATCAATGGAAAAATATATTTGGATGAGGATTAAAAAGAAAAAAGAGATGTCCATATAAACATATATGAATGTTCATAGCAGCCTTTTTTTCATATTAGCAAAAAATCTAAAAACAACTCAAAGCCTATCAATACGTGAATATATAACCAAGTTTTGGCATGTCTATGGAATTATATGCAGCAATAAAAGGGAACAAATTATTAATACATGAAAAAAATTATGCTGTACAAAAGGAGCCAGACAGAAATGAATTCATGATTCCATTTATGTGAAATTCTAGAAAACATAAAAATCTCTCTCTCTCTCTCTCTCTCTCTCTCTCTCTCTCTCTCTCTCTCTCTCTCTCTCTTTCTCTCTCTCTCTCTCTATATATATATATTAGAGAAATATGCTAATTAATCAGGATACCATAACAGGTCCACCCGCCAGGAGGAGGTTGCATACACAGCATCAGGGGTGAGGTGGCAGGGGCCTCCGAGCGCCTGCTCTGGGGAGGGCATGGTTAGCAGCCGCCAAGGCTGCTTCAAGGGCCAGAGAGGGAGGCAGAGCTGGGCCAGTGACTCCAGGGTGGGCAGCTGGACCCGCCCCCAGGTGGCCGCTGCTACGCAGCTTGACAGCAGACCACACAGGGCCTGCTTGGCTGTCACCGTGGTGTGGAGCAGGCAGGTCCTGCACAGAGCAGAGAACCATGGGGAGTGGGCCTAAGCTTGTCAGTAGGACATCACCTGAGGGCTTCCAGATTGGAGAGGGTGCAGGTCAGGCTGAGGGACCTACACCACCCCCCATGCATGAATTTCATGCATCAGGCCTCCAATAATGTATAATTACCAAAAACAGACCATTGGTATTCTGAGACTGAGAATGAGTGGGAGGAAAACCACCTTCTGGAAGCTCAAGTGTAAGCCTGCTTAAGCTTTGGCCCATCATGTACTAACCCTCAGGAATTTGAATCTAAGAAAATGTTATTGTGATGGCAGGGTAGCTGAGAAATCAGTCATGCCTCTGATGATATGCTGACAGCATGTAAGTCCAGTAAAATGATGCCAAATCAATATTGTATTTGGTAGTTTTTATAGCATGTCATTGGTGTGTCAACATTGCCCACAATTTCGTTGTTTTCTACAAATCTCCTATGCTTGGTCCTTAAGCCTTCCTATTGAAGGTATAGCTATTTTCCCAATAAATTTATTTTCTGATAAAGTTACTTGGAGTCAGCTTCTGTTACCTAAATAAAATAATACCCCTGACTAAAACAGACTCCTAGGTGCTGAATAATGGCTATTTTTCTTATTATGCAGCAGGAAAACTCTTCAGAAGGAAATTCAGTAGGAAAATACCATTGTGTGCAATATGCCTAATGATTCCATTGTTTTCAATACACAATGGCTTACATTACAATCATATTAGAAGAACCATCATACTTCATCATAATTGCACAGATGATGGTAATAAATTGCCACATTACTTGATCTTTCATATATCAAGATTCTTCATTTGGTACTGCTTAATTTTTAAATTGAGGCTCAAACCAATATTCACTGTAATAATCTTTCTGTGGGAGAATTTCTTACTGTCTCAGTTGGTAATTCTACTAACCAGCTTCAAGCTAAGCTTTGGTGCTGATTCTGTTCTTTTTTCTAATAACTGGCTCCTGGCTATATTCTGTGCAAAGACTTTTCCTTCTTGCTCTAGTTAATTCACTAAATCCTTGGTGTTTCCCCATTTCTGAGATCTTAGTACTCAGTCCCTTTAACTGTCTTGGTACCTACCTTAAGCTACGCCTTCATCATGTTGAGCATTGCCTTTTAGTAATGCTATAGATTACCAGCCAACAGATTTCTCTTACACCATTTTATTGCCAGAATACCCACTGGCTGCCCTCCAATGGACATTGCTGATTACGTTGCAGGATGTCAACTTGCCTATTTTTTTGCCAACTGGCTACTGTCAAATTCCTCAAAGAAATAGCCAGAAACTTCTCAGACCATGTTTCTTATCTATCTATCTATCTATCTATCTATCTATCTATCTATCTATCTATCTATCTATAAAAGGCTAAGTGTCCTTTCATCCAACCGATAGCTGTGATGCTCACTGACCACCAGGGAGCAAAAGCTCAACACAGGAGCTGCCATGTTGTGCATTGGCCATTTAAAAATAAATGGCACCACAGACCTGGCACTGACAAACTGACACTTGGCTTCCCCATTAGGACACAGGCCCCGCCACCACCCCAACACAATACCCCACCAAATTGAAGCCAACATTGTCAAGATTCTATGGTGCAAAATGTGTCAAATAGCTCAGCCCAGCCTGGAAATGGTCATTGTGGGCGCCAGGTAATGACATCATATAGCAATGCCCGGCTTTCTCTCCCTAGCTCTAGCCTCCTTGCCTTTTCTTCAGCCCAGGAACATGACTTGCTTTATAGCCAGGTGCAAACATTTCACAGTTTAACCAAATGTTTGTGAAGCGTTTTCATGTGCCATATTTCATTTGATACTCACAGAAGTCCTGGAGTAGGAAGATAGGAGACTTGAGAGAATCCTATTTTATTTTCATTAGTCAGAAAACGGAGATTTAGAAAGCATGGAAACTTGACCCGACTGAAAAAAAAGCAAGAAATGGTGAAACTTGAAAATGACTTCAGGTTTTCTCACTGTGCAGAATACAGTCAAATACTGCTGCAGTTTAATGTTTTATCCTTTGTTCTCCCTGCCTGATCTACAATAATAATCTACTTCATGTTGATATTTACCGCTGTGTTGCTGACAATTACCTGAAAGAGAAGTTGGGGTGCTTCACCAGGCTGGAAAAAGTTTAGCTAAATCAGAAAGCAGGTCTAATTAAGCAATTTTATTCTATATCTGTAAAAGGCTAGGTTGACTCGCAGACGTGCAATATATATAAAGCTCTCACTGGTGCCAATCACACACATGCGTTTCAGTCTGTCATTGTAAATTATGAATTTAGTTGACACTTCTGTTATAGAGAAAGGATGAATAATATTAAAATATGTCTTTGAATTAATTTTCTTTCAATGTGCACGAATCTGTGCACCAGGACTCAGTAGTTTGATAAAGTCTCTGGTTCCTAAGCCTCTTGGTATGTCTTCTCAGTTCTGATGAATGATTTGCTAAAATCATAACTTTTGTTTTCTTTTTTTAGTGTAGTTAAAATTTATTATTATTGTCCCAAAAATGTATACATACTTTAACAGCTAATAGCTCAATTTTGAAAATGAAATGCATTTTAATAAACACTGCCTTTATAATTATTCAAAATGTGTATATTTTTTGGTTCACCCTATATTTGGCCTACCTAAATTAGATTGTTTGTCATGTTCCACATCCACTCCCTACCCTAATCCCTTACCCCTACCCCCAATGTACTTAGAGAAACTTTCATCATTATTGAAATCACTCAGAATTCTCTGGAAACATTCTCCAAATTTAAATTTACACAAGAAGATGGTCTAAGTAGAGGCTTTGTAATACTGTGAATTTACTTCCTCTGTCTCACAAAAGGTACATAAAAGAGGTTGAATTTCAATAGAAGAGCTTAGATTTTCCCAGTGTCCTACATATTTTCATTTCATTCTATTTTCATTAGGTTTTAGATTAGATTTATTCTTTTATAAGATCAATATAGTAATAGAGGGCTGTTGATCAAAACATGTAACATCAATATTTGGAGATGAAGTTTTTTTCCCCTCCTATTTCCTCTCAAAATAAATGTTTAAAGACCATCTTTTTAATGTACATTAAGTGTAGAAGCAAAATCTACCTAAACATTTTATGTTTTTAATAATATAAAACCACTTGGAACTGGGACTCTGCCAGGCTTATAAATTCATGTGTGCTGTTTACCTGGATTGATACCTTAGAATGTTTATCAGGACAGATGTACACTCTGTGTGTGCTAATGAAGCTAAGCAGGTGTGGGAATAGGTCATGAAATTTTTATATGGGGATTAATATAATGCATGTTTAAAGTTATTGGAGGCAAGTTTCATTATATTCCATTTCAAAGGATATTTCATTCTGTTTATTTGGAATTTTTTTCATGAGAAAAATATATTAATATTATATATACAGTTATGATTAGCCCTTCAATCACATAAATAATTTATCATTTATTATTTCTGTACATAGTATAAAAATAAACTATCTACAACAACATATATTAAGTCCAAACTTCAGGTCTATTAATATGATAGCTAATGATTCCCAAAGTCCCATTAATTTGGGTTGGCTCTTCATATCCCAAAACAGCAATAAATGACCTAGGGGAAAAATTTCAGTTCACTTTTACCAAAATTTGTTATAAAAGAATATATAAACAATAGCTATGCTTTTATTAAAACCAATATACTAGGCCATCATTCTTAAGCATTGAAATTTAGACTGTAAACTGCTCCATCATTCAGGTATTTATGGCTGTAGTTTGCTGCCCATTCATTCTGATTGGCCCACATTAGGGCAATATTCCTAACTTTTTTTTTCTACCCTACCACACCAAGTCAGATATTTTTGGTGTTTTTTTATTTTTATTTTATTTTTTTAAATTATTCTCAATTAAGTGAATTCGTCCACTTTTTAAAATTAGGAAAGCTAAATTGACTTTTTCTTTTTTCCTTCTATCTTATGCTGTGCTGTCACCTGCATGGATAGAAATCCAAATTTATTTTTAAGAATATGGTTATCTTTACCTATAATAATATTTGTGGCATTTTTCTGTGTAAGAATATGGTAAATTTTGGGATTAGAAATGTATGGAACGCTTCAATTTTCACAAGAGAAGTTAACATATTTTTTTGTGTATAAGACACTATTTTTTCTAAAATTTTTATACTGAAAATTGAGGGGTGTCGTATACACAGAAGTCAGCCTAGAAGGGAGCCGGGCAGGTATGTAGCTGCCCATACCTTATCAAACAGGCTTCCTCCAATCATGAGCCTTATTGCTACTGATGTCAGCCAATACCATAACTAAAGGTGGAGGTGGAGAGTGCGTAGATGCAACAGGGACCTGAGCATTCTGAGCCTATAAAGATGCCAAAAAATAAAAAGATCAATACCAGTAAGCGATTGTCTTATTCGGCAAAATTCAAACTGAATGTAATCAGCTATGCAGAGACAATTTGGACCTCCTCCCACTGAGTGTATGATTAGACAGTGGAGAAAACAGGAAGAACAACTCCTTAAGGTGCCAAAAAAGAAGGCCTTAAGAGGAAAACCAGCAAAATGGGCAAACTTAGAGCAGAAGCTTAAGACTTGGATTATGGAGCAGCGCTAGAGTCCCTTATGTGTGTCTTTTGCAAGCAAAATGAACATTGTTGACTTCACAGAAAAGGCAAAATTGTGCTTTAATTTCATGCGGAGAAAAGGGTTGGCCATGAGAACAGGAACACAGTTAGCTCAGAAAATACCACCAGCTTATGAAGATGATCTCACATATATAGACTGATTCAGAAGACAGCAGTGAGACAGTAGAAGTTGAAGAAATTGATATGTCTGGAACTAATAGTGATGAAGAAGAGAGCAGTGATGCAACAGAGACTGAATAAAGTGATGTGCTGCATAATATCATAGTACGGCTATGTAAACTTACCAAATTACTAAAGAAAAATGTGTTCTGTTTTATGTTTAAAATATGGATTTCTTAATGTTGGGTTGGAGAAGTGGGGAGGCGTCTTACACATGGACAAATATGGTATATTTATTATCTACTTATCTGGAGAGCTAAAGAATTTGCAGTAAATAATTGTTTATTTGCATTTTAGGCACATGTTTAGCTTTTAATTGATGTCCTTAAGGACTTGAGAAAAGCTCTGCTCACAAAATCCACATTATAATGACAGTTTAAGAGATAATTGGTTATTCTGGGTCTTTCAGTTTAAGATTCCCCAAAGAGCAATGTACTTGGACTATATTAACTCAGTTGCTTGAAGAAATGCTTTTGTTTTCATGGAGAACTAGGTAAATATATTCATCTGACAATATTTCTTGGTACTTTCTTCTCATAATCCTAAGTAGATTTTGAACCTTATTTTCATCTTTGTTTTACTTGATTAATTTTAATAGCCTAAAAATTTCCAAACACTTCTAGATAAGATATAAAACATCTGGCCAATACTATCTTCTCCCTGGTTGGAGGATTATTTTGTCTTATCCTAAGCCCTTTAGTGCATCAAGTGATTCAGTTCAGTCTAAGCTCAGTTGAGTTTGTATTTTTTCATTAGCTTCATTATTTTGGCTATAATTTATTGAACACCTAGAGTAGTAAGTGCTGCATATCTTTTTATCTAATTAAACCCTCACAACTGCATATTTGAAGGCAAAACATAGATTTAGAAGTTAGGTGACTGATCTTTAATAGACAAGAACAAGTGCCTGCTTGTGGTGTGATTTTGAAAAAAATAAATTAGTTTTCTAACATCCTTTCTAAACAGGCCCTCCATTATTTCCCCTGCACTATTATAGTGACAAAAATCAAAGATCTGAACTTACTTTAAAATGGATTTAATATAAGATGGATTGATGGGTTGATGAATAGAGAGAAATGTGATAAAGAAAATATAGCAAAATGTGATTTATAAGATCTAAGTGGTACATCTACGAATGTTCATGTTTTGATTCTTTACATTCTTCTATATGCTTAAAACTTTTCATAATTAACCCTAACTGGTTTGGTTCAGTGGATAGAGCATCAGCCTGTGGATTGAAAGGTCCCAGGTTCAATTCTGGTCAAGGGCATTTACCTTGGATGTAGGCACATCCCCAGTAGGTGGTGTGTAGGAGACAGCTGATCTATGTTTCTCTCTCATCAATGTTTCTAACTCTCTATCCTTCTTCCTTCCTCTCTGTAAAAAATCAATAAAGTATATTTACTTTTTTTCATAATTAAATACTGAAAAATATAAATGCTTGGTTGTCACATGCTTATGTAAAGGTTTCTCATGTCATGTTGATCATTGCCTGCTCAGCCAGTGTGTATTTGTTGTTCTAATTTGTAGGTACCACCTTGCTGATACTTAAATAAATATTGCATAGTGGCCAAAAACAGTTTCTAGAGTTACCTCTTTTTATTTTACTTTCTTGTTCCTCTACTTACTAGCATTTGAACTTTGTGATTTCTCATTTGCATATTAGGAAAAACAGTATCTACCCCATATGATCATAGATTAAATGAGAGTATAAGTGGAAGTCACTTAGAAAAATGAGTGATACATGTTAAGAATTCAATAAGTAATATTGGGTCGGCAACTAAGTAATTGCGGGTTTCACACATATATCGCTTCAGTTGAATTTTTAGGTTTGCAGACGTAGTACAAATGTAAAACACATTTTGTTATTTGATAGTTGGCTATTCAGCTGTTAATCAGTAAAAAAAGTTTTTTGATCTGTTTTGTAGTTTTCGTTTGGCGTTCGTTGAAAAATGGAAAATCAAAAGGAACATTTTCATCATATTTTGCTTTTTTATTTCCGCAAAGGGAAAAACGCATCGCAAGCTCATAAAAAGTTATGTGCTTTTATGGTGACAAAGCCTTAAAAGAACAGCAGTGTCAAAATTGGTTTGCCAAATTTCGTTCTGGTGATTTTTCACTCAAAGATGAAAAACGCTCTGGTCGTCCAGTTGAAGTTGATGATGCCCTAATCAAAGCAATAATCAATTCGGACTGTCACAGTACAACACGTGAGATTGCAGAGAAGCTTCATGTATCACATACATGCATTGAAAATCACTTAAAACAACTTGGCTATGTTCAAAAACTCGATACATGGGTTCCTCACGAACTGAAAGAATCACAGTTAACGCAACGCATTAGCAGCTGCGATTTGCTAAAGAAACGTAATGAAAATGATCCATTTTTAAAACGACTGATAACTGGCGATGAAAAATGGGTTGTTTACAACAATATCAAGCGGAAAAGATCGTGGAGCAGGCCAGGTGAACCAACTCAAACAACATCAAAAGCTGATATTCATCAAAAGAAGGTTTTGTTATCAGTTTGGTGGGATTACAAAGGAATTGTCTACTTTGAACTCTTACCACCCAACCGAACGATCAATTCTGATGTCTACATTGAACAACTAACGAAATTAAACAATGCAGTTGAAGAAAAGCGGCCCGAATTGACAAATCGAAAAGGTGTTGTATTCCATCATGACAATGCAAGGCCACACACATCTTTGGTCACTCGGCAAAAATTAATGGAGCTTGGTTGGGATGTTTTGCCACATCCACCATATAGTCCTGACCTTGCACCATCTGATTACTTTTTGTTTCGATCTTTACAAAACTCCTTGAATGGTAAAAATTTCAATAATGATGATGATGTCAAATCGTACCTGATTCAGTTTTTTGCTAATAAAAACCAGAAGTTTTTTGAACGTGGGATTATGATGCTGCCTGAAAGATGGCAAAAGGTCATTGATCAAAATGGGCAATACATTACAGAATAAAGTTATTTAGTTCCATGAAAAAATTGTCTTTGATTTTCTTTTAAAAATCCGCAATTACTTAGCTGCCGACCCAATAGTTATTATTACTTATCTGATTATGCAGGCATAGGTATTGCTGATTTTATCTGTTGTTCTCATCTTAGTCAAAAGTAGTCTTCAAAAACTAACAGACTATGCCGAAACTGGTTTGGCTCAGTGGATAGAGTGTTGGCCTGCGGATTGAAAGGTCCCGGGTTCGATTCCAAAGGCATGTACATTGGTTTCGGGCACATCCCTGGTGGACGGGTGTGCAGGAGGCAGCTGGTTAATGTTCTTCTCTCATCGATGTTTCTAGCTCTCTATCCCTCTCCCTTCCTCTTCGTAAAAAATAAATAAAATATATTTCAAAAAAACTAATAGACTATGATATTTTAATTTAAACATCTGACCTTACACAAAATAGGAAATGTTGGTAGAGTCCATATAGTATGTCATGTTGTTGTATATTTTAACTTTTCTAGTTTTAAAAGAATATTGTAATCAATATGAATCATTAACTGGTGGTGTTTATATTGTACTGGAGACTTAATAAAGAAATATTAAAATATACATTAAATTTTTTGATCCACTCTCTCCAATTTCAGATGTTAGATATGAGTTGACAATCATTTATTTAAAATACAGTGAGGGAAGTTAATTGCTAATGACTTATAAAACTAAAATTATTAGTTAGCATATGTTGCCTAGTAACACAATTATCCATCTTCCTTTACCAATACCAGTTCTGCTGAAAAGTAGATGAATTACAACATACTTGAAACAAAAACTATTACAAATATATCCTTTGCAAAAAAATGAAATTAAAACACTATTTCCATTTGTTGTATAAGAATCACATCAGGCCAGGACCGGTTTGGCTCAGTGGTAGAGCGTCAGCCTGCGGACTGAAGGGTCCCAGGTTTGGTTCCGGTCAAGGGCATGTACCTTGGTTGCAGGCACATCCCCAGTGGGGGGTGTGTGGGAGGCAGCTGGTCGATGTTTCTCTCTCATCGACGTTTCTAACTCTCTGTCCCTCTCAATTCCTCTCTGTGTAAAATCAATAAAATATATTTTTTTTAAAAAAGAATCACATCAGGTACAAATAATATATACTTAATAAGTTTGTGAAATCTAAACCATAGCAGAACTAAGTACTCAGATTCAGGAAATGTATACAATTTAAGTGTCCATAGGAAAACAAGAATTTTCCTTTACATGTCTACTTGAACAGCATGCTATATTTGGCAAGATCTTTAAATGAAAACATCTATATTTCTCTCCATTTTTCCCAAATGCAAAATAGTGATGATCACCAATCTACTAGTAATGCCTGAATGATCACCCATTTAACTCACATTTTATTTTTATTTTTTTTAAATGGAAGTTTTTAGTTTTTATTATTATTTTTCAAAAACATATATTTTATTGATTTTTTACAGAGAGGAAGGGAGAGGGATAGAGAGTTAGAAACATCAATGAGAGAGAAACATGGACCAGCTGCCTCCTGCACACCCCCCACTGGGGATGTGCCCGCAACCAAGGTACATGCCCTTGACCGGAATCAAACCTGGGACCCTTGAGTCCGTAGGCCTACACTCTATCCACTGAGCCAAACCGGTTTCAGCTTAACTCACATTTTAAAACCTTACCTTGTTTGCAAATGAATCCTGACTTTGGGATATTTTGAAGACAATATCATATATAATAAAGAGGTAATATGCAAATTAACCCTCACACTATCACAAAATGGCTGCACCCACAGTGGAGGCAGGGTTCCCATAACGAGTGATCAGCAGGGACCTGAGGCTGTGTGGCACCAGGCTGGGGAGGGGGACCTGAGACTGTCCCCACCCAGCGGGGATTGATTGGGGACCTCAGGCTGTGCCCCCCACCTGGTGGGGCTTGACAGGAGACCTCATGGCATGCACCACTAACCCAGCAAAGCTTGATGGGTGACCTCAGGCCATGCCCCCCTTCCCCAGTGCCAGGCCAGGGGACCTGAGGCTGTGCGTGGAGGGCAATGGGGGTGGGACTTGCTGGGTTTGGGTCTCACCCAATGGGGGTGGGGCCAGCTATGTCTGGGTCTCCTACATTTTCAAGGTGGTAGGCAAGGATTTGACTCTAGGTCCTGCAGGGCTCCCCAGACTCTGACAGGAAGGAGATTTCCATACACATTTTACTTATTTTCTTTCATCTCTGACACTTCTATTATAGAGAAAGGGCAAATAGCAACATTAAAATATTTCCTCTAATTAATTCCCTTTTAATGTGCAGGAATTTTGTGCACTGGGCCACTAGTAAAGTGTAACAGGAGTGCCCAGCCAGAGTTGTTCAGTGGTTGGTGTCAACCTATGAACCAGGAGGTCACAATTTGATTCCAGGTAGGGGCACAGGCCTGGAGTTACTGAGTTGTTAGCCCCATAAGGAGAGTGAGAGAGGCACCTGATCAATTATTGTCTCTCATCATTGATATTTCTATGTATCTCTCCCTCTCCCTTTCTCTTTGAAATCAAATATACACTGAATGGCCAGATTATTATGATCTCTGAATGCATAATAATCTGGCCACTCAGAGTGTGTGTGTGTGTGTATCTATATATATCTCTATCTATCTCTATCTCTATCTCTATCTCTATCTCTATCTCTATCTCTATCTCTATCTCTATCCATATCCATATCTATCTATCTATCTATCTATCTATCTATCTATCTATCTATCTATCTATCTATATTAGAGGCCTGGTGCATGAATTAGTTCATGGGTGGGGTCCAACCAGCCTGGCAGGGGGAGGGGACATGGGCAGTTGGCTGGCCTGCATGCTGGTCGAATTCCTGGTCCAGGGGACAATTTGCATATTAACTTTTTATTATATAGTGGCCAGATCATTATGTGTTCAGAGATCATAATAATCTGGCCATTCAGTGTACATATCAGGGAGCAAAAAAGTATTTTCAGTTTTTTTAATTATCAGATTTATGATGGATAAGTATATTTTCTCAACATTCACAGTACTTAGAAACATTACATATGGCAGAAAAGGAAAGAAAGGGGAAACACAGGAATGTTTCTCCATGCCACATAATAAATTCCCGTTGCAACTTCTGAAACCGGCTCAAATATAGCAAGCATTCCGTAAATATTTGTTGATGATGATGATAGATTGCACATTTTGTATGCACTAATGTCAGTGAATGAGCACATTGCTTGTGTATCTAAAACCAAAATAAGCAGTAATGTTGACAAATGACCACATTCACAGGTGCTCCTAAGTATACTGGTAGTTCAAAGACAGGGACCCTCATCCATTTATCAAGGCTGTAACTGAAATTCAGCTGCAATGCATTTATCCAGCTTGAGCATTTAAGCATTAACACCATTTATCTGGAGTTACTTCTATTCTCTTTAGATCGGTTTTGGTATCAAACTTTTTTCTCAAAGTATGCTGGAAACATTCAGAAGCACTGGCTTCCATGTGACGTATGAGGTTGCTGCTCCCTAAAAAATGAAAATAATGATTTAGGGGAAAATCCTCCACTCCAATTTGTGAAGTTTAACTTTCTGAAGCCAGAAGTGGTTGTCTTTGAATCTTATTACATCTGTTTATAGCTTTATGTCCTTGGAAACGTAACTGAACCTTGCTGAGGCTGAGGAAAGTCAACTGTAAAATGCTGCACTAGGAATTTCTATGTCACAGTTTTGTGAGAATCAAATGAAATATATGTTATGCATTTAGCATAATACCTGGTATGTATCAAGTACTAAAAATTAGCTAAAATAACAATGTGCAGGTGTTTTCACAAAACAATTTTCTCATTTTCTATTTGTCTCATTAGTATGTAAGGAGTTTCTTATTATTCCTGATATTTATACCATCCCCTTTCTTGCCCAATTCTTTGTAGAAAACTCTTTCTTTAGTTTTTTTAAATGTTGATCTGTAACTGAGTGGCTTCTTTAGATTTTGTGAAAGAAGAGGACCTCAACGTTAACTGCTTCTTTTAAAAGGTTTCCATTATGGGAATTTTCAAATTAATATAGAACTATAGAGAAAGGTAAACTCAACTGACTCTTTATACCCGTAGGTAGCCTCAACAGTTAACATTTTCCAAATCTTATTTATCTATTTCCTGATAACTACGATAATCTATATCAGCATGACTTAGTTGCTTTATTTTCAGGAAACAATTGCTCTGAAAATATATGGCTATACATTAGTAAATAACTTTATTATTTGCTTCAGGAAATTTCTACAAATTGGTTTATCAAAGATCATAATCCGTTCATCGAGGCAAAGAGCTTACTTATTAAATAATGACTTACTTATAAAACTTTGCTTTAAGCTGAAACCGGTTTGGCTCAGTGGTAGAGCGTAGGTCTGCGGACTGAAAGGTCCCAGGTTTGATTCCGGTCAAGGGCATGTACATTGGTTGCAGGCACATCCCTTGTAGGAGGTGTGCAGGAGGCAGCTGGTCGATGTTTCTCTGTCATCGACGTTTCTAGCTCTCTCTCTCCTTTCCTCTCTGTAAAAAATAAATAAAATATATTTAAAAAAACAAACAAACAAACAAAAAAACCCTTTGCTTTAAGGCCCTTGCTACTCCCCTGTGTCCACTAGCCCCAAATTAGTACATTATGAATTTTGCTCAATCCCTCTCAGTTTCCTGCCTTAAACCACTTGAGCTTGAGACACTGCTAAGACTCTATCAATGGTGTTCTTCCCTACTGAAATGATTTTGAGCAAACGTAGTGTTGCCCTTTTAACAGCTTGTCTGGCAATACTCTGTGGAAATCAATGCCCATATACTAGTAGATGATGTATGTGTGTAAACAAATTTTTTTGAGAAGTTAAAAGTAAAATAACGATATGTCATTTCAACTGTGAATTTTTCACTTCGCCTCTAACAAATCAGGGCCTTTGTGATAACACACAACATGATTAATAGTTATTCCTTAATAGCAACTAATACTCGATCCATATTCAGGCTTTCCAGATGATCACAAATGTGATTTTAAAATACTTATCTTTTAAATGGGAATTCAAATAAATTCCATACATTATACATGGTTACTAGGTCTCTAAAGTCTCTTTTAGTCTGTAATGATATCTTACTTTTTTAATACCATTAATTTGTTGGATAAACCAGGCCACTTGGTCTGTAAAAAGACCTATATTCTAAATTTGACTTATCTCATTGTATGCTTTCACTTTCTGTTTTACTTATCACCCTTTGTATTTCCTGTAAACTTCAGATAGATCTATGAGCTTTATTATAGTCAGGAACAATATTTTGACAAGATATCTTACAGGTGGTACTGTATATTTCCTGTTGTATCATATCTGTAGACACATAATGTAGGATTGTCCAGATACCAGTTAAGACTAATCACTTAGTCACTGAGTTCATGTGGTATCAGTTATAAATGTTTCCATCACAATCTTATCTGAAAGATTGAGCATCCACTGAAGTGTATTAGCTACTTTTGTCACTTTATTAGATTTTTAAATTCCAATTTGATAATATCCTTCTTTCTGTATTTATTACTAAAATTCTCTTATGAAGAAGAACCTCCTTCATCAAGTATTTGATTACTCTGGCATAGAGTTTTTATGGGAAATGGAGGATACATTTGAATTATTTCCTTTACTTTATTCGTTTTTAGAGCAATGAAATTGTTCCCTTGCATGCAGTGATGATTATAGGATTTTTTAGCAACATTCTGAACTCATTGATTTTTAAAATTATATTTGATGTATTTGCAACTGAAACAAAGTATTCCTTATAGGCCAGTCAAAGCCCCCTTTGATTAATTTGGGGAGGCTTGACACGTTTATAATACTGGATATTCCAATACATGGCCAATTCTGAGTTAACATAAACTCTCACAATCTACTTTGTATGCAATCTTCCTTGTTAATGACTAAGTATTTCTATCTGCTAGAAGGATTTTGGGGGGAATTTTTCTTTTTTACAAATGACATTGTGTCAATTGTTTAATTTTTTTGTCTCTGGTTATATTTACATGATTCCAGCATTTACTTTATTTTAATAAATTACTTGTCTCTAAAGCGATATAAATTCTGACATCATAGCCTTACGCTTTCCTCATGTTTTATTCTTTCCTTGTCTCCTTCTGGGCTTGCTTTGCTTAAATTAATACCAAATCAGTCTAACTAATGTTTGAGCAAATAAGGAAGATGGTTTGGTTTTTTTTTAAGCAGCAATTATTTTGACTTGCCTCAAATGATTTCAGTAAATCTATTTTATTTATCAGTTAATAGTTTTACTTGTTTTGTCTCTTCCTCACTTGGTTAAAAAGCTTTTTTATCTTTTGAGCAGATAAAAGTCAAACTATTTTTTACACTTCAGCTGTTCAAAAAGAACAAGTTCAGAGAAGATTTTACCTTTTTCCTCAGGTTAGCATGTCTGAGCTCAGATGTTATTTGTCACTTTTGAAGTGTTTTCTCCAGCCAAACTGGCATTTCAGTTCTTTGAGAATTTCCTGCCTAATTTTCTGATACTTCACAGAAATTTTATTTAAAATAAAATGAACTTGGATCTCTCAAACCCTGTCTGTGTTGAAGATTTCAATAAAATATTTGATCCAAAGGTTTTGACAGTTTGAAATGGACTGAATTGTTGTCAGAATCTGCACAATGAGGCTGAAAATTTCCTGAGGAAAAAATAATCTATGAGGATTCATAGTTCCTTCTCATACACAAATATCTAAACTCCTAAAATTTTCCCTTACAATAATTAAGGAGGGAGAGAATAATATACTCAAGCCGGATTTTTCATCCTCAGCACCAGTCATATTTAAGGACAGATAATTATTTTTTGTTGTGGCGTGTTGTAGGAAGTTTAGGACTATCTTTTACCCTTACTGACTAAATGACAGTACCACCCACCTCCACCCAGTTGAAACAGCCATAAATGTCTTCAGACATTGCTAAATATTCCATGGTAGGGAGTGGGGGGTGGGAGTGGCAAAAATCACCACTGAGTAAGAACCACTACTCTAGAATATAATAGTCATGACTATTTAAAGAATAATAATTTTAAAAAATATATTTGCATTTATTTTAGAGAGTAGAGAGAGATAGAAACATCAGTGATGATGTTTGATCAGCTGCCTCCTGCATGCCCTTCACTGGAGTTTGAGCCCACATCCAGGCATAAGCCCCAAACAGGAATTGAACTGTGACCTCCTGGTTCATAGGTTGACACTCAACCACTGAGCCATGCCAGTTGGGCAAAGAATAATATTTTTTGTTAACTTGATTCCCTGTTCCTGTTAGAAAAGGAACTATATAATGGAGCTGAGGATAGCAGCTTAGTCTATCTGGAAGACGAGTTTCTGGGAGAATTAAATATAAATTCCTTGTCTCTAATTTAACTCATCTCTATGGGGGAAAGCAAAGATAAGTGGTCCTTATATAAGTATAGTCATTTGTTTCAGGAAAACAATCCTGAAAGTTCAAAGATATAACATACACCTGGAAATTACAGCCCACATTAATTCAACGAACATTTCAGAAATATTTGGTATTCAGAAAGAATACAAGAAAACAACTTCTATGGGCTAAAGTATAAGAAAGCCAGAATTCACCAAGCTCAAATGAAAATACAACAGGATTAACTAAAAGTAGAGGTAGATAAAATTAGATGAAAAAGACAAAGTTAAAAATAAATGATTGTAGGGCAAGTAAAATTGAATAGCATTTCACAAATCTATTTTAGAAAAAAGAGAATATTCACTATTGTGCATATTCACATACATTTATTCAATGATAAGCACCTTTGCTTTATATTTACTGTATTACTTAATTTTCACAATAATCTGTGAATTAGGTAATATTTACCAAGTCAGTGCTGATGATCCGTAATGCCAGGTTTTTCAATGAAATACTCTGTTATTTTTGAGTTGCTTGAGAATTTCTAAAAGGTTGAGAAAAAGACAAAAGGATTGCTACATACAGAGATGTTTGTACTGACAACATTGGGTAATGTAAATACAAAATAAAGAAATAGTGAAGAGATAAATAAAGAAATAGTAACCAATCGATCAATGTTACAGTTGATATAAAGTTTCTTGAACAAAACAACAACAAAATATGGCATGGGAGTGAAGATCAAAACAGTCACTGAACACCAGTAAAATCAAATGTGAGGAAAGCTATGTACATCTAGATATTTTATCAAATGGGAAACTTTACAAAGTTGAATGTGAAAGTCATTAACATCCAGGAAGACAGAGAGAGAAAAAAAGATTACGTAGAAAAGAATGAAAACAAGACTGCCTTTTGACTTTTCTTTTCCCTATATGAGGTACTAGAAGACAAAAAATTCATCCATTTTAGATGTCCTAGTAGGAAAATGTGGTGACCTGAGAATCTTATAACTGAGAAATTATTTTTCATTCCTAGAGACAAATAATTTAACCCCTAGCCCCAGCCTGTTTTGCTCAGTGGATAGAGCATCAGCCCACAGACTGAAAAGTCCTGGGTTAGATTCCAGGCAAGGGTACATAACCTTGGTTGCAGGCTCGATCCCCGGCCCTAATTGGGCACATATGGGAGGCGACCAATCAATGTATCTCTCACATCGATGTTTCTCTCTCTCTGTGTCCCTCATCTTCTACTCCATTCTCTAAAAATCAATGGAAAATACCTTCTGGTAAGGTTTAACAACAAAATAATAATAATTTAATTAAAAAAAGTTATGAGTTTAGAAAATATACTATCCATTCATCTTTCTTCAAAAACTACTTGAAGACTTTCCCCAAAATTAATTAATACTAAATTCTAGACTAGTTAATTCATGATATAAATTGACTTTCCTTAACAGACTGAATACTCTGAATGCAATGTGTCTCTGGATGATTTATTGCACATCAAAGTGAATGTCTCTCAATGCTTGCTGAAGTTACCTCCCCACAATAATTACAGGATTGCTCTTGTACTTGAAATCTTTTTTGTTTCTTCTGTTCAATTTCTCATGTGTCTCCCATCTCACAGTTTTGTGGAAAAATCTTGTCCTTTTTTTAGGATGACAAACTAATTACACTTGCTGTCCTAAATCAGTAATTGGTAATAAAAGGCTATACTTTTTTGAATATAAAATTATAATAGTCTCACTCTTGTTAGAGAGATGTAATGATTTTCTGCAACTTTAAATATTGTATTGGATGAGTTGAGCTATTTTTGTTATTTAATTAATTGTTTCACCTACCATTTAAAAATCTTCACTATAGGGCCTGGCCGGTGTTGCTTAGTTGATTGAGCATCATCCTGTGCACCAAAAGGTCTCTGGTTAGATTCCTGGTCTGGTTGTAGGTTGGATCCCAGGTAGGTGCAGGTATGGGAGGCAATCCATTGATGTTTCCCTCTCACATCCATGTTCTGATCTCTCTCTCTCTCTCTCTCTCTCTCTCTCTCTCTCTCTCTCTCATTAATAAAACTATTTTTAAAATAAATAAAATAAAAATCTTCAATATATGAATTATGAACATTCCCAAATTAACTTTTTTGAAAAGTTCAATATATTTTCAATGATGTAAACTCTATAAAATATGCAATAATAAAGATAGTGAATAAATATACTAAAATGATGAATGCATTTATAAATGATTATATCTGGGTGGTGGAATTTTATGTGATGGTTTTTCATCAATATAAATTTTCAAATTTTAGAAATAACTTGTATAATAAAAATAAGAATTATATACCAAATTGATCACAAATGGTATTCATTAAAAGTACAGATAAAAATGTATCAAGGTAGAAAGTTATTGATATTTTTTGTTATCTGATTTTCTGTATTTTGCAGTCATATCTCAAGAGTTAGCTTCCATCCTTCCCATACTAAACACAGCAAATCACTGCCTTTCTCCATCATAGTTGGGAAAAAAATCTCAAATTGTCTCCCAGGCAGTGTGCTCTTAGCTTCTCTGCACTGTTTTTATTCCCTCACCTACACCAATAAATCCCTATAATAAGATGCTTCTTCCTCCCCATAAAAGTCAATGAGACTAACTGTGAAGAACATCATCGTAGTCTGTACTGGTCTTTCCATATCTCTAAGATACAAAGTGGTCCTACATCCTCATGATGATTAGGGTCAGTTATCCTTGTGATCACTCCTTTCCTAGCCTGCCAGAAGTTACCAGGCATCAGCCATGACTTAATGGTGAGGCCTCTACTAATAATAATAATACCCTTAGGGAAATTTAAATTTTCAATGACTAAAAGGTAATATGTATTGTAGGAACAACTAATATCCAACCACTCCTTACTTCCAACTTAGTCTGGTACTTCTTTGTTATTGGAGAGTACAGCAAACTTGAAAGAGATCCCAGAATGGTGAGGGGGACAGGTGGGAAGAGCACTCCTTTTTAAAAAACCTCTTCCATCGCTACTATTCCCCCACCTTGGTGGTATTAAAGGAAAAAAGACAACAGAACCAAAAAGGAGTCACTTGTACTATGCACCATGTCAGCAAAGCAAGACTTAATATCTAACCTAATTGCAGTTCCAACTTCCAGGAATTTACCATTAACCATTCAATCTGGAATCACCTGATCAGTACTAGTGAGACAATCTACATACTAGACCACAGCCCTTGTCCAAACGAAGGCTACCTTGCCTGAAACAATCCACTGTTTGCTGGGAATTCCTTTTTCTGCCCCCTCTGCCTATAAATGTTAGGACAGGAAAAAGAGCTCTTTTTCTTGCTGGAACCAACCACAATTTATGAGAAACACCTGGTAATTAAACCCCAATATTGTTAGCTCCTCTGATTCAAACAGCTCCTCTTTTCAAACTGCAAGACAAGCTAAACTACTTTCAAGGCTACATTCTTGAATACCCCTCCTCCCTACTATTTTTACAACTCAGAGATAATTCGCACCAAGGAGTCTCTAGTTAGTGGAAAGTTCCCTTCCCCATCTACTTCAACCAGGCCTCTTTTGAACTCGTCATAACTTTTGTCCTAAACATGTTTTATAGGCTTGGAAAAAATACTGATAAGACACCTCCCTAAGACATCTGCCTGGATTGTTTCCTGAAGAGCAAACAAATTAGAACCCTCCTGATATCTGCTCAACTCCAGCCCCAGATTCCCCCTCCCTTCCTTGTCACCTAGCAAAACCAGCCATTATCCTTTAAAAGGGGAAGCTGCCCTTTGTTTCTTGCCCTTTCACAGGTCCTTTCTTTTTGGGAAAGTAAAATAAACATCCTCTCTACAGCTCTTCTTCCTTTTTTAAGACATATTTTATTGATTTCAGACAGGAAGGGAGAGGGTGGAGAGAAATAGAAACAATAGTGATCAGAGAGAATCATTGATCAGCTGTCTCCTGCATGTCCGCCCAATGGGGATGGAGCCCACAACCTGGGCGTGTGCCCTGACCGGAAATCGTACCTTGACAATATGACCTCCAGGCTACAGCTCTTCTTTTACTAGTAGTTGCAAATTCTTTCACAGCCCAAGTCACCAGCCAAACCTAAAAATAAGTCCTTTCATTTTACACTTTCTTGGAGTTCCATTATACTTGCTAGATGAGAAGCTGTCCAATTCATAAACTGTTGAAAAGATTGATAACAGCAAATTGATTTTACATTTACACAGTTGAATTTTTTAACTGTGGTAAACAATAAAACTAAAACTATATTATCTGATATAGAGCTTATGCATATAATAATAATAATACCCTTAGAGAAATTTAAATTTTCAATGACTAAAAAGTAATATGTAGGAACAATTAATATCCAACCACTGCTTACTTCCAACTTACTCTGGTTATCCTTAAATTGTTATTGGAAAGTACAGCGAACTTGAGATAATGAAAAACTCTAAACTGGGCTTGCCAGTATATTAACATATTGTAAGTTTTAGTTTAAGTTCCTCTAGTTTTGCTTCTGCTTTTTTTTTTTATTAAGCTAGTTTTATTCAGCTAGCTTATGCATTTTTCTTAGAAATTATTTATTAATGCTACTGTTTTGTACAATTTAAAGAGAAAATTTCCACTTTTATATGTGTTAAGTCTGTATAAATAGTTTTCTTCTGATTTCCTTATATTCATTTAGTTTATTTCCTAAGACTTAAAATGAAGTCTTATTGATTTTTATTGTTTCTTTATTATTATTGGAAGTGCTTATTGGTTTAGCATTCTATTTTATTAAGAACAACATCCTCTTAAATATTACTATGTGTGTCTTTATTACCACTACTTTTGTATATTCCTCAATGGAAGTTTTGACATTTTCTTAACTTATTATTTTAAGATCCTGTTTCTTAGGTTTGTTTCTTCTTCTCATGACTGTTGATTTTTAAAAATTCATTGTGATCACAGAGTTTTATCTGTATCATATTTACATTTTGGAATTCATTGCAGTTGTGTTTGGACATATTATTTGGTCTTTTATTTCTGTATATATTTCTTTGTTGTCTGAAAAATAATTTATTATACTTTTCAAGAGCATTGATTTTAAAAATAAATCTTATGTATAAAGTTACTTTTAAAATTACTTAGATTTTATATTCTTGTCTTACATTGTTACAGAAAACCGAAGAAGAACAAAGTAATACTAAAAGAGATGGAGTTACATTTATTATGCTCGGGTCCAGAGGAAAATGTCTCAAATTCTGGGCCCCAACATGCAGGAATTTTCCCTATCTATATGTTTTTTTCCTTCATTGTCTCCCAAATATGTGGTGTTTCCGGTCCCCTTTTGCAAGTTCTAAAAGAGCCATATGTGCTGGGGCCTTGAGACCTCAACCAGAGGCCTGGCCTGGTGTCGGCACTGATAACCTTGTCTGGGGAAGGTTTAATGGCCTCTCTGAAGTGGGAGTAGTCTTGGCAACCAAGAATTTACAGAAGCCAAATAGCAGGGTTAAAATTTCAAATACCAGTATTTATATAAGATGGATGCTTCAATGTGGCTTATGATCTATCAAGAATTGAGATATTAAATGTTTCTATAAATTTATTTTTATATTGATAGGTACTTTATTTTATAAATGTAACAATAAATGCATATAGTATTTTTTGTCATCATCATCATAAAATGAGTTCATTTCCTCACTTAACAAATTCTACCCTGAAATCTTTGTTAATATTAATAGTATATCTTTCTACATTGGCATGGTGTGTCTTTATTGTTTTCATTTATAGTCATACTTCAGGACAATTACTGAGACAATATAGGTTTGCCCTTTTAGTTTTTGCATTATTTATTTTCCTAGACCTTGAGAGTCATATTAATTTATATTTATAAAGTGTATCCTCTTTGTGTTTACTGCTAAAACTGGGCTTACTTTTAAAAGGCCCATTTATTTTATTCTGTAACTTTAAATTTCCTTTTTTGTTGTGGTGGTGGTGGTGCTCTATATTATGTGAATTTTGGTTTTGTATTTTATATTACACAGATTTTTTAAAAAAGAATTAGGACAGCCTTGGCCAATTGGTTTAGAATCATCCCAAGCACGGAGAGATTGCTGGTTCTATTCCTGGTCAGGGCAAATGCCTGGGTTGTGGGCTCAATCCCCACTAGAGGGTATGCAGAAGGCAGCTGATCAATGGTTCCGGCTCATTGATCATTGATGTTTCTCTCTCTCCTTCTCCCTTCTTCTCTGGCTCTACAATCAATAAAAACATAATTAAAAAAAAAGAATTAGGAGATACCTCCTATTTGGTATTCCTGGTTTCCAGATACATAAGAACAAATTCTTCTTTAAATTAAGTCAACTGTTTCGTCTTATCTATACAATTGGTAGTCATTAAATTTTAATTCTGAGTGATTCTTTAAAAATTAGTTCTTTAGGAATTTTTGCAATTCAAGATGTTTTTTTAATTTCCTTAATTTGTTGAATATGAGTTAGAGTTCAATTTCCTGATAAGAGCTTTCTCTCTTTTACTCTGCTGTAAAAACTACTCTACTGGCATTTAGCAGTTCAGTTGTAGACAGAATTAGAGTTGTTGGGGAGGAAAAATTTCCTTCTGCACTTCTAAGTTCTTTGGCTGGTCTAATACTCTAATCAACACACAACATATTAACAGGAGAAAAATAAATTGAATTATGCACATATAGGAGCTCCATAAGAATATGAAACCTCCATGCATTCAGACAATGGAGGCTTATATACCATTTAAGCTAAGGAGAAAAGGGAATATGGGTTTTGGGCTTCCAAAGGGAGACAGACAGTTTTCAGGAAGATGGGAAGAGCAAATGTTTGCTAAATAAATGTTTTTCATGCTCTGCAAAGACAATGGGACACAGAGAGAAATTTATTCTCCAGGCCCCATAGAATCTCGCCCCCACCACCACTACCACTAACAGCTTATCACATTGAGCCCATACTCTTTGTAGTAAATCTCTGGTGTGAGTTCTCTTCCTTGACCAGACCTTCTATCTAAATCCTTTTAGGCAATTAAGGGGAATATAAAAGCTTGTCCTGGATCAGTTTGGGCCTTGATTGTCTTCAGGTCAAAATAGTCTGCATTCCAAAGTAGCACATTCCGGGGAGATTTTATTGTGAACCCCTTCACAGTTAATGCTACCTTTTTCCTATCCCTCCCTTGGTTAACACGATTCTCTCTGTGATTATGGCATTCGCTTTTTAATACTGGAGTTGCATAACTTTATAATATAAGTTTAGAGTGTAGTTGAAGTTTATTAAATAATCTTTCTAAGTGTTGAGACTTTCAGTTGTGCATATTTATGTTTTACTTCATTTTAAGAACGTTTTTTCATTATATCTGTGTAATTAAAAGGAAAAATTCCATTTGTCCCAGTCTCTGCTTTAGGAATACTAATTTTCATATCATTTTCTCCCTAGGAGTATTTTCATTTTTGTCCTTCTGTACTGAATTTGTGTTTTCTCTAGTATACCTTAAATGTGACTGATTTTTCAATTTTTAATAAAATATTTGATGCTATTGATTTATGCTTTTAATTTAGTTTTAAGCTTTGCGATGTTATTAGCTTTCTTCTTAAATTTATTTTCATAAATTTCCAATTGTTTTTTGAAGGGGAGCAGAATTTGCCACCCCAAAAATATGCCAGTTTGGCATAAAGGTTGTTTTGAGCTGGTTACACACATGAATGTGTGTAATAGAACCTCATCTATTTTTAAAAGAAAATTCAGCTAGAAGCAAAGTCATTTTGTTTCCAGAATTCAAAACCTAATAGTGATCAGCCTTGTTTTTTACCTGCTCTGCTGCTCTCACTGTTGATATGTGGTTGGGAAAGAAGTGCTACTAGCCAAAGAACTTCAATCTCTCCAATAGGAAAGCTGCCCAGCATCCTTCACAACAAATTCCGCTGGATTTTCTCAACACAGTTATGTGCCAGCTCCCAATATCCCTTTCAACTGGGACCAAATTGCATTATATTCAGTGTATATGATCTCAACATGGTGAATGTAGACTTCCGCTGTTTTAATTAGAAATGATATTTTAGTCTCAATTTCCTCCTAAAGTTATTGTCACTAATTTTGGGGAAAAGTGAGAATTGTACATGGGCAATTACTCCATCATTTCCCCATTTTCTCATATGGAAATGTTTAAAAGGAAAAAATAAATAAAACTGTTATATACTGCTTTTATGATGAAGCAACATTGCAAAAAGGGCTATTAATTCCTAAATTCATTTTTATCATCATTTTCTAGTACTGAGAATGGAACTATCTGCAATCCATTTTCCATCCCTATATTAATGAGTTTTTGGATGATTTTGTTTTGTTTTAATCTCTAATTGAAATTTCACCACAAACAGAGTTTTCTTACTGAAAATTATAAGGAGATTTTCCATGTACTTAGTAAATTTGTTTTGAGGCTTTGTAATTTTTTTCCCCCAAACAGGAACAATCAGTTTCTGAGCTGTGACATAAGAAAAACTTTTACCAATTCTGATGTACTGAAAATACAATTGCAGTAACTTGCCAGCCTAGGGAAAAAGAAAACCTAAATAAATGTGCATTATGATGTTAACTTTTCATTTTTCAAGGCAGGTACTAGGGTTTATATCTAAAAGTTAATGTTCTGTGACTAAAAAATTCTGATATCTAGGCAGTTTTCTAATTCAAAAAGCCAACTGGTTGTCAATGCTTGTACTATGTAAGACACCACAGGCCCAACAAAATTCCTTTATTCCTCTCTTCCTATCGCCCCTCCCTCTCTTCCTCCTTTTCTTCCTCCCTCTGTCTCTTTCTTACAGATTTTTTTTTTTTTTGCTTTCTCCCTATTTACCTCTCTCCCTTTACTTTTCTTTTTCTGACTCATTTCCACATGTAGGCTCCTGAGAAACTCTAATGTATGTCCTACACATATAATAAAAAGTTAACATGAAAATCAACCAGATAGCAGAATGACTGGTTGATATGTCGTACACTGACCACCAGGGGCAGGCACACAATGCAGGAGCTTCCCCCTAGTGGTCAGTGTGCTCCCACAGAGGGAGCACTGCTTAGCCAGAAGCTGGCTCATTACTGGCAGCATGAAGGATGTCCATCAGTCAGACATCCCGAGGGCTCCAGGACCCTGAGAGGGCACAGGCTGGGCTGAGGGAACCCTTTCCTCAAGTACATGAATTTTGTGCACCGGACCTCTACTTCGAAGATAACATCTTGATTAAAAAATAATAATCTGGTGGTGGATGGGCTGTCTTGAGCCTAGTGGCAGATGAAGGGACACTGCATTCCACTTTTATGAACTGATTTAAATATGCTGGTCCTTATAAACCTTGTGTTAGAGCATCTGCTTAACCCATTCAAACTGGAAATGAAATACCAACCAAATGGAAACACTCAAAAGCTTTTTATTCAGAGCTTGCTATAGCAAAGGAGTCTGCCACTGTCCCTTGAGTTTTGGCAAAGACTCAAAAGCAGGCAGAGGAGTGGGAAAGCTTTATAGGGGAAAACAAGGAAGGCTTCAAGTTTGCCCTCCCTGATTGGATAGAGATAGTGGTTTGAATTTCTGTAAGTGTGACTCACAGAAAACAGGCTGGCTTTCTGGGCAGCTTACAATAGATAAGTAATTATTTCCTGGGCTGGTTCCTATAGGTTGTGGGTCAGAGCTCTATTTTTATGTATGATCTGGCCATTGCCCATTTGTATATTCAGTCTCTCAAATCTGAAGGTTGAAAGTACTGTTTAATAGGTACAGAGCTTGAGTTTTACAAGATGAAAAGAATTCTGGAGATGGATGGTGGTGATGGTTGTACAATAGTATTAATAGCTTTGTCTGCATAGCTCAGTGGTTGAGCGTTGACCTATGAACCAGGAGATCAGGGTTTTATTCCCGGTCAGGGCACATGCCTGGGTTGCAGGCTCAATCCCATGTGTGGGGTGTTTAGGAGGCAGTCAATCAGTGATGTTTCTTACCTCATAATTGATGCTTCTAACTCTCCCTCTTCCTTCCTCTCTGAAATCAATAAAATATATTTTTAAAAAACAATATAAATGTACTTAATACTACTGAACTATACACTTAAAGTTAGTTAAAATGGTAAATATCATGTTATGTGGATTCTATCAAAATATAAAAAATTGAGGAAAAATGAACCTCTTCTTAGGAAAGGGTGAGTGGAATATTCCTATCATTATACAAACAATGCATAGCTTTGAACAAACATTACAAACAGCACTCATCTGAAAGAATCCAGTGCTTATGTTGCATATAAGAACTTAGTAGGGAACCATTGATGAACAAAGACTTGCAGCCAGAGAATAATCTCTTTGGCCAAATTACCTTGCATTCACAATGAGATTTGATTATCTTCCACTAGTGGTCCGGTGCATGAAATTCATGCATGGGTGGGGTCCCTAGGCCTGGCCAGTGATCAGGGTTGATTGGGGCCTTTTGACTTCTGACTGGGGCCTTCTTGCCAACTGCTGGCTGGAGCCTTCCTGCTGGCTGCCAGCTGCTGACCTGGGACTGCTGGACAGGGTGAGGGACCGTGGGAGGTTGGCTGGCATGAGGAGGGATCAGGGGAGGTTGGCTGGCCATGGGAGGTTGGCTGTAGGAGTGCATTGACCACCAGAGAGCAGCTCCTGCATTGAGTCTCTGCCCCCAGGTGGCCAGTGCACATCATAATGACTGGTTAACCAGTCATTCTGGTCATTCTGGTCATTCGGTCATAATGGTTGCTTAGGCTTTTATATAGATAGATAGCTCAAGGGCTACCATGAAGCCTTTTTATGTGGCTTAACAGTAAAACTTCTAGAATAGTTTCCTGTTTATACAATTTAACGGTCATATAGATTCAGTGAAAACACATGAATGCTACAAATTCATATGGGGAATCCTTAAGTTCGTAAAAACGAATAAATTTTTCAAATATCTTCTGTATCATTGATGACAGGAATGGTGAGCCAAGGTGTTTTCCCAAGGTCATGTATCAAAATGCCTAAGAATGAGCTCTGTGGACCAGAACATTTAAGCAAAAGTGTGGAAAATATATTGCAAGCAGATTCAGACTCCCCTCATGGGGAGGGGAACCCAATAATGGGCTGCCTGTTAAAGCCTTGTAGTCCAGGGGTATATATTTGCTACAAGCCTGCTCTGAGCCTATCTGTGTGATCACCTGATAGACTCCCTCATTGTTCTTGCCCAGCAATGGACCTAAACTTTCCCTGTTTCTATGTGTTGTTTTTCTGTACCTATGCTGAACTTCTTCTGTTTCTATGCATTCATACACCTTGTTTACTATAGACCCTCTCTTGTTTTCCCATGCCTCCCGCTTTGAGTCCACAAACATTTTATTATTCTTTCTGCTTGGTTGGTTCCTGTGGTTAGTTAGGCTCATCAAACTGCCATGTCTGCCCCTGCCTATGTTCCACCTGCCTTTGTTTTCCACTGGACCCCTGCCCTATCTGCCTGCATTTCAAGTTAACCCTCTCATTGTGAGTATAACAATGATTGGTCTTTACTCAAGAGACTCCTAGAATTTTGTCTTTGGACAAGGCTCTGTAGTAGATGGCCCAAGAATATTCAGGCTTGCCAGATATGGCAGTGATTTTTATTTCCATACGATGACTGCAAAGTTAAGAAACTTGTAAAAATATCTTTAAGTGCCTATTCCATTTTTTGTAACTATTATTTTCCTGAAGTCACATGTGTTTTGCCTCTTTGATCCTTTAAGTGATTAGCCTATGAAATTTGATACAAATTTGAACTTTGATATTGCCACTGGCTGGCCAGGCTAATTCAAGGATCCAGCCACCTGGTAGAAAGAGACGATGGGCCTTTAAGACCTTCCCCCCATCTGTTTAGGTAATTTACAGTTTGCTATTGACTTAGATATTGTAAAAGATTCAAAACACAAGTGCACTAGATTGATGATGAATCTCCAAATATACCTGGATCTAGAAATACACCTAGAGTAACTCTGAAATGTGTATTTGATGAAACCTGTGGAAGCCTTTGAGAAATGGAATGAATGTATAATGAAATGGTATCTGTTCCCCAAATAAGAACTTTGAAATAAGGATAATTAAAATAAAATGCTTACATTAAAAAAAAAATCTAGTAACTGAAATACGAACTCAGAATTCAATGTTTTGAGGTTCTCTTTTTGTTTTGTAATATACCGTCACTAGAAAAACTGTCTGACATGCATATTCTAATCTAAATGGTGCTATGCAAGTCTCAGACAAGGGATGTCTAACTTGAAGAGTATACACGGTAGGAATAAAAAAATAATTAAAATATATAAAATGGATAAGTATATGTAATCTTATCAATCACGTACAATCTCATCAGTGACATATACTTTTCAATAGCCATATTAATGATGGCAGTCAACAAGTTTAGAATGTTAAAGAAGACCCACAAAACCCACAATGACAAGGTTTACACATCTACTTGCTGCTATGCATCACAGCAAGGGAATGGAAAGGTTGGATGCAGGCTCCCAACTGTCTCCTCTTAATGGTCCTGCTTTATCACTTGGATTATGAGGGAATGAAGGGGTAACTTGGAGGGCTAGCAAGCTGAATCTGTGCCCAGTCAACCAGTATTCTGACACACATTCTTGCTGTTCTATATTTAAGTCCCATTCTTATTGTTAATCCTTGTCCAGACTTGCAAAACCTGTTTCCCTGAATACTACCATTTTACAGAGGCCATAAACCATGAACCATACACAATCCCTGGAAGGGGTTGGCAGCACTGGCACTAGCCAGGCCAGGACTTGGGGTGTAATCTCACTTCCCTCATTCCAGCCATGGGGACTGCAAAGCCCAACACAGAACCCAGAAGTTAAGGAACAAAGAACTTGGGGCTATTTAACCGGAGAACACACTACATTCACTGCTCAGGCTTTGGAGACTGGTTCCCCTGAGTCACTGCACTAGTGCTTCTGCAATAAAGGCATTCTTTCTGAATTCTCTGAGAGCTTGGCTGTTAGTTCTCCCATGCAGTCTGGCAGCTTAGCTGTAATAGGGTCAGGTAATACCAACATTTGCATGGGTCCAGAGATGAAGCCGTGGCCAGAGCTTCTTACACCTTTCTGGTCACATTATTGCTACATGACCAACCCCAGTGGTAGAACCCTATGAAAACCATAAACATTGCTGCTGTTATCAGGTGTTACCATCATTCAGATGCAAACCATCAATCTCACTTGACAAACAATGCTGACAGGGTGGCACAAAAAGTGCTGAAACTTGCTTTGGGCCCATGGTTACAAAATAGTACTATTCATCATTATATTTCATTGACCCAGGGTCAGTACTATGCAAATACATCTCATACTTCAGCAACACACCTGGGCCAATTCTCGGCCTACTGGAATTAACCCTTAGAGCAAAATAACCAGAAACCCTCCTTTTGTTTTTAATCCATCATTTGATTCCCCCTTGGTGTCCATTAACACCAAGCTTCAGTCCTCCATACTAGTTGTATTTCAGAGCAGCCTCTTGTACCTCCACCATTTCATATTAGAATTGTGATCCTGTGACTTATAATAAGAATATATAGTTGGTCTGCCAGCAATTTCTGGCACAGAGCTCCTAAAACCCTTGAATTTCCTGTGATTATAGCCATAAAAGCATCTTTTGTTATGTTAATGAAGCAACATTTGGAAAGCCTTTAGGTAACCTAAAGATGGGGGCTGGTTGTTAAAGGAACCAACCCTGTGATTAGAAGGTTGGAACTTTCAGTATCACCCCTGCCTCCCAACCTCCAGGTAGGAGGAGAGGGGCTGTGGGTTGAATCAGTTGTCAAAGGCCAATGCTTTAATTACTCATGACTATTTAATGAAGCTTCTAGAAAAGCCCAAAAAGACAGGAATCAGAAAGCTTCCAAGTTGGTAGTGGTACTCTGTGCCTCCCTTCCCCATACCTTGCCCTATTCATCACCTACATCTGGCTGTTCCTCAGTCATATCCTTTTATAATAAGCCGGTGATTTACTAAGTGAAATGTTGCTCTGATTTATGTGCGTAGCTCTCAAACCAATTGTATTAGTTGAACCTGAGCAGGGTGTGGGGGGAACTCTGAGCTATAGTTGGTAGGTCTGAAGCACTAGTGACAACCTGAGCTTGTGACTGGCATCTGAAGGTGGGGGCAGGGGGAGCAGACTTGTAGGACTGAGCCTTCAACCTGTGGAATCTGATGCTACCTCCTGGTAGACAGTGTTGTATAGTGGGGCCTCCAGCTGGTGTCTGAAGAATTACATGTGCTGTGAAGGGAACCTCCACCTCCACACATTAGAAATTGAGTCTCAGCACCATTTTAATTAGCATATTATTTTCTCATTTTTTTAAAGATATATTTTATTGATTTTTTATAGAGAGGAAAGAAAGAGGGGTAGAAAGTTAGAAACATCGATGAGAGAGAAACATCAATCAGCTACCTCTTACACACCCCTTACTGGGGATGTGCCTGCAACCAAGGTACATGCCCTTGACCAGAATTGAACCTGGGACCCCTCAGTCCCCAGGCTGACGCTCTATCCACTGAGCCAAACCAGTTTCGGCTCATTTTCTTATTTCTCAAAGTACCGTTTGCTAATCCTTCCTAAATCATCCACAAGCTCAGTAAAACTTTTTTTTTTAAATATTGTTTTCTATATATGCAAATGCATCAAATAATTTTGTAATCTCTCTCTTATTATTATCAATATTAGCATTATCATCACCCCATCATCATTTATTGGGCTTTCTGTTTACCAGTTTCTTTCTTACATAGTTTACTTACATAGTTTCCTGAAAAAGAGAGCAAGAAAGAAAATAGTATGAGTTATTATATGTCTAAAATATCTTTGCTCTCTTTTCATCTTTGATGGATGGTTTGGCCAAATATAGTTTGAAATAAGTGTCCCTCAGACATTTTGTTTCATTTCCTTCTAGTGTTGTTTGTGGCTATTGAGAAATTCATTGTTGTCCTGTAGGCAAATGTCCCCCTTTTCCCCTCAAAAGCATTTTGAATATTTTCTATTAGCCGTATCCATTTCTCTCATCAAATTGCTTTGGTTATTAGCTCCAAAGCAATACTAATTAACAGTAGTAACCATGGACACATTTTTTTTCTTCTATATAACTCTTAGTGGAATGCTTTTAGATGTCCTCATTAATCACATTAATCAAAAGATCACCTTTGTTTCACACAAGCACTTTGCTATTTCACTAGATGCCATGGAATTGTGATCCGCTTTAATGTGGTGTATTTCTACATCCGTGCTCTGCCTCCTATCTGCTCACATTTCTCTGAAAGAGTTCACTCTTATCTGCTTTGTTCAGCTTTAGGGTCTTTAACCTTTTCCTATACAAACCAGTGGAGTTTTAAAACATTCAAGTTTCTCATATTACTTAAAAAAAATAAAAAGTTTCTGGTTCGTATGATTTTTTCCTCTCTCTCTTTACTGAATAAGTTAGATACACTTGTATTCTCTACTTCAAAAAGATCCATGTAGCCCTAGCTGGTTTGGCACAATGGATAAAGCATGGGCCTGTGGACTGAATGGTCCCGTGTTTGATTCCTGTCAATAGTGCATGCCCAGGTTGCAGACTCGATCCCCAGTGGAGTATGTGCAGGATGCAGCTGATCAGTGATTCTCTCTCATTGATGTTTCTATCTCTCCCTCTCACTGAAATTAATTTAAAAAATAATAAGATCCATGTATTCATAATCAACTACATTTTAATTTTCATTCACACTACTACCGCTACTATTGTTGAGGACATCAACTATGTTGTTGATGTAGCCAGTGGGTTTTTCAGACCTTATTTTATTTGATAAATTATAAATTTTCAAAAATGTTGATCACTTTAAAAAAACAACAACATTCTTCCTTCAGTTTTTATTGTAGCGTATTATTCTGCTTTCTTACTACAATTGTGGTTGTTCCTTTTGCTTTGCTTTTTGGTGGTGTTGTAGATGAATTTTATTCTGCCCATCCCTTGAATGTTGGAGTTCTTTGTGTGCCAGTCCTAGGCTCTCTTCTTTGCTTGCTGGACAGCCTTCTTTCTGGACAATTTCACTACTCCCAGGATTTCAATGACTCTCTTAACTAAAGCTAACATGTAAGCTAACATTTCCAACTGTTTACCTGCAGCCTAGGGCTTTCCCCTAATCTTTTGGTGCAAGAAGCTCTTTGCCTTTTAGACATTTCCACTTGGATTTCTTATAGGAATCACAAACCAATTGTATCCAAATGATAGGGATATTTTTTACAGCAATAAAAAGTATCTCTGTCTTATTGAATAGTGAATTCAGTTAACTGAACAATGCAGTTATACATTTTTCCTAACTCTTTTCTCTTCTTTATTCCTGGTTTTCAATAAATAACCTAGTCTGTTGGTTAACCATTTTCAATGTCTTTAGAAATCTACCTTTCTTTTATCAATATTTACTGCCTGGAAGAAACCAAGTTCCTTCCTATGAGCTGACTACTCATGACCACATTCAAACTGAGATTTTAATTTCTTCTCGAAAATGTTCTTCATGTCTGGCTTAGATTGCCCTCCTGTTTTCTTAAGCACAATGGACATCTGTGTATAATTGCAGTGCAGTGCACAGTATGGCAAATATTTATCTATTGTTTGAATTTTCCACTAGATTTTAAGTTTTGTGCATTCTGAGTCTTCCTTGCTTGTCACTTTGGCTAGAGTCCTGTACTTGAGTTTTCAACAATAAGAATATGAGATAAATGATGTGTTATTTATGGTTCAAGGATGAGTATGGGTTCTCCATGTTTACTATCTCTTCCTCATCTACAGCTGAATGTGAATAAATTTTAGTGGGATTTTTTTTTTAAAAAGAATCCCAGATCCAAAATACACTTTTGATAGAAAGTTACTAAGCAGAAATGGACTGCGATATGAGAAAGAAATAAACTTTGGTCTATTGGTTTATTGTGGCAGCTAACATTAATTATCCTAAATGATACAAACATACATTCTCCAAATCCTTTATGTGCTATGCAGGTGAATATTTTAGGTATAATACTATGTTTATTATTGATTGCTACATAGTATATTTACCCTGAAACTTAAGAACTTCAAACAGCAGTACCAATTACTTTACAGTTTCTGTAGGTCAAGGATTTAGGAGTGGCTTAAGTAGGTGGTTTTGGCTCAGGATCTCTTATGATATTGCATTCTTGAGGTTGGGTGAGACTGCGGTTAATAAAAGCTGGATGATCCACTTCCAAACTCACTCATATGGTTGCTGGCAGACTTCAGTTTTTGACTATGTGTCTCTCCCCAGGCTTCAATGAGTGTCTTCATAACAAAGCAGCTAGTTTCCTCCATTGCAAATGATTCAAGAGAGACTATGCCAGTGTTTCATAATCTAATCTCAGAAGAGATACACCATTATTTCTGCTGTACTGTATTGGTCATACAAGGCAACTATGATACAATGCGGGTATGAATACAAGGATAAGGGATCCCTGAGAAATATTTGAGAGTCTTGCTACCACAAATGCAATAGAGAATAGAATAGAGAGGCTTGCAATAAACTGGCGAGTGCATGCCCTATTAGAGTAATTCTGTTTATACTTTTTAGAACATTTATCTGGGCAAAAAACAACAAACAACAAACAAAAAACAAACCAACACAAGCCTAGTCTGTTTGGCTCAGTGGATGGAGCATTGGCCTATGGAATGAAGGGTCTCACGTTCGATTCTGGCCAAGGGCATGTGCCCAGGTTGCAGGCTCAATCCCTAGTAGGGGGCATGCAGGAGGCAGCCAGTCAATGATTCTCTCTCATCATTGATGTTTCTATATTTCTCTCCCACTCCCTTCATCTCTGAAATCAATATATATATATATATATACCAACACAAGTCTGCTGGTATGATTACAACCAGAGGGAATACTCTTTTAAAAACATTCTAAGTATTGGGAAAATGTGGATAACAAGATGCTTCAGTGAAAGAGAAAATGATATGCTATTAAAATATGTGTTATTTCCAGATTATATCAAGAAAGAAAAGAGAAAATGTTCTTTCTGTGTATCTTTGACTTGAAATGATAGTCTTTTATTTCAGTTCGTGTTGAGGGGCAGGTGGTATAATAGTTTCAAGCTGAAGTACTTAGTAGCTATCATTATATGCACATTAAGATAATGTAGATATGTAATTTGCATAAAATGTCATCATGATAATCTTTAAGTTATTTTTCCCACTGTAAAGAGGATTCAAAAGAAAGTATTTTGGCTAAAATTTTAATTATCATTACTTGTTGTTTAAAAAATACATAAGCCCAGCTGTTGTGACTCAGTGGTTGAGCATTGACCTATGAAGCAGGGAGGTCATGGTTGGATTCTGGTCAGGGCACATGCATGGATTGCGGGCTCCAATGTGGGGTATGCAGGAAGAAGCTGATCAATGATTCTCTCATCATTGCTGTTTCTCTCTCTCTTCCTCTCTGAAATCAATAAAAAATATATCTCAGAAAACATAAACCTTGTGGGCATACATTTATTCTCATGAATATAGGTTTCCATTTTTTATTGTTGGAAGAAGAGAACTTATAAAAGTAACTAGAGGCCCAGTGCATGGGGTGTGGTTCCTCAGCCTGGCCTGCACCCTCTCGCAGTCCAGGGCCCCTGGATTTACCGCCCACCTGCAAATGAGGCAGGAGTGGCTCCTGCCACCACCACTGCACTCACCAGCCATGAGCCCGGCTTCTGGCTGAGCAGTGCTCCCCCTGTAGGAGTGCACTGACCACCAGGAAGCTGCTCCTGCTTTGAGCGTCTGCCCCCTGGTGGACAGTGAGCTTCATAGTGACCGGTTGTTTCTCCGTTCAGTCAATTTGCATATTAGAGTTTTATTATATAGGATTTTCATGTAAATGGCTCACAGGTTGAGAAAAAAGAGGTAGGTTGAGCCAATGGAGTATCATGATGGCGACATAGGTAAATGCTGTTAGGTAAATGCTTGTACTTGCTGCCTCCCACAACCACATCAAAATTACAACTAAAATACAGAACAACCATCATTCAAAACCACCTGCAAGTTGGCTGAACGGAATTAGAGAAGTAAAGATGAAAGCACATTGAGACTGGGAGGAGGGGCAGAAGTGTGGAACGGGCTGGTCTGACACCCACATGTGGCAGTTTGTTTGTTTGTTTTTTCTCCACTATAGAGGCCTCCCAAGGGGTTCCAGCCCCACACCAGATCCCCAGCTCAGGATTCCAGAGCTGGGAAGATAAGTCCATGTGACTTTGGAGCCTAAAAACCAGCAGGGACTGTGACTGAGTAACATGGAAGCTGCTAGAGTCCCAGACTGTTGCTTTTAAAGGGCCTGTGCAAAAATTTACAGACTTGCTCCCTCTGGCTCCAATGCTGGGCTGTGGATTTCAGGGATCCAAGCACATACAGAGAGGCACTGGATTGTCTGGCATTGGAGCAAGAACATGGGGGCAACTTTCTCCAAGGTAGGGGTGCTCCCAAGGGTCATTGTTCCTGTGCTGGGACCTCCCCTTTTGCAGAGCTGATTTGCAGCTGTATCTGAGTTTCCATCAGGCTGGCCCACATTGTTCTCACCCTGGTGATTCCCTGAGAACCCTCCCCATCTAATTTGTAGCCCCACCCAAGCTGTTTGCAACAGCTTTTCCATATGAATAGCCTATCTTGGGTCGGACTTCAGACTTTCCTAAAATCTCTCAAACTAGCAGCACCTGGTATTAGCATGCCCATTTGTAGTCAATCTCCACTTCCTCTCCCAGCCTTTGGAACCTACTCATCTGCTTTCTGTAGCAATAAAGTATTTTCCTAATTTTATACAAATTGAATAATACAAGATATGGTCCTAAGTGATTATCTTCTATCACTTAGCATAATGTTTTCATATTCAACCATGCATGCTGTAGCATGTTTCAGGACTTCATTCAGTATTTATTCAAACATAGTCAATTTGAGCAGTGTCTGGTACACTATCCCTGGAGGTTTAATACAACTGAATGGAGAGCTCAGGAACTGAGAGTTATGTCCCTGTAAAGTTGTCCAGAGTTGGGGCAAGGGTGGCAGGCCTTTTTACCCTTCTATTGACCAGTGAGAGTGACTTTGGGTAAGGTAATTCCATCAATGGAGACAAATCTTGAAGACAGATGGTAAATTAGGGTTGTCTATCAGCACCACTCATAGAAGCTTGGGGGAAAAAATCCTTCTGTCCTGAGGGGGATCCAGGTAGTATGTTATAGCATTCACTACATAAAAGCAAAAGGATTTTCCTCACTAATGATATGAGGAGCATGAGGTAAATTGAGGCATCAAGGGTGAATCTAAGGTTTCTGGCCTGAACAACTAGAAGGATGGAGTTGTTAACTGAGATAGCAAACGCTACAAGTAAAGTTTTTTGAGGGGGATTTCAGGAATTTTGTTGGGGCTGTGTTGTGTGTGAGATGTCAATTAAACATCCAAGTAGATGTGTCAAGTTGACAGTTGGATATATAAGTCTGTCAAAGACTCAAGGTGATTTTATTAATAACTGCCAGTACTTTTCAATTGCACTTTCCAATTTTCGTGTTGTTATTTTGTTTTTCTTTTCTAGTGACCTTTGAAAATATTTTCAATCAACTTCCTTAGAATGAGTACCTGGTTGTTCTATTTACTGAAATCCCAGAAATCTACGAATAACTTTTAGAATATTTCCACACTTGAATGGCAACTTGAGTATATATCAATTCCTATGGGATACTAAACTGTTCTTACATATTACTTTTTATACCTACATACTTATGATTTATGACTATTTCTAGACTGTTTCTTTTCACTTCAGCTATAGTATATTCTCATAGAACCCCTGCTATGTTTATTGTTTGTTGACTTATCTTTGAACAAAATCAACAGCAAAAATCTGTCTATACCCAGTGTTTGAAGACAGTCAAGATACATTGATTTAATTTGTTTTTCCCCCAATCACTGAGGTCAATACGAATTTATTTATTAAGGTGGGACATAAGCTGATATTTAAAAGCTTAATAGTATTTTGGTTAATATTGTCTTAATTATGCAGATTTATTTTGGGTGTCAAATATCAAATAAACTGTTAACATATATTTATCTCTGTTGTTATAGGAGGTCATATAAAAGATTTCTGGTTTTAGAATATGTTCTCTTCTTATTTTTGGTTTCAAACACTTAACTTTGTTGGACAGTTAAGAATAAGATTAGTAAAGTTTTCAATCACTTAAATATGTTAATATAAACCTAGAAATTTTGATTTGTGTATTAAAGACAAATAGAAGTTTATCATATAGACAGGGGTAAGGAATCCAAGTAACAAAGAAGTACAAAATATAAAATCACAAAAGCTTATATATAAGAAAATGGAATATATAGTCAGTAAGATATCTATTTTTATACCTAATTCCATATTTTTAGAATATATTATTGAAATATATATTTGGCTTTAAGTTTTCAGAAATTCTTTACTCTTACCCTGTAATAGTAGCAGGAGAATAAGGGTCTGCTACTGACCATGCTTTCATGCATATTTCTGTTCTTGAGTTCAGCAACATAATAAAATCCCATAACTTGGTAGACAGATCCAGGACTTTGAAAGATTATAGTCAATAATTATGGTGAATCTGTTCCTACAGGTTAAATGCTATGGTCCTCTCTTGGCAATGTGCATTCAATGACACTTTAGTAACAAGAGCAAGAATTAAATTAGGAAGAGAAACTAAGTCTTTAAAAGGGTGTTACTTTTTCAAAGTCAATGATGGTGACTAAATTGGATTAGAACTCTAGTGCTGTGAGTACCAGCCTAGAGCTATTTCCAATATACCTCATGACCACAGAATTTAAGGCTTCAATCTGACATTTATTTTCTATTGTGGATATTGATTTCCCAGGGAAAAAAATGAAATGTGCTGTTGTGGTCCTGTGTGCTTTATTGACCACATAAACTTTAATTGATTAAGAAGGCTTATGTACTATCCCTTAGTTTGTATATTACTGAAGATTTATTTTAATAAAGCTTCTACAATGATGGCTGATTGCAACTACATATATTAATAAACAGTACTACTAATGTACAAACAGTTATTACAGATTTATCTGTTTTATAGGCCTGCCTCAGCCCAAATAAAACCTTCAGTGTATTTTATAGTACTTCGTGAGGAGCTTTATAATTAAGCTCACATTTAAAATGGGAAGAGGCATGATAATAGAAGGCAATTCCTTGAATATTTCAATTTTTTGCTGACAGTATTGAAAACTACACAGGTCAAGGAAAGCTGCTAAATATATTTATGACTAAGTTATAAATGATACCTTTTGTTTGCTATCTTTCTAACGGTGTAATATCAAGTTTAAATATTTTTTCATCCAACTTATTGAAGACTCAAGTTGTCAGTGTTTCTTATCCTCACATCCAATGATTATTAGCTTAATTAAATTTTTCTGTGTATTGATTATAACAAGCAACCTGGGTATAATGTAGTTTACTTTGATATGGTAGATTAACCATTCTTGGCTATGAATACAATTAATCTTGAGTAAACACATTTGGGTGAGGGGATAATACTGGCCACTAAATGGAGACAAAGATGAATTCCCTTATGATTTTCCTAGTCTCCTCTGACAATATCCACTGGAATACTAGAAAATTTTCATGGAAAAGTGATTTGTTGCTCTGTCAACCCTAACTCCTGCCTCTTGCTTTATCTTGCCAAAAGCTGTATTAAATGCAGAAGTAGGAATTGGATATAGAAATAGCAAAATAAAGTATATATTGTTTTTAGATATTTCAAACTAGAGCTTGAATATGATAATCATAGTAAATAGCCTTGCTGTCATAAACTATATATCAGACTTTTAACGATAAAACAAAACAGGGTATCAGAATAAACTTCCTTAACTCAATCAACCTGCATTGTCAGGACTCACACTGAATTGCATGTTTCAGATCTATTATTTCATTGAACAATACCATTAAACAACAGAATATAATCCATATTTTTAGAACATTATAGCTAATTAGAGGCCCTTGCTCCGGTGGGGTCCTTGCAGGGATTAGGCCGAAACCAGCAGTCCAATGTGCCTGTTGCACCAGCCACCACCATTCTGTAGGCTCAGTGCCACTCTGCTACAGCGGTCAGCCGTGAGCCCTGCATCCAGCGCCCATCAGTCAGCTGAGTGTTGCTCCCGCTGTGGGAGTGCACTGACCACCAGGGCACAGTTCCCACATTGAGTGTCTGCCCCCTGGTGGTCAGTGCACATCATAGCAACTGGTCAAACTGTTGAGTTGTTTGGTTGCTTAGGCTTTAATTTTTAGACAGCAGAATACACATCCCCCCCTCCCCCCCCCCAAGACAGGCCATATCCTGGGCCATAAAACTAACCCCCCAAAATGTAAATGAGTTAAAATCATATAAAGTATGTTCTTTCACCATTGGAATCCAACTAGAAATTATGCTAAGTGAAATAATTCAGTCAATGAAAGAAAAACACAACATGATCTCACTCATTTATGGATAATAAAGAACATTATAGCCGGGACCAGTTTGGCTCAATGGATAGAGCGTCGCCTTGGGGACTGAAGAGCCCCGGGTTTGATTCCGGTCAAGGGCATGTACCTTGGTTGCGGGCATATCCCCAGTAGGGGGTGTGCAAGAGGCAGCTGATCGATGACTCTCTCTCATCGATGTTTCTAACTCTCTATCTCCCTTCCTCTCTGTACAAAAATCAATAAAATATATTTTTAAAAAAAAGAACAATATAAACCAATGAACACAAAGATAGATACAGAGTCAGTAAAGCATCAAACAGGCTGTCAAATTACAGCGGGAAGCTTAGGGAGAGGTGGGGGAGATAAGAGATCAACTGAAGGACTTATATGCATACATATAAGCATAACCAATGGACGGAAAACACTGGGTGGTGAGGGCATGTTATGGGAGTGGGGTGTGGGGAACAATGGTAAGATATGTGCATATATAATACCTTAATTTAAAAAATGGAAAAAAATAGAAAGAAAAAAGTTCTTCAAACACTTGCAAATTAAATAAGACACTTCTAAATGATTTATAGGTCAAAAGGAAGTCTCAAAAGAAGTAAAATAATATATCTACTGAAGGAAAAGGAAAATACAAGATGTCAAAACTTGTGGGACACATCTAAAGTAGTACTGAGAGTGAAATTTATAGCACTAAATGTTTGCATTACAAAAGAGGAAAAGTCTTAAATCAATGACCCATGCAGCCATTTCAAGAAACCAGAAAAGAACAAATTAAATTTAAAAAACAAACAAAAAAAAACAAGCAGAAAGAAAGTGCTAACAAATATAAGAACAGAAATCAGCCCAAAACGGTTTGGCTCAGTGGATAGAGCATCAGCTTGTGGACTGAAAGGTCCCGGGTTGATTCTGGTCAAGGACATGTACCTTGGTTGCAGGCACATCTCCAGTAGGGGGTATACAGGAAGCAGCTGACAGATGTTTCTCTCTCATCAATCTTTCAACTCTCTATCCCTCTCTCTTCCTCTCTGTAAAAAATCAACAATATATATGTGTTTTTTTAAGAACAGAAATAAATTAAATTGAAAAAAAAATGAAACTAAAGAAAAGCAATGAAATCAATTGCTGGTTCATTGAATAAAAGATTAATAAAATTTATAATGATCATAAAATTAAGAGAACAAAATTTACTAATATCAGGAATGAAATAGTAGACATCATTATAGATGGATAAAGGGACATTATGTACAACTGAGCAAATCTGTGCAGGAGCTGTATGTGGGAAACTACAAAACCCTGATGAAATATTCAATAAATCAAAGAAGACCTGATTAAATGGAGAGACATGTCATGTTCATGGATTGAAAGGCTGCCATGGTAAAATGTGAATTCTCCCCAAATTGATCTATACGTTTAGCACAATTGAGCCTGTAGTTATTAAACAAACAAACAAACAAACACCCAAAGACACTGCTTACCCCTGCTTTCTATATTTCCATGTTTCATGGATTTTTTTAAATTAACTTGTGCATGATAATTATTAAGTTATCTGCTATAGCCTTGGCTAACAAATATAGTTTCTCAAATGCACTGTTTTGTTTTCGCAGAATTTCTTTTTTAAATTCATCCACCAAAATTATGCTAATATCCATCTGAGGGAAGGGTTTCCTGAACCTCATTCTCACTTACTTACTTCTCCCAGGTGTTACCCTAGCATGTTAGACTTACCTGCTATTAAATGTATTAAATTATATTGACTGATTTTAATAATTGTTGTGGTCCAACAATCTTTGGCTATTTTTCCCCCCAATTCCTGATTCAGGCTACAATCATTCACCCAACAAATATCTTCTCTTTGCAAGCATTGTGCTATGCTGTAGGTACACAAAGAATTATAAGTCCCTAACTGTGCTGTAATGCAAATATTGGTTTGAGGGTAATAGGGAATTCATTTGTCTTTTTTTTTTGGCCTTATTTTCTTAAAAAACAGCAGATTCTCCTTTTTTTATCTCACATGATTAAGGCCATTCGGGTAATGAATGTAATTGTTAGATATATGTAACTCAATCCTTTGTTTGGCAAGTAGGCATTGAATAAGCCATTGCATACCATGCTTTTTGAAATGCATTGGAAAATATTCATCTGGTTTGTGTTTTCATGGAGCTTAATACTATATTGATCAGGATATCAGGATTTTTTTTTCTGTCTTTGATAGACACAGCAATAAATGATAGCATTTTATTTTTAAAAATATATGTTTTATTGATTTTTTTTTACAGAGAAGAAGGGAGAGAGATAGAGAGCTAATAACGTCAATGAGAGAGAAACATTGACCAGCTGCCTCCTGCACACCCCCTACCTGGGACGTGCCCACAACCAACATACATGCCCCTGACTGGAATCGAACCTGGGACCCTTCAGTCCACAGACCGACGCTCTACCACTGAGCCAAACCGGTTTCGACAATAAATGATAGCACTTTAAATGTACTTATACATTTAAACATAGTTTTAATAGAACAGTTGCCTCCCAAAAGCATGTAGTACCTCAAATGGCTTCATTTGGGCAAGAAATGTGAATGAAAAACCTGTTTAACTTGTATTATTATTCATTCATGTGAATATTTAAAAAATGGACTCATGTTTATCATATAATATAAAATTGAGATTCATATATTTTGCAGTTAATTCTAAAGCTTTGATATTTTTTGGGTTATTGGTACTATTTTAATTGACTGACAGCAGCAAAGATTGACAAAATCATAAAATGGTTTTATCAATAGCAAAAAATTATTTTCTAATTGGAAGACTCATCAAAATATGGTGATCTCTTAGTATTACCTCTATTTTCAACTGCCAAAGGTATTTGCATTGAACTTGGGAGAGCAGAATCATCTTCAAATCTACCTCTTATTTTACTGAGTAGAAATACTAACTAACTAGTATTTTATTTTTTAGGATATTTAGAAATATATGTTTTTCTCCTGGCCTATCTGTAGTATACATTTTTGCTTTAATTATATTGATGTTGTTTTACATTTATCTATCAGTTGTTTACTTAGAACTATATGCCCTGGGTGTAGCCAGAGCCAGGATTCATATTTCATACCTACTGGATATAGCTCTAAATCCCTTTTTAAGGTATCACTCTATTCTACATCTTGTCAGCTTTCTTCATGAGCGGCAAATAACTATTTTGGATATTTGATCTGAAAACCAAGTCCCCAGTTAATTGTTTTCAGCTATAGTTAGAACTCTTCAGCAATGTTTTAAAGACAGACAATGACCATAATATTAATGATATTAAGTAATATAAATGAAAGTAAATTAAATACATTTTGTAAAATAAATGAGATGTGATTGTTATATTATGCACTCTTTCTAATATTTGGATTTCGAATGCAATATTATGAATAGAGAATAGCAAAATGAACTCTGAAACAGCAAAGTCCAGACTGCCCCTATCTTGTTACTTCTGCAAATGCACAATGGAATTTCTGAGTCTTTTGTACTTAAATTAGGATCTCAGTTATATCTATCACTGAGGAATGGTATTTCTCAATTCAGTATAGGTAATCTTCCAGAAAAAGCTATAAGACATTTGATGACTTTGCTAAGAAATAGTAACTGTATATTTGTCTAATTTGCCAAAATGTCTGAAAAAGTCATTGGCCTATATACATTAGGAAGACCTTGTTACACATAAAACCTTCAGAATGTGAATTTTTCAAATAAGTGGCTCTTGTTATAGATACCTAATATTCCATCATTATCATAATACAAAAACATAGTCTCAGTTTCCACTCCCTTAGAAAAGTTACCGAGCAAATTTAGTTGCGATTTTCCAGACTTAACTAATTTGAGATTGGGTGTGTTGTGACAACATGATTGCATACATGTATGGAAGATCCTGAGGATGATGTGCTATATTTGTTTCATTCTCAATACCAAGTAATATAAGCATTTTAAATGGAATGTGCACTTAATCTTTTCTAGTAATCTGTCATAGTGAACTTTTCCAGTTTCTAAAAACAATATATATATATATATATATATATATATATATATATATATATATTTGTATATTTGTATAGATGGATATATACTCACATATAAGCATAAACATGTATGTTACATGTACAGGATTAAAAAAAAACTACAAAACTATAAATGAAGAATTTGAAGTTTCTCCATTCTGCCTCACTACAAGGACCCAGCTCCTTTTCTAAAGTATATTATTACATTTTCTATATATACTTGTAATGGAGAACATACCATAGCAGCATGTGGAACTCTCTCTGAATCTTTTTTTGAAAGGTTTTATTCTATTCCATTAAATGGTTGCACATAATCTTTCAATCATTTCTAAGTTATTAGACATGTGGTTTGATTTTTTGTTGTTAAATCAAAATTAGATAACATTATAAAGAGCTCTTATCATAGTATTTAAAAATATATTTTATTGATTTTGTACAGAGAGGAAGGGAGAGAGGTAGAGAGTTAGAAACATCGATGAGAGAGAGTCATCGATCAGCTGCCTCTTGCACACCCCCTACTGGGTATATGCCCGCAACCAAGGTACATGCCCTTGACCGGAATCGAACCCGGGACTCTTCAGTCCCCAAGCTGACGCTCTATCCATTGAGCCAAACCGGTCTTGGCTTATCATAGTATTTAAATGGGGCTATGAGATAATTCCCCAGCAAAAATTCCTAGGTCAAAGAGTTTCTGGCCTGGCTGTGGTGGCTCAGTGGTTGAGCATCTACCTATGAACCGGGAGGTCACGGTTCGATTTCCAGTCGGGCATATGCCCAGGTTGCTGGCTTGTTTCCCAATCATACAGGAGGCAGCCTGTCAATGATTCTCTTTCATCATTAATGTTTCTATCTCCCTCTCCCTCTTCCTTTCTCTGAAATCAATAAAAATATGTTTTTAAAAAAAGAGTTCCTGGATTTAAAATTTTTCTGAACACTGAAATATTGGCCTCTGTAAAACTTACAGAGATGCTCACGAGTAGTTTTAAAGTTGACTGTTTTTCCACAGCTGTGCCAAATCATAATTTTACAAGTTTCCCCAGTAGTAGAAAATAGGTGTGTTGTTTGCATTTTTAAGTTAAGTGGTCTTTTATATTTTTAGTCATTTATATTTATTTTACTGCCAGCTCATAAATTTGATATCTTATTTTACACACACACACACACACACACACACACACACACACACTCTCATGTTGCTTATATTTGAAAATACTTGAATTTTAAACAAGTTTAAATAATAATAGTGTTATAATTCAGGACTCTCTAATTTTTCTAAAATTTTATGGAATGATTCTCGTGTTTAAGCATTATACTTTCCTTCATTTTCAATATAGATATAGACCATTGTTTCTAAAAATCAGGACTGCAGGATGTGTTTATGTACTAGTTCCAAGTTTGCATTCTTAAACAACATAAATAAGTCCTGGAGATCTGAAGTACAGCAAAATAGTTATAGTCAACAGTACAGTAGTTGGTAAGAGACTAGATCCTAATTGTTCTCACCATCAAAAAAAATGGTAATTTTGTGACATGATAGAGGTGTTAGCTAATCAAAAAGTTGTACACCTTAAACTTACAAGATGTTATATGTCAACGATCCTATATAATAAAAGCGTAATATGCAAATAGACCAAACAGTTGACCTACAGGTTGGTGGGGGGTGGGGCCGTTGAGCAGGCAGTGCCAGGCCAGCCAAGGCATGTGCCAGTGGGCAGAGGGTGAGGATGGTGATTGGGGAGGGGAGGCAGTGGCGACCAGCAGTGGTGAAGGGGCAACGGGGCGGGGGGAGCAGAGCTGGCTGCTCGCTGGCCAGCACTGTCCCCTGACTGCCACTCCCAGTCACCTCCTGCAGAGGGAGGCCAATGGCAGCAGCGTCAGGGCAATGGGGAGCAGGGACAGCATCATCCCCTGATTGGCCCACCCAGTCACCTCCCACAGAGGGAGGCCATACTGGGGCTAAGCCGTCAGTCGGACATCCCCTGAGGGCTCCTGGACTGTGAGAGGGCACAGGCCAAGCTGAGGGACCCCTTGAGTACATGAATTTTCATGCACCGGGCTTCTAGTATCTCAATAAAAAAAATTAGGACTGAATACTATCTTATATGTGTCTATAATGCAAATTATTATAACTTTTTCCTCTAATCTACTTAAATTATACATATATGTGTATACATACACATTCATATTCATATATATCATATACAAAATACATATATATTTTCTAAATGGCCAATTTTGAACCACCCTTATATTCCTGTCAATATTTATTTATATCATCAATATTTATTGTGTGCCTATAATGTGGCAGATACTTTCCAAGATGCTAGAGACTCAGAAATAAATAAAACATGGAAAATCCTTGCCCAGAATTTACATAGTTATTTTCCCACATGAGTATCTTCTTTTCTTATAATTGATTTCTTATTTAGCCAATTGATAAGTTATACTGAAGTGAATTTTCTTATCAGTATTATACTGACAAAAATTTTTTTAAACATTGGCTTAATTATGGCTCTGGAAATTGGAATTTCATTGGAATTAAAGTCTTGAAAGTGTTTACTATGATGCCATCTGGGCCTTTTAATTTTTGGTGAGGTTTTAATTTCATTTAGTTACTGGCTCATTTTAGTAACTTCTGTTATTTCAACAATACAATACTTTTAATCCTTGTTTTCAAGTAATTTTATACAAATTATACTAAATGTGCACAGGACGATGCCCAACCAAGGAAGGCTAGGGCTTCCAGTCCTTCCTTGAATACCAAGGCCCCAAGCTGGGTCAGCCTTTTCTTATCCACCTTTCATAGTCTTTTGCTATTTGTCTCATTTGTCTTACCTAAGTTTTAGGGTATAAGAAGCAAAAAGAGTACAGTAAAAGATCTTATTCTCCTATTTACGTATTCTTAAAAGATGGCTTCTGTCTGAGGATGTGTAGTATCATCATTAAGAACAGTTAAGAGTTCAGAAGCCAAGTATCACGAATTATGAATTCAAATCCTGGCTCTCCTATTCAAGGAATGTGAACTCTGGGCAGGATATATAGCCTTCTGCATTCAGATTTTTTTCAGGTGTAAATGTATGCTGGTATTAGCATATAGTTCATAGTTGCACATAATATAGTCCTGATTTAACTCATAAGGGTTAAACAAGTTATCGGGTCTAGTAATAAGTAATGTCGTTTTTAAACATTCGTTTAAAATCTTGCTTGGCGTTGACTTGTATTGACATAACCTTCAAACACGTGGTATCTACAGAACGTGTGAAGTGCAATTAACAAGTTTTGCTTGAAAAAGTTTGTGTTTGGTTTTTGTTGCAAAACTAGGGCTAAGAAGATGGCGGATGAAGAGCATATTCGGCACTGCATGCTTTACGAGTTCCAATTAGGAAGAAAAGCAAGTGAGGCTGCAAAAAACATCTGTAGTGCTCTTAGTCAAGATGCAGTTAGCGCCAGAAAATGCCAGCGTTGGTTTGAGAAATTTCGCGAGGGAAATTTTTCGTTAGATGACAAGAGTGGTCGAGGCCGTGTGTCCAATTTTGATCAAGAAGCTCTTCAAGCTCTTTTGGTGCAAAATCCTCAAATTACCCAACAAGAGCTTGCGACAACTTTAAATTGTTCACAAAAAACAATTTCCAATCAATTGCATGCACTTGGCAAAGTCCAAAAGTTTGGAAAATGGGTTCCTCATGAGTTGACCGACAACAACCGTAATCAAAGAGTCACAATTTGCAGTTTGCTCCTCTCTCGTCAAAACCGTTTGCCGTTTTTAGAGCAAATTGTTACCGGAGATGAAGAATGGGTGCTGTATATTAATTTGAAAAGGCGGCCTCAATGGTTGGACAAAAATGAGGCTCCGCAGCCCACGCCAAAACCTGACTTGCATGCGAAAAAAGTGATGTTGTGTGTTTGGTGGAATTTTAAAGGAATTCTTCATTATGAACTTTTACCATCTAACCAAACCATTACAAGTGCAGTGTATAGTGCCCAATTGGAAAGGTTAGCCCAAGCTTTAAGAGAAAAAGAACCCGCGCTGATTAATCGGAAGGGCGTAATTCTTCACCACGATAACGCACGACCGCATACTGCAAGAATCACTGCTGAAAAACTGCGCCAGTTGGAATGGGAAGTTCTCCCTCAACCTGCATATTCTCCTGATATTGCCCCTTCCGATTACCATTTGTTTCGTTCTTTGCAAAACTTTCTTCTTGGAAAAAAATTTAATAATGAAGAATGCCTCAAAAATGCATTGACCGAATTTTTTTGCATCAAAATCACAAGAATTTTACAACAGAGGGATTAAAATGTTTCCTGAGCGTTGGGCACAAGTAGTAGAAAACAACGGCAACTATATTGTTGATTAAATTTTGTTGTATTGTTTAAATAAATTCGATTTAAAAAAGTATGAGAAAACGACATTAATTATTACTAGACCTAATACTACATATAAATAATATGTTTTCCCTTTGTTATTCTCATGGATATATTTTGCTCTTTTCCCAAAACTTTTAATATGAAAATTTAACAACTTTAAAAATATTATTTTTCATTTAGGAATATATGTGTTAAAAAGTATGGTGGAGCTCAACTGGCATGGCTCAGTGATTCAGTATCAACATATGAACCAGGAGATCATGGTTGAATTCTTAGTCAGGGCACATGCCAGGGTTGTGGGCTCCATCCCCAGTAGGGGGCATGCAGGAGGCAGCAGATCAGTGATTCTCTTTCATCATTGATGTTTCTTTTGCTCTCTACCTCTCCCTTCCTCTTTGAAATCATTAAAGAATATATATTTTAAAAGTATAGTGGACTTTTTTTCACTAATAGCTTTAGCATTATCTCTTTTAAAAACATGAACATTCTTAATCATTATTGACTCTGTATTATGCAGTATTGATTTGTGTGATTTGCGTTTCACTTTTAGTCTGTGTTGCATAGCTCTGACTGGCTTATTTCACTTAGCATATTATTCTCTAGGTCTATCCATGCTATTGCAAATGTTAAGGATTTTTTTATTGCTGCATAGTATTCCATTGTGTAAATGTACCACAGTTTGTTTTCTTTCCTCCTTAACTTTACATATCACACTATTGAGGTCAGAAAAATGGCTCTTCCTTTTTTACATTCTTATGCATTGTGATTTTCTTTGTGTTCTAACACATGCATAATTTTAGTAGTTGTCATATCATCAGATAACATTTTATGACTTTATTATATCTATACTAGAGGCCTGGTGCATGAATTAGTGCAGAGGTGGGAACCCTCTGGGTGGCTTGCAGGGACCAGGCTAAAATCCATAGTCTAATGCTGTCTACAGCTCCTACCTGCCACTCCCGCTCATCCCTGCCCCCACTGTGCCTGCCATGGGCTCATGCCCAATCAGTCCAGATCAGGAGAGGCTCGCACTGCCTCCGCAGAGTTTGCCAGCCGTAAGTCCTGCATCTGGCACCCTCCCAAGGGGAGTGGCCTGTGGGATTGGGCTGAAACTGGTTCTCTGACATCTCCCAAGGTGTCCCGGATTGTGAGAGGGTGAAGGCCAGGCTGAGGGACCCCCACCAGTGCACAATCAGGCCAGGGAGGATCCACGTGAGGGCCCCAGGGCATGTCTGGCCCATCTCACTCAGTCCCAATCAGCCAGACCCCAGCAGCAAGCTAACCTACTGGTTGGAACATCTGCCCTCTGGTGGACAGTGCATGTCATAGTGATTGGTTGACTAGTCAACTGTCTGCTTCCTAGTGGTCAGTGCACTTCATAGTGAGCAGTTGAGCAACCTTAGCATATCATTAGCATATTACGCTTTGATTTGATGTTTGGTTTTACTGCTGTTCAGTCTGTTTGCATATTACCCTTTTATTATATAGGATATATAAAAGGCTAATATGCTAAGTGTCTGACAGTCCATCCAGTTGCTATGACATGCACTGACCACGAGGGGGGCAGATGCTCAAGGCAGGAGCTGTCAAGCTGCAGTGACTTGGCAGCAGCAGTTCTCAGGGAATGCACCCTGAAACCAGAGAGGAGGGAGCCCAATTCCTCACGAGGCCACATGATTCCACCTTTGGCTGTGGGTTATGTTGTTGTTGGGTCACTGTTGGCCCTGAATCTGGTTTACTGCACACTTGCATTCCACATCCTGAAGGACAGCAGCTTTGCAGAGTGTCCTCTCGCACTCCGGGACCCCTCAGCGGATGGCGGAGAGGTGGTTTCAGCCCGATCCCTGCAGGCCAGGCCAAGAGACCCCCACCTGCCAGAAGGACCTCGCTCACTCCACAGACACCTGGGAGGGACTGCAGGAGGTTTGCTCCAGGGCATATCCAGCCCATCTTGTTCAGTTCCACCCCACCAACCACCTTTTAATTAATTTCCTTTCAATGTGCATGAATCCATGCACTAGGTCACTAGTAATATAATAATATGTGACTATAGTAGATGCCAGTAGTACCCTTTCCATATCCCTCATGTCCTACCATTTTCAATGTGTGCCTTTGAATATGCGACTGCCAGTGTCTGTACCTCTACCACAAAGCTTTTGCTGAAATTCTAGAAGGCTGTTTTGTTCCCATGCAGCAGGCCAGGCATTCTGGTAAATTAACATATGCCCCACAACTCCCAAGCAATGACTTCTAGGGTATGATATATAAATGATCTAGCTGCTTCCCACACTTGGAGGAAAGTATGGTCATATTTTATACATTTCTCAGAGTTTTTCCATGCAGTTAATCTGTGATAAGTAGTTTCATTGTGTACCCTTTATTGGGTGCCTTCCTTTCACTATATATCTTCCCTACCTATATTCCTTGTCTTCTCTAATAAATACATTTCACTGGGATTCTTGTCTTACTTGGGGAAATTTAAAATAAGACAATTCCAATCTTATGAATACATTTTTCCCCCTGATAGACTATATGGTAAACAACTCAAAAAGATTATATGACTCCATTCATTAATTATTTATGGTGGGTTAAAATCTGTTCCTCACATTCATCATTTCCCTTAATTTTGTTCATGTAGTCAGTTTCATAATTTCAACATTTTGTTATTCAATATATAAATATTAATCACAAAGTTTTATTATTCATGTGAACAGTGCTCTTTATCATCATGACATGCCCTTTTTTCTTTAAAAATTCTACATTGGGATTATTATTATGATCTACTGGGTTCAGAGTTTTTCTTTTAAATTATTTTAGATTCACTTATGAAGATGCAGCATACATCTGAGAATGTTATTTTATCAGCCTTTCACTTCCAATATGTGAACTTATTCCATTTTGACTTACTGGTATATAAATATTTGGTCTTACTTGTTTTATTTGATGGTACATTTTATATGCAAGGCTTTCTTTGTTTTCTTTCTTCTGCTATGTGAATTGTGTGAGTACAGGTTTCTTTCTTCTGGCGGTTAGCTTTATAAACTTAGATGACATGTGATGAATTCTGAAGGATAGAATGAACCTCTCCTCTCTAGGTTGACAAGGGGTGAAAGTCCTTCCATGAAGAGAGATTAATGGGTGCCCTTGCACAGAAGGTAAATGTTGTTCTAGAGAGAATGAGAGTAGGTATAGCCTTAATGAAACACTAGTCCTTTCTCCGTTTCTGTCCCTGAGGGGAGAAAATAATTACTTAAAAGAAAAACACTGTAATAGGGTCCTTGTAGTTCTGGCATCAATATTCTTTGTGATTTGAAATACCTTAAGATATCAGAGGCTCCACTTTTCCAAGCCTTTAAAATAGTGTATTAAATTACACAATTCAAGTACATTTCTTGCAGTTTTGAATAATCTGCTTTTTGATGATTCTTGCCTTCACTTTGGGAAGGTGTTGTGGGTCTGCAGTGTTAATAATCACTTAATAATTGGCATGGTATTTGTACAGTTACTTGTTAATGGTTCTCCAGGTAATTAAATGAAAGTTATACTAATGATATCTAATACATAGTAAGCATTTGCTATTTACCAAACACTGATCCATATTATTTATATGTAATAACATGTTTAACCCTTATGAGTTAAATCAGGACTATGCTACGTGCAACTATGAACTATATGTTAATATCAGCATAAATTTACACCTAAAAAAAAAACTGAGTGCAGCAGGCTATATATCCTGCCCAGAGTTTCACATTCCTTGCATGCCTATTATTGACTAGAGGCCCAGTGAATGAAATTTGTACAAGGGTAGGCCTTCCTTCCCCTGGCTGCCAGCTTCATGGCCCTGGCTTTGCCCCCCCGCCCCCTCACCCGCACCTGCCTTCGCCTGACACTGCCTGCGTCTGTCGCCACACCCCCCCAGTTCCCTGGTTCCACAGAGCCCCCCAGATCTATTGCCCCTCCGGCTGGTGGCCTCGGCCTCCCTCTGGGGGGCAATCATGGGGTGATGGTGGAGCAACCCCAACCAATCGCATCGTACCCACTTTGACTGGCTTGGCACCAGTGCATGTCATAGCATGGTCATCCTGATGGTGGTTCTGCTGTTTGGCCATTTGGTCAATTTGCATATTATGCTTGTATTATTATAGATGACTTTTGGTGTATGTACATTATTCCTCAACAACAGATTTAGGACAGGTAGATCACCTTAAATATTTACTGGAACTATTTCTCATGTAATTAAATACCATAAAATATTGACCAATTTTTCATATTTATTTAAAGCATCTTTCACTTACTCCCATTATTATATGTGCACATGTATAAAGTAGGAAATGAGTAAGTGTCAGCTTCAGGGTTGTAGGTCTGAATGAAAGAAGGTGAAGGGATTAAGCAAAAAAAGCATATATATTTAACACATAGACACAGAAAACAGTAAGGTGATAACCAGAGAGAAATGGGGGTGGGTGGGAGGGTAGGTGGCCAAAAATGGGAGAATGGGGACAGAAAGAGAGTTTTCTTGAAGCAATGGGCACATGATACGATGTGCAGATGATGTTTTGTTGAATTGTACACTTAAAACCTGTATGGTTTTTCGAACCAATGCCATCCCAATAAATCCAATTTAAAAACACAATTAAATTATATGATGATTAGGAAATTATTTTATAAACAATGAAGGACTATGGGATTCTTAAATCATTCAGTAAATATATGGAATATAAATCATATTTCTGAGTATATTTAAGGTTTTGTTTTGACAATTTTTCTCAATATTTGCGCAAAATGATAGCAATTTCGGAATGAGCAAAACTTCTTTTTAGTTGTCAAAAAATGAGTTGCACAATGTTACTGAAACAGTATCAAAAGAAAGAAACAGGGATTGAAATAGGAACAGATGGGAGGGAAGACAAAAATGCCACTACATAGTATTCAACAGTGATATCTAAGCTCATAAACAAAGCATTATTGTTTTCAATAGCTTCAACAATGATATATTTTTCCTCTCTAAATTTTACCTATCTCTAATAGTTAGCAATTATTTCCTGGGCATTCATCCTAGATTGTTGCTAAGCAATGACTACAAGCTTGTAAGTTCTCAGTTTACCACTTGCTACATAAAATTTCTTGCATAACTCTTTGCCAAAATATTGTCTTTATTCTAAAAATCAATAAAATATGCTTATCCTCTAGGATTTAATATAAATTTTATTCTGTGTAATAGTCTTTAAGGAGACAAAATTAATTTTTTTTGGTTCATTGACTCAGAATGTGTTCAATTTGTAATCACTATTTCAGTACGTGCACGCAAGTGCACACACACACACACACACACACACACACAATTGAACAGAATCTATAAAAGCAGACAATATCACCATTATGACATATGGTTCATCTGATTTGCTTCAGCTCATTTCCCTGGAAGAGATGCCGGCTGAAAACTGGATCTTTCCTACTTGTTTTGAATACACTAAAAGACCAATCATGAACACTGTGTACAATATTTTGTAATTTCATTTGTAATTTTATTTTCTCCTTTATAAACTTGTTATAGTTTATTTTTCTATGAATGAAGTAAACCATCCAGACTTATTGGAGTGGTAATAAAACTTATCTGCAGCCACAATACAAGAGTCCAAACCTTAGTTTAAGGTTTAACGAGTCCTTTAACAAATAATTAAATTTCAAAAATCTCAAACTTCATTAACAAAATGGAGATATTTATTTCATCATAAAACTGACAAGATATATAAATATATGTAAACCTCTAAAATAGAGTTTGCTGTTGTATCACCAGCCAACATACTATGATCAAGGTCTCCTTCCTAGAACAGGGAGACATCCTCTCCCCCCCCTTTATTTTATTTATGTATTTATTTATTTATTTATTTATTTATTGTAAATTTGGTTAATAACATACATTTCAGGTGTACAACATTATAATCTGATACCCGTATACTCTACAATATTTTTTCTATGCCAATCCCTAGTCTTATATAGTCTTATTTCAATGGTAGGAAGATAACTTACAGTATTTTCGGGCGTATAAGACGACTTTTGAAACGAAAAAAGTCAACCGAAAATCGGGGGCAAAAGACCAAAATTGCACAAAAATTACCTGCAGATCTTGACGGCAAAGTAAGTCTTTTCTTTGAAGTGGGGGGTCGTCTTATACAGCGAATATAGGCCTAAACCTATGTTTTAACTGTAAAATTAGGGGGTCGTCTTATACGCCAGAAAATACTACTTTTCTCTGTATTTATTTAGGTTTCTTTATTAGGTAGAACCTGAAACATATATTTTAAAAGTGGTCCTTCTCTAGATGTCATCATGCTTTCTTTGCATCACAGATTAAGTCACTCTATTTTTCTTTATCTTTGTACTTTGTGCAGTGAAATTCTCTAAGATTCAAAATGAATTTAGAATTGTATAGGTATAGAATTTATATTGGTGTGTTTAGATTTCTATCAGTTTTTTTCTGATCTGCTGCTCAAATATCTAAAATATGATAAGTAACCAGTCATATTTATGTTAACTATATTTATCTCTTTAAGTCACTCAAAACATATATTTGCTATCTATCTTAAAGAGGTATAGTATTTTTTTCCTAACAGTCAACTATTGTTTTAACACTATTTAATAAATAATATTTTAACACATTAAAACTAGGGTTTTATATATATATATATATATATATATATATATATATTAGTATTATATATATATATATATATATATATATATATATATTAAAGTTTATTTCTGGGCTAACTCATTTTATTAATCTATTTACAAACTATTTCCATAACTTTATTTATATTAGGTAATAATTTTAGTATCTGTTAGCCAGGGTTTCTTGCGATCTCAGTTTCCAAAATTCTATTATGCTTGCTTTGCCCTTCATTCTTCCCATTCATTTTTGTATTCATTTTGGTTAATAAGTAATCAAACTGGAATAAAATTGCACACTTTTCAAAAGAGTTATTTGTTGAGCAAATTGGACAACAGGGGTAGAAAAAGGTAAGTGAATCACTAGATTTTGTAAAAATACTGTGTTCCTCATTTATGTACTGGGCCTTCTTCCATTGGGAATAAAGCATAACTTTAAACAAAACAAAAAAAAGGCAAAAAAATTACCTTAATGATTAAAACATTGTACTTACCAGGTCATATAATAATCTAAGTAAGATACTACTATTACTTAGATCATTATAATTATATCTCTCTAAATGTTCTTTTCAGAAATAAGGACAAAGTATTGAACTGTACTACTGTTTCGGCAACTGTAGCTCATAATGGTTTAATTACTCTGAGGCTGACACATAAAGCTTTCTGGATATGTAAGAGTTCAAGTTACATATTCAGCAAAGAAACACTGACACTAAAATGAAATTAGTGAGTGATGTTTCCCTTTGAGTATTCCCACAAATGTTATCTTTTCGTCTGTTAGCAAGACAATTATGTTCAGTGAGTAAGGCAGTATAAAAGGGGAAAAGAAAAAAATGACAAATCAAGAGAGGGTTCTGTTTCAAGAATACTTCATAAATGTTTTAATGCATCCTAGCATGTGGGGAATGTCAAAATGAAAGAGTCACTGGGATGATGGAACTTTAGAGGAGAGAAAAATTACTGTCATATATAGCAATCTGGTGTGACTTCATGGCTGATTTGGCATTTGAGCTACACATTGACAGATGGTTTGATTTGGGGTTGATGAGATGGCATCACTGGAAGAGTTGAGACAAAGCCATTGAGGTGCAGAGACTCAGTGTAGGTTCAGGGAAAACTAGGTAATTTGTTTTGGCTGGAACATTGCGTGTGTGAGTAAAAAGAATGGGAGATAATTTTGTGAAGATAACTAGAGGCCAGATGGCAGAATATCTTGAATAGTGGCTATTAAATTGTGGATTTTATTTTGTGGGTAATTTGGGATCTGTGAAGTATTTTTTTTTAGGTGGAACTATGAACAGTGCTATGCCTTATAAAGGTTACAAAACAGATAATCTTCCTAGATAAGGCAGTTAGCCTGAGTATCCATAGTACCAGTGAGATTCACCAGGTTTAGACAGGTTTAGATAATGTTATATTAACCAATGTTCAGAAAAGTTCACCCACTAAGTAATTCCTATCTTTGTACTTTCATGTTTTGATGTCAAATTACCGTATTTTCCGGCGTATAAGACGACACTGTGTTCTAGTAAAAAGCCTGCTCAGATTGGCCAGTCAGAGAGGCGGTCTATTAAAAAAAGAACTGGTGTTGCCTCGGAAGTGGGGGGTAGTCTTATACAGCGAATATAGGCCTAAAACCATGTTTTAACTGTAAAATTAGGGGGTAGTCTTATACGCCGGAAAACACAATAATATTTTTTCTTGTCTTTCCCTTATTTGAAGAAAAGTGTTAGTGTTTTTAAAAGGAGTTACCAGAAGTATATAACCCTTGCCTTTTAGATTATTAAAATAACAAATATGATATGAAATACTAAAGGTTTGTAGTACATTATAATCATAAAAGAACATGTCATTTGAATATAAATTTGTGTTGAATTTTGTTCACAGATTACATTTTTTCCTCAGGTATAGTTACAAGTCAGTGCACCCTCAAGATATCTCTGCTATACCCATATAAAGAATTGGAATTTCACCACAAGCTAATTTAGTGTTTCATATGAGATTATTAGTTTCATTTAATTTTTAAATGAAACTCATACTCACAAAAACCTTCATTTTATCATGTGCATTATTTATTGAATTATTGAGACATATTTATTTTGAAAAATACTAAAAATGTAAATGAAGTTAAATCAGTAATTAACTTGAGTACTCATTCATTAAATGAGTAAAGCAGCAGCAAAATCTATCTGTAACTGCTGGTAGTCCATTAATAGAAACCAAATCAATTTAAATTTTTTTTTCTTTTAATGAGGGCTCCATCCTCATGGTCCACTTATTTCCAAAGGCCTCACCTCCTGGGTAGAGATGGCAAGAATGCCACTGGATGTTGAGATAAGGAATTCAGAAGCGGCTTCTATGAGAGGAAGATGTATTTTGGAAGTTATTGGTAGACAAATTACGAATTGAAAACATGGGAGTAAACTGAAAAAGACTGTGAAAAGAGGAGGAATTAGTGTCCTTGGATTGAGGCATTGGGTATTCTATCATTTACTGGCCTAGTAAAGGAGGTTGATCTCGAAAACAAGACTAAGTACAGGCAGCAAAAATCTGTGAAGACATTCAGAAGAGGAAATGTCACAGCAACTAAGGAAGCAAAATAATTAAAAGTGCCACTGAGATTACAATGAGAAATATATCATGTTTATAATGTTTAACATGTACTGAATGATTACTCTTTACCTAGTACTAAGTACTTTACCTAGAATTGTTACCATCATAACCAGCTGGTTATTAATATTAATGATAGGAAAGGAGCAAAGGGGAGGCCAGACATTATTAGTATAAGCCTGGATATCTGGCTGGCTTCAGCAGGAAGCTGCAAACTTTACACTCCTCAGGGAACCACTGGTCCATTCTCCGCAAACTGCTGGGGGAAGAGGTCCAACCAATGGGAAGATGGACACATGCACAGTGAAGTTGGGATTACCGTATTTTCCGGTGTACAAGAACCCCCTAATTTTACAGTTAAAACATAGGTTTAGGTCTATATTCGCTGTATAGGACTACCCTCCACTTCAAAGAAAAGACTTACTTTGCCGTCAAGATCTGCAGGTAATTTTTGTGCAATTTTGGTCTTTTGCCCCCCGATTTTCAGTTGACTTTTTTTTCCGTTTCAAAGTTGTCTTTTATGCCGGAAAATACGGTACTAGGAAAGGTGCTTTCCTGTAGGTCTAGCCCAGTGGTCAGCAAACCACTGCTCGAGAGCTACATGCGGCTCTTTGACCCCTTGAGTGTGGCTCTTCCACAAAATACCAGGGCCTGGGCGAGTCTATTTTGAAGATGTGGTGTTAGAAGAAGTTTAAGTTTAAAAAATGTGGCTCTCAAAAGAAATTTCAATCGTTGTATGGTTGATATTTGACTCTGTTGACTAATGAGTTTGCCAACCACTGGTCTAGCCTAAGGAACAAAAATCATTGGCTAGGAGGGTAGACCCCAAAGCAATCCCTCAAAAATTTGGGAATACATAAGCCCCAGACAAAGGATTTCTCTCCCTTGTTCCTGTTGCTTCATTTTCTTCCTTGCACTCAACTTGCTCCGTGACCAGAGCTAGTTGCCATGTGGCCCTCGAAGCCACAAGGCTGATGGCCATGCAAATCCCATATGCAATGGACTGCAACTGGGAAAACCAGCTAACCTAGCCAGGTGCTGGACTGGACTGTGCTTTAATATGGAGTGGGCTCCAGCCAGTTTATCTCAATGGATAGAACGTTGGCCCACAGACTGAAAGGTCCAGGGCTTGATTCTGGTCAAGAGCATGTACCTCAGTTGCAGGCTAGATACCATCCCCCCCCCCCTACCAATCAGGGCACATGCAGGAGGCAACCAATTGGTATGTCTCTCTCACAACAATATTTCTCTCTGTGTGTCTCTCTTCCTCCCTCCCACTCTCTTTAAAAAAAAAAAAAATCAATGGAGCCCAGCTGGTGTGGCTCAGTGGTTGAGCATCGACCTATGAACCAGGAGGTCACAGTTTGATTCCTGGTCAGGACACGTACCCAGGTTGCAGCTTGATCCCCAGTAGGGTGGCGGGTGTGCAGGAGGCAGCCAATCTGTGGTGTTCTCTCTCATCATTGATGTTTCTATCTCTTTCTCCCTCTTCCTCTTTGAAATAAATAAAAACATATATTTTTTTTAAAAAAAATCAATGGAAAATATCCTCAAGTAAGGATTAACAACAACAAAAAATATGGAGCAGAAACTCTGGGCAATGGCTTGGATGTTAGCCTTGCTAAAGACAAAATGGGACTTTTTCCATGGTGGGACAGAGGGAGATGGGACCTTGGAAACTCAAAAGTTTAATTCCTCAGAAATAAAGCTTTCCATGATACCTCATCCTCCTATGGGGGCCTCAGAGAAATTCTTGTTGCACAGGCACCCCAAGAGCTCCACTTCCACCAGCAATAGGTGAGGGCACAGAGGGACACCCCACTGACAACACATTAGTCTTCAGTAGCACCATGTGGTGAATACTATTATCTTCATTTACAAAGAGGAAAACAAGACTTAGAGAAAGTAAGAAACATACTCAAATAAACAGGGTAGGAATCAGTTCATGTGGGATCCGGACATAGGCAATATGAGTCCAGATACTGTACACTTAGGCTATTTACTTTATTGCATCCAAGTGGTCTGAAAAAAATACTGAATTTTTCCCTATATATGAAGAGCAAACACAACTTTGTCAAAGCAGAATGGACTAACGGCTGAGAAAGGTGTGCTTTCTCCTGCATGCACACTTCAGGTTCAATTGAATGATAGAATGAAGTGATATTGACTTCCCTGGAGCTTACATAACTTGAGTTATGTAAGGATCCTTGAGTGACAATAGAACCATGTGAGTGATATTACATATTGGATTATAGTTGGTTCTGATAATGTGTTGAAAAATTACATTCCAGTTTCCCTTTAGGGCATTATGCAACCTGCTATCTCAATTTAGGGGCTTTCAGTGAAGCTGATCCCTTCCTCAGTTCCACTAGGGTTGCATAAATCAAGCACATGAAAAAGTGTATCATGTTCAATTGCCAGATGGATTGATTGATATTGGTTTCCTTAATATATAATACTCTGTTTTAAAAAATTCGGAATTCGCCAAAACCGGTTTGGTTCAGTGGATAGAGCATCAGCCTGTGGACTGAAGGGTCCCAGGTTCAATTCCAGTCAAGGGCATGTACCTTGGTTGCAGGCACATACCCAGTAGGGGGTGTGCAAGAGGCAGCTGATGGATGTTTTTCTCTCATAGATGTTTCTACCTCTCTATCCCTCTCTCTTCCTCTCTGTAAAAAATCAATAAAAAATAAAATAAAAAAATAAAAACCATGATTTTAAAAAAAAAAAAGTAGAATCTCATTTGAATTTACTGCCTTGCTTTCTTCCAGGTGGTTAATTCCTTGCTTCTGCCCTGATTTGTAGAAATTACAATGTTATTCTTCTAGCCATTGCATATTGAAGACGGAGCATGTTGAATAACATAGCAGATTTAGTTGTGGATTAAAGGTGACTGTCTGGAGAGCTTAAGTGAGAACTACTCCACACATTAGACATTCCCGTATTATTTAAATTAGGCAAAGTGTGTTCACATTTAGATATCATTTATTCCTTTGTCTTCTGGAGATCTCTAAGAGCACTTTCAGGATTGATGATTTCTTAGAAGTTACAGAAACCAGAAAAGCTATTAAACTCACAATCACAGTTTATTTTTATTATGATGATTATTTTAATCCTCATCCCAGGATATTTTTCCATTGATTTTAGACCGAGGAAAAAAAAGAGGGAAAGACAGATATATCAATGAGAGAAACATATCAATTGGTTACCTCCTGCATGAGCCCTGACCAGTATGTGCCCTTTGACCAGCATCCCATGCTCTATCCACTGAACCAAACCAAGTAGGGCATTATTACTGTTTATTACAGCGAAAAGATACAGAATAAAATCAGCAAAGCGAAAAGGCACATAGCAAGGAGTCCAGGTGACACTGGGCACAAGCTTTCAGTTATTCCTGTTCTGTGTTGTTTCACTTAGAAGTTCTTCATTCTTTCAGCACCAATGTGTGATGGCATGCAAAATGTTGACAGCCCTGGTCATGAAAGCACGAAGCATTTCAGCCATTGACCTTAGCCCCTCACTCTTCAGCCCCCACAGAAGTCAAATTTGGACACCAATGTATTGTTTTTGCAATTCTCTGTGAGCCTGAAATTATTTTATACAAAAACATTTAAAATGAATTGAGAGGCTATATAACTCTTGGTACAATTGCTAGTGTCCATCAATATTCAGTTTCTCTCTCCTTCTAGTATACCATTTCTGAGGCCCATTGCAGTTACTGGGCCACCAGTTAGAATACGCTTATAATAAAGGCAGTGATCTGAAGTAAAATTCATAGTGATTCAAAAGCAGTAGGATATGATAACATTGCGTATGTAAACAGAGGAGTGGCAAGGAATACTTTCTGGGTTATGGCTGATGAGAAAAGTCCAAGTAAAAGACAGAAAAAAAAAGTTGCTACATGGAAAATAAACTTTTCCAAAAAAAGGGACATAAACGTTTTGTTTACATGCTTTGTGTTTCAGCTGCCTTACACTTGGCGATTGGCAACAAAGGACACAACATTCTTAGTAACAAAGGACATCCATACATTCAACAGTAAAATGTCAAACAGTGAAAGGTAATTTACATTTGGTTACAGATCACGTGAATACTGTGGAAATGGATAGTGAAAATCATGCTTTTAAGGTTTTTTTTTTCTTTCTTTCTCATTTTTTAAGTCACATTGCTCACAGTAGTGAAGGTGGAGCTTTATGTATACATTTTTCAAAGCCACATCACCTTTGTGGGATGCAAATTTGCTTCTGTTCTGGGGCACTCCTCTTATCTCGCGTGATCTCTTTAACCCTCCAGTACCCTTGTCTTGCCTAATACTCTTCTCTTCCTGCGAGCTATTATTTCCTCACGTGATCTCATCTCGCCGGACACTTTTCATCTCTTCTCAGATATATTTCTTCTCGCGAGATATTTCTCGTGCTTCTCTTCCCATCACCTCTTCTCGCGTGATTTTCTCTTCTCGGGTACTCCTCTTATCTCGCTGATCTCTTTTTCTCTGCTGGACCCTCATCTCGCGTGATAGTCTCCTCTTCCCGCGAGCTATTCTTTTCTCGTGCTCTCTTCTTTTCTCGCGTGATCTCATCTCGCTGGACACTTTTCATCTCTTCTCACGATATATTTCTTCTCGCGAGATATTTCGTGCTTCTCTCTTCCTCATTGTCTCTTCTCGCGTGATCGCTTCTCTTATCGGGTACTCCTCTTATCTCGCCTGAACTCTTTTTCTCTCCTGGACCCTCATCTCGCGTGATACTCTCCTCTTCCCGCGAGCTTTTATTTCCTAGTGCCCTCTTCTTATCTCGCGTGATCTCGTCTCGCTCAACACTTTTTACTTCTTCTCACGAGATATTTCTTCTCGTGAGATATTTCTCATGCTTCTCTTCCCATCATCTCTTCTCGCGTGATATCCTCACTTACCTCTTCTCGCGTGATTCTTCTCTTCTCAGGTACTCCTCTTATCTCGCGTGATCTCTTTTCCTCTCCTGGACCCTCATCTCGCATGATACTCTCTTCCCACGAGCTATTCTTTTCTGGTGCCCTCCACTCATCTCATATAATCTCTTTTTCTTTCCTGTACCCTCTTCATCTCATAATACTCTTCTACTCTCTCGAGATCTGCTCTTCTCATGAGCTCCTCTCCTCTTGAGTGGTCGTCTCATGGCTGTTTTGCAGTTTCAGAAACTTCAGCGGTCCAGGGAGGATCGCTATCTTCAAAGCAACACAGTAAGTGTTCTCTTATATTTCATTATGGGGATCTGCAGTGTTAGCATGCATTGCAATAACTTATTGGAATTTTCAGCCCATAATTGGACCTCTCCTCTATCCCCAGAGTTTCTGATTCAGTACAGTTGGAGTGGGGTGTTGGATTGACATTTCTACAAGTTCATGTATTATGTGGATGCTGCTGTTTCTGAGAATATCTGGTTTACCATCTAAGGCTACCATTTGAAAGGAGGTTATATGAGAACTAAACCAACATAAATGAATTGGGAACCTAGTGATTCTTGATGATAAGATCTCTGAGTGTCTAGTGTCAGGAATACTAGAATAGTAGGAAACTCACTTTTTAATGTGAAGGAAACACGCCAAAATTGGTTTGGCTCAGTGGATAGAGTGTCGGCCTGCTGGCTGAGAGGTCCCAGGTTTGATTCCGGTCAGGAGCATGTGCCTTGGTTGCGGGCACACCCCCGGTAGGGGTGTGCAAGAGGCAGCTGGTCGATGTTTCTCTCTCATTGTTGTTTCTAGCTCTCTATCTCTCTCCCTTCCTCTCTGTAAAAAATCAATAAAATATATTTTAAAAAAAATTTGAAGGAGATAAAATAATTCAATTTCAAGTATATAAAAGCATCCCAGGTTAGAAAGAATTATAAATACCTTTTAAATGTATATATTTTGAGCTAAATTAAAATTTGTCATTTTGTTAATTTTTCTTTTAACTAAAAATACCCCAACAAATTTACAATTGTTTGCAACGATGCAGTCTTAGGAAATACCGTAATATTGTTTTCTGACAAAAATATTGGAAATACATTAATTTTGCCACATTTTGCTGACAGGTTCCAAACTATGCAGAAGAGAAATGAATCTGCCAATTAAGAACCATTCTCACCTAGCCAGCATGATTCACTGGTTGAGCATGGACTTATGAGCCAATGAAATTGAGATTGGATATCCGATCAGGGCACCTGCTAGGGTTTCAGGCTCGATCCCCAGTGTGGAGCATGCAGGAGGCAGCTGATCAATGATTCTGTCTCATCATTGAGGTTTTTCTCTCTCTCCCTCTCACTTCTCTTCTAATATCAATAAAAATATTCTTAAAAGAACCATTCTTTATTGAGTCATGTAATTAGTTCCTTAAAACCAATATCTATTAGTGCTGCATGTGTGAATTCATAAGAGATGAAAAAGAAATTGATTAGATTAAAATCTTATATAATAAAAACCTAATATGCAAATTGTCCCCTCCACTGTGGGTTTGACTGGGAGTTCAACCAGGGGGCAGGCCAGCCGGCCAACTGGGGTAAGGGAGGCCCTGGCTGGAAGCTGCTAGGGAACCTCCCCATGTACCAATTTCATGCACTGGGGCCTGAGGTTGGCAAATTGTGGCTCGCGAGCCACATGCCGCTCTTTGGCCCCTTGAGTGTGGCTCTTCTACAAAATACCATGGCCTGGGCAAGTCTATTTTGAAGAAGTGGCGTTAGAAGAAGTTTAAGTTTAAAAAATGTGGCTCTCAAAATAAAATTCAATCGTTGTACTGTTGATATTTGGCTCTGTTGATTAATGAGTTTGCCGACCACTGCACTGGGCCTCTAGTATGAAATAGAATTTGAAAGTAAATAGCTAGCCGGGACTGGTTTGGCTTAATGGATAGAGCGTCGGCTTGGGGACTGAGGGGACCCGGGTTCGATTCCAGTCAAGGGCATGTACTTGGTTGCCGGCATATCCCCAGTGGGTGGTGTGCAAGAGGCAGCTGATCAGTGACTCTCTCTCATTGATGTTTCTAGCTTTCTATCTCTCTCCCTTCCTCTCTGTACAAAATCAATAAAATATATTTTTTTTAAAAAGAAAGTAAATAGCTAAAGTAGATTCACATATGTTTACATAATATGTTGCATTTTTATAATGGTGAAATGATTTTTTTAATATATTGGCTATTTAAAAATGTTTTTCGTTTTTAGGCACTGATAATGGACATTAACATTTTTCTTACAACTATTTTCTGTAAGCTTTTATATTTGGTCATTGGTTTTAGGGAGCTTGTCCGTTTGCAATGTAGGCTTTTGCAAATTGGCTATAAGTTAATTATTCATTTGGAAAATTCAGGTTCAGCAGATCGGTTTTCAGTGAATTGAGCTAAAGAAAGACTCTAGTGTATGCCATTAGCTTTAATTGCTCTGCATCATTCCATTATTTTGGAGAATTGTATTGCAGTTTTTGTGTGTGTTTTTTTGCATGAGAATGCCCTTACTGCAGTCTGAAATTATGAAGTTTACATGAAATTAATCCTGTCTTCATCTCCATCTAAAGGGTGCCATAATTAAATACTCAATGGATGGATTTATAATGCCTTTAGTGATAAAGTTGTATGGGGGGGGGAGCATTGTAATTCTATTTCTATTAATAGAATAGGAATATCTTTTCTCAATCTGCTGTTTTGCTTTAGTCCATAAGGTACTACTGACTTAATCTCTGAGCATTTCAGTACTTCCAGTGGAGTCACAAGGACAGCACTTAATTTTCCCACCAAGGATTTTGTGAAAACATGAGCATGTTCTAGTGAAGATAATTATATCCCCAGCTTTGCTGTGGCCTCATAAACCTGATTGATAAAAAAGGAGCACCTGCTGTTACTGGCTTTGTTGATATATAATATTTTACAGGCATCCCTCATTTTATTGCACTTTACTTTATTGCACTTCACAGATGTTGGATTTTTCACAAATTGAAGGCAAGACCCTTCACCAACAAGATTACAACTCATGCTATTGTGATGTGTGCTTTATTGTGGTGGTCTAGAACTGAACCTACAATATCTCCAAAGTATACCTGTATTTTCAAATATTTGGAATCCTACTTCTACTCTTATTATTGAAATGTCTTTCCTAAATCTCTCGTCTTGCTTTCTTCTAGAAGGTTGATCCCTTGTTACTGCTCCCATCAGTGGTATTTCTGATGCTATTTTTTTTGTAATTATTTTTGTTTTTTATTTCTTCCTTTGATGCTGAATTTTTAATAGGGAAATGCTTTATTGAAAAAAATAAAGGCCCTCTTTATTTCAAACACTGAAAGACATAAGGTCTTTGTTCTATGAATAAAGTAATTATTTTTGAAAACTTAAACAATACCCCAAATTTCCCATTTAACAGTAAATACTGCATGCAAAAGATTCTAACAAGGCTTCTTTTTTTTCTTATTTTACTGGTTTATTAAGAAGAATATTACTAAGAATATAGATGAATAGCCATATGATGAGGTACATGGAATAAGGTATGGGAAAAGGCATGGAGCTTCCTGTCTAGGTACTCCACCCTCCCAGCACCTCTACGTGTTCACCAAAACTCACTTGTTAATAAGTATTAAAATGACCAACTGAGCAGTAATTTGCATCACTTCACAAAAAATCTTGACAGCAAATGACTTGGTCTATATGTACATGCAACAACTTAGTATGTTCAGAGTAAAAAAATAAATAAATAAATAAAGGAAAAGGCAATTACCCTAAAAGACATTTCAAGATTCTCTCCACCCCAGATATCCATTCTTGCATCATAGTTTCTATCTCTTCCAAGTAGTTTCTGTTAATAGAAAACAGGCCACCAGCCATAATAGAGGTCCTTGTGCTCCGGCAGAGTAGACTGGAGCTGTGTAAGCATAAGCCAGAGTTGGGGGCTCCAGTTAGAGCTCTGGAGGCAGACACCTCAGTTTCTTGTGCTGAATCACCCCCCCCACCCCATGCTGTGGAGGTCATCTCTCTCAAGCAAACCTTTTTCACTATTTTTATTAAGTGGCATGTTGAGACAGAAGCATGGGGTCAGTGTTCCCTGGTAAAATATTTATGGTCAGAGATTTTGTCAGATCTTTGTTCCAGACTCTATAAGTGAGTCTGGGGAATGTAAGCAAGGTTTGTTCTAGCATCCAATCAGCAATTCCATTATCTGAGATGGTTAAAAAAATGTGTTTTGAAATCCTCTGAACTCAGCAGATTCCTGGAAAAATTAAATATTAGGTTTGATCCACTGTTACTATGTTTTCTATTTTATATACTGAACATAATCTTGCCTAATAGAATCCTTTAAAAAAAAATCCTCACCTGAGGATATTTTTCCATTGATTTTTAGAGAGAAGGAAAGACAGACAGAAATATAGATGTGAGAGAAACACATCAATTGGTTGCCTCCTGCATGAGCTCAGATCAAGGCCTGGGCCCCAAGTCAGGGAGGAGCCTGCAACCGAGGTATGTGCTCTTAGACAGAATCAAACTATTATAACTCAAGACCCTTTAATTCACAGGCTGACACTCTATCCACTGAGCCAAACCAGTTAGGGCCCAATAGAATCCCTTACATAAATAAAGCTTATTTGAATTACTTCTGTGACTTCCTAATATACAGTAAAAAACTATGATTTACATTGGCAAATTCTGTTTTATATGAAACCAAATGCACAATTGATAAAATAAATGAATAAACTGGGCTTACTAAAATTAAAATACTTCAAAGACACTATCAAAGAAGTGAAAGGGCTATTCACACTGGGAGAACATATTTGCAATCACCTACACTTTTAAATTGCTCTTTGTAGTCATAAAAATCTGTTGACTGCGGACTTAAGGGTCCCAGGTTTGATTCCGGTCAAGGGCATGTACCTTGGTTGCGGGCACATCCCCAGTAGGGAGTGTGCAGGAGACAGCTGATTGATGATTCTCTCTCATCAATGTTTCTAACTCTCTATACCTTTCCCTTCCTATCTGTAAAAAAAAAAAAAAAAATCAATAAAATATATTTTAAAAAATCTGTTGAACCTGCGATGTTATGGACTAAATTGTATCCCCCTAAATTCTTATGTTGAAGACTGTATTTGGAGAAAAGTCTTAATTTTAAGGTGGTAATGAAGGTTAAATGAGATAGTGAGAGTGGAGCCCTAATCTGATAGGACTCTTGTTAAAAGAAGAAGAAGAGGCCCCGGAGCGGTCTCCACATGTGCACGGAGGAAAGGCCATGTGAGGAGTTAATGAGAAGCAGAAGCCAGGAAGAGAAGCTTGAGCAGAAACCATCCATATTTTCATCTTAATTTCAAATCTCCAGACTCCAGAACTGTGAGACAATCAGTTCCTGTTGTTTAAGCCAAGCAGTCTGTGGTATTTTGTTATGGCAGCCCAAGCAAACTAATACCTGGGATAACATATCAATAGACTGAGCCAGAAATTAAAAGTCAAAAATAATAACCCACCCCTAAACTAGACAAATGATTAATTAATTTATTAAATGCTTGTAAACTTTAACTTCTAGTTATTAGTCTCTGTGAACTTTGCTCCATTATGCTTGTATTTTTTAAAAATATATGTTTTTATTGATTTCAGAGAGGAAAGGAGAGGGGGAGAGAAACATCAATGATTAGAATCATTGATCAGCCGCCTCCTGCACACCCCGCACTGAAGATTGAACCCAAAACCCATGCTGCGCCCTGACCAAGAATCAGCCATGACCTCCTGGTTCATAGGTCGACGCTCAACCACTGAGCCACTGCTGGCCGGGCTCCTGGTGGTATTTCCAATAAAGGCCACCTTTTCCTCTCTTCTGCATTACTAAAGCTCATTCATACATGCTCTCCTACACTGATATTATGCCTAACACATTTTTCACACTGTAGTTTGAATAATAATTTTAAAATGAAATTCTGATTGAATCAGTACTCTTATTCCAAGTCTTTATGGGTCCATCTTATTTATTATTACATTTATTATCTGCCTTTTCTCAACTCTTTACAGATATCTTGCACCATCTCCCTATGAGACTCAGATATACTAAATGAAATATAGAATTGAAGTGAATAATTACTAATCTTATAAGGGGTGATGGTCAGATAGGTAGAATTCAATGCAGAAAGAACTGCTATGGAATTTCAGAGTTAAATCGTTTGAATAAAAGAAGGCTCAGAATGCTCCTTGACAGTATGTTGGGGGGGGGGGGAAGGTGTCTAGATTTTTTTTATGTAACCTTAAGGCAGGATGCATTTCTTAGTCATAGCCACATCACTTGCTTCTAATAAGACAGTGTCTGTCTCAATAAATGTTCTTCTTAATAAAGATAAAGGAGCTGACATTTGCACTAGGAAAACACCTAGAAAATTCAAGACTATAGCTCAGAGGAGTGAAAAGGCTGATTTCATTTCTCACAAAAGAGTGAAGATTTTTTTTTCTATATTCATGACTTCAGCAAAGGCAACCTTCATTAATACATTTTTACCAATTCCTATATTCACATTTAGTGTTTTGACATTTCTTTCACTCAATGCTGCCTTTAATTATAATTATGGTTATCTCTCCTCAACTAATAACCCTTGAGTAAGTGGGACTAAGAACCTATTCCAAGAGTTCAACACTTAATAGATATTTATTTCATACCTATCAAATAAAAAGCACATAAAGCAAATTTTTTGATAATTTGTATTATATCACAGGTAAAGTTTTCTGTTCAATAATCACCATAGACACAGTTTTTGAAGAATGATTGGACACATGATATTTACAATGTCTACAATAGACAAGTAAGTAATTAATATCTAAATTAGATAAGAAGTTACTACAAATTAAGGAAAACATAATCTCTAATAGATAAGTGAACAATTTATAGGGCAGGACATTCAAAAGTGAAAGTAGCATTGGTAAAACTATAGCTAATCACAGAAATATTAATTTAAAAAACAACAGATTGATTTTGTAATAATAATGGGGAACATTTAGAAAACCGGATAATACCAGGTTTTGGTAGGGGCATAGAGATATCATGTCCTACTGGTACAGCCATTCTGGAGCACACTCAGGTGCTGCATTATCAAATTAAATATATATGACCTGCGATCTAGCCATTCTACCTTATATATTTCCCAGGAAAATTCTTACGTAGGTCCATTAGGAGACATGCAGATTGTTGTACATTGCTTTGTGTTTGTTTTGTGTGTGTGTGTGTGTGTGTGTGTGTGTTTGTACAATATTGGAAGCTGCTGGTGTGTTCCTTACAAGGAGAATGTGTAGTAAAAAATATTTTAGAAATAATTGACTATCATGCAATAGTTAGGAAGAACTATTTAGAAATGTTCAGAAGAAATGCAGAGAAATCTTAAAAGTAAGACTTGGCAAAAAAAAAAAAAAACCACAAAGACTACGTAAATTAAAAATAGTTGCTCGTAAAATTCTATATAATAAAAGAGTAATATGCAAATTGACTATCACTCCAACACAGATGATGGACACTCCCATGTAGACACAAGACAGTTGGGGGTGATCAGACCTGCAGAGGAGGGCAGTTGGGGGGGGAGGGATAAGACCTGCAGGGGAGGGCAGTTGGGAGCAACCAGGCTGTCAAAGAAGGGCAGTTAGGAGTGATTGGGTCAGCAGGGGAGGGCAGGTAGGGGCAAACAGGCCAGCAGGGGAGCACTTAGGCATCGATCAGGCTGGCAGGGGAGTGGTTAGGGGCATTCAGGCAGGCGAGCAGTTGGGAGCCAGTAGTCCTGGGGATAGGGCCTAAGTGGGCAGTCGGACATCCCTTGAGGGGTTCCAGATTGGAGAGGGGGCAGGATGGCTGAGGGACACACCCCCTTCCCATGCACGAATTTCATGCACCGGGCCTCTAGTAACATATTTTTCAATAGTGTGTTTAAGTAAAAAATTCATCCACTACATCAGAATTGATGAGGAAAAGGAAGTATAGGATCCATGTTTGGGGATATAACATAATATTTTTTTAAATTTATGGAATATAATTTTAAATGGATATGGTTAATATAAGATTGAAATTATGTACATTTTGCCTACATTTGTCCAAAATGAATCAGGATTTTAATGGCAATTGTGTTTGTAGCTACACCATATCTTCTTTGTGATTAAGGTTATCCAGGGGATGATTTTCTGTGTTCTCTGCAAAATTCAGCATGTCTCTTAGACTCTAGGCTTTATAGAGATCTATCATGTAAAATTTAAGAAACCATGCTGCTCTAAGTATTCAGTTTGTCAGTCGAGATTTTGCCTCTGTGCTTGAGGTTAACAAAGTTGGATGGTGGAATGAAGAGTCTGGCTCTGCTCAGAACCTTTTTCTGCCACTGCTTACGTGACCTACAAAAGAACCTATCATTGAATGAATATACGTTAGAGAGGTTCAGCCTAACAGACTGTAATGGCCAAGGCTGAACTCTGAATCCTTGTGACAGGTAGACAAAACATATGTAGTGGAACACAGTTGGCTTGGCTAGAAAAATAGCATCTTGGGACCAGAAAAACCATCTGTCATGAAGTTCTTCCTGCTTGACCTAAGTCCAAACTGATTGTAGTGAGGTAAAATAATCCAATCAAAGAAATTATTCTTCTTTTTTACAGACCCAGAAGAATTTATTCTTCTTTTTACAGAGTCATTTTTTTCTGACTCTATGGGCTATGCGATTAGAGAAAAATAATATTTGGCCATTGTTATGCATAGCAACTCCCAGTCAGTGGTTCTCAACTGGGGCAATTTTGCTCCCCAAAAGATATTTGGCAGTGTATAATATATCAATAGTGATGGAATTGAAAACTCATTGAAAAGGTGAAGTAAATCAAATGTGTCTTTAATGCTCACACACCCTGAAACACAACCTTCCCTTCCTTTGACCTTGCCTAGATTGCTCTTCTGTTCTGTCAGGTTTTAAGTCAAATGAGAACTCCTCAGACTTTCTTGAACATACTTATTAATATTGGAATCCTTATCTCCTCAAAAATTCCTATGCATCTCCCTTGCCTTATTTTTACTCCATATTCTTACCCACATGTAAAATACTCTATACTTATTATTTTATTTTCTGCATAGCCCCATTACAATTTAAACAACATTTGTTATTGTTGGATCTCCAATGATGTGAGGAGTGGCCTATACATAACTAGAAGCCCAGTGCACACAAAATTGTGCATGAGTAGCTCGCTTCTCCTTGCCTCAGCTGGCCGCCCTGCCCATTGTTGCTAGTAGCTCACGCCCTACCCCACCTGCCGTGAGAGTGGCTGCACGTTTGGTAGTGATGCAGTTACAGCATCAAGACTACATGCCTTTTATGATGCAGATTAGTGAGCAATAATTTCTTGTTGAACAAATGAATGAACTCAGTCCTAAGAATGTTAAAGAAGAATTCAAATACATATGTGGCACATTTTTTCAGGTGATAGTATGCAGTTGCACAGTGTCTTGAGATAATACTGATCCAGGCATGAGCTTAGGCCTATTTTCTTACTTCCTCTGCTCTATCATAAAGACCAAGGGGAAGAAGAAGCTCCTCCAGCTTGACTGTGAAGATTCAGGAAAAAAGTGGTCTTTATTCACATTCAAGAGTCACATCCTATTAAATTTCTTTTGATTATTGCCATTGATGAGAGCACTTACACTGAAATACTTTTTTTTTTTTAAGTTGATTCAAGTGTTTTTTTGTTGTTGTTTTGCCAGAGAAAGCCAGCATCTGGCAAACAGGGATCTGCAATTATCTAACTGCCAGTCCTGCTCATGTACTGTTCTTTCTGGTACACTCATGGAAAGAAGTACATAAGACAGATTCCTTCGATGGGCAAAGGGGATGAACTAAGAAGCTTTTTCCACTTAAAACCATTATCATTCTTGTCCATAAAGAAATGGCATATACTTGGAACCAGTAACCACTATATGCTAATTCCCCTTTACTGTTTTTGTAAGTAAAATAATTTTAAATATTTTTTTATTGATTTTTTACAGAGAGGAAGAGAGAGGGATAGAGAGTTAGAAACATTGATGGGAGAGAATCATCGATCAGCTGCCTCTTGCACAACCCCCACTGGGGATGTGCGCGCAACCAAGGTACATGCCCTTGCCCGGAATCGAACCCGGGACCTTTCAGTCCGCAGGCCGACGCTCTATCCACTGAGCCAAACCGGTCCCAGCAAAGTAAGTAAAATAATTTTTAATATTACTAACTTGCTTTTCCCTACCATTATATTTTGGGTGTTTTGAGGTGGTTGAATAGATTATTTTACACACACATTTCTCAGTGGTGAATCATATTCATAGAATGGTCTAATAATGAGAGTCTAATACAGCAACACTCTTTTAATAACTTTCTATTTCAGTGGATCGCCAGACTTTTATGAATAAAGGGGACATTTTGATCACCTCCTATTACAACTGCATTGGTCAGGATCCCCTCAGAAAATAGAATGTTAACTCAAAAAAGTCTGATTGAGCCCTAGCTGGTTTGGCGCAGTGGCTAGAGCGTCAGTCTGCGGACTGAAGGGTCCCAGATTCAATTCCGGTCAAGGGCACATGCCCGGGTTACAGGCTCCATCCCTAGTATGGGGCATGCAGGAGGCAGCTGATCAACGATTCTCTCTCATCACTGATGTTTCTGTCTCTCTCCTCCTCTTCCTTTTTCTCTGAAATCAATAAAAATATTTTTTTTAAGTCTGATTGAATTTAGTGAAGGATCTACATGAGTGGTAAGGACAGGGTTAGGAGAAACAATAAGGAATGCTCAACCACAATGGACATCATTTTACTTCCCCTAATACTCGGAGGCAAGAGGAGAAAAAGGTGGTACTGGAGTCCTTCATGGGACCAGGAAGGAGCAGAGGCCTAGGAGGACCCGCTGGACTTTTGAGGAACAGAAGCAGCTAATATGAAACCCTCCATAGTACTACCCCCATTGCCCATAAGTCACCACTGAACAGTATCTCAGGCTCGCTCTCTCTACAAAGAGGACAAACATAAACTCCAGTGTTTGCCCATTAAGATTCCCTTTGCAAGGTCAATCAAAGCGACCCCTCTTGTGCTTCCCGCTAGTTGCAGCATACATTTGGACTTATCAAACCAGGTCCATGCTTGTTTGTTTTCTCTGACTCCTAAATTTGTCTTAGGGAATTGCCCTTGAAGCCATAGGTGACTTCGAGGGAGAGTTAGCTAAGCAGAAGTAGGTACAATAAGAGTATGAGCCATGTACTCCTAAAATTTACTTGAGCTGTTAAAGCTGCTTGACACCAATATCATATGTTTCACTTTTATCTAAACAAATGGAATGCTACTATATACATTCAAATTCCTAAGTATGTGTATAAGATAACACATAATCTACATTGGGAAGCTGGGGTTGCATGGTCACTTGATTTTTCATACTCAGACGTTTATTCTCTTTTGGAGACCAGAGCACACTAGGGCCTGATTTTTCAAATGGTGTTGCAGGAGGTCATGGAGAGATCGTGACCCCTGGTTGATCTGTGAACTAAATCAGAACAATAAGAGGCTCTTTGCCCCTCTTGTTCCCATAGCCAGAGCATTTTCAAGGATGCAGCCCTGAGAGAGTAAAGCGGTGTCAAGACCATCTGGGCTGAATGGTGATTGAAGGCTGCTTTGTAAACTTTTGAAATTCTCCTGGGTACAGAGATTGATTAGTCCTGCAGCGCCCAAGACAAGCCTCTTGAAGTAAGTGCCTTTGCTTATTAAACCTGTAACCCGCCAATCTGGAGTGGCCTCCCTCTTTCTGTGTTCTCTCCTTGCCCTCTGTGTGCAGAGGCCAAATTTGTGAACCAACAAAGGAGGAAAAGTTTTTGGCAGAATGTTGCATGGCCCTCCAACACTTCAGGGCTCTCTGCTCTGATTCCTTCATTGTGGCTTGTCTATATGTCACAGGCACTTTAAGGAGCATTGCCACTCCTAGGTCATAAGGTCGTGTGCTCAGGCAGTTTGGACTGAAGCCTAAGTTTGCTCTGGAACTAACTCCCTCTTATTCCAGCCCTATTTGAAAGGCCTGAGTTAGCAAATTGATCACAAAAGCACTGCTAGCCCTAGCTGGATAGAGCATCAGCCTGCAGATCAGAGGGTCCTGGGTACGATTCCGGTCAAGGGCACATACCTTGGGTGCAGGCTCCTTCCTGGCCTGGGCTCTGGTCAGGGCTCGTGCAGAAGGCAACCTATCCATGTGCTTCTCAAACATTAATGTTTCTGTTTGTCCCTCTCTTTTCCATTCTCCCTAAAAATCAATGGAAAAATAACCAAGCCATATGCATTCTGCACTGCAAAATAGGTGACTTAAATGAGAATCACTAACATACCATCTTTTACATTTTTGAAGGTGGCACTAACCTGTGAAATCCTCTAGTGATTTATTATTTTGGCTTACTATTTTGGAAGACACACACAGTCTCACAGTCTTCAAATTGAACCTTTTTTTTAATAGCTCTTACTCCATGGATTTAGGAACAAATGTGGGGTTTCTGCTAGAAACTTTCTAAGTCTTTGCCAATATATACTCAGTAACTAAGGAAATAACCACAGGATAAGTCTCTGGTCTGTCTGAACCTGCTGTTAGATGAACTTAGCCCAAGACTCACTCTATTTCTGATTTCCCTAAGCTCCCACTTTGATCACTGAATCAAGGGGTCATTGTAATACCTCAAGGATTGGACAATTCATAGCTGCATCGAAGTCCCCAAAGTTTAGGGTATTATATTTTCCCCAAGACCCATATAGTGTAGTAAATGGCTGTCATTCCCTCTAGAAAAAAGCTCAAAGGAGTCACTGTGATCATTTTTGGGTGCATGACAGGGACATCATTCAATGTGACTTAGACTCCCCATCAGTCCAGGCACTCTAGGTTTCTAAACTTGAGTGTAAGAAATGGAGTAGGTTTATCCATTTTGGTGATTGTGTCAGGTTTCTGCTCACTCCACCAAGAATTTGAAATATTACCAGAAAGTTCGCCTAAAACAATAGTTCACTTCAACATTCCATCCAAACTGGGGCTTCAGCCTGAGGATGTCTTTATCTTTATTTCGGAAACCTGAGGATGTCCTTTCTCTCTTCATGAATCTAATAATTATTAGGTACCTCAGCTGTCCAATTCAGTGATTTTAATGGGAAAGAGGAAGAACACACTGTCATAATTTTATTGATGACTATATATATATATATATATATATATATATATATATATATATATATTTAACAAATGTATTGAATGCTTGCTATATACCAGACACTGTTGTTTTAGGTACTAGAGATATAGCAGTGAGTAAATCAGGAAAATTATCCCTGCTCTCTTAGGCATCTTACATACCAGTAGGTGAAGACCAAGATAAACAGTTAAAATATAATGTATTTCAGAAGGTCACAATACAAATAAAAAGAAAACAAAAAAGGGCAATAGAGATGGTCAGAATTTAGAGGCTGTGATTGCATAATTGCAATTTTAAGGAGGCAAGGTTTGATTGAAGACTGAAAAGAGGAAATGGAGTTAGATATGCAAGGAACTGGGGTCAGAATGATCAAGACAGGGAAACAGTGTGAATATCGTAGAGAGGGAACATGCCAGGCATGTTTGAGGCAGAAAAAAGACTAATAAATGATGCAGAAATAATTGAAGAAATGTGCATAAATGGTTAGCAAAGCTTAAACTCAACAGCCATAGAATTCTAAACAATTTATGCCTTTTCATGATTAGATAAGATAAAATTAAACAAATGCTTGTTCCATAATTGTTAGAAAACAGCAATAGCATTTTTAATTATTGGGGAGTGCTTGCAAAATGAGCTTAAATACACAAATTTCTATATTCTATGATCCCAGATCTATAAAGTTATCATTTTAAAATTAATAATGTAAAGCAGAAAGAATATTCACCAATTTTTTTTTCTCTGATTTGTTGGATTGAGTGAGATGCGTTTCCTTCCTTATTCTTTTCTGTATTGTCTACGGTGTCTATAGTTTTTCCTTGTTTTATCTAAAAAAAAAAAAACCTGTATAATACAACATTCAAGGGCTAATAACTTGAATTAGACAAAACTGGATTGAAGGGCTGGATATTTACTTACTGTCAATGTGAGAAACATTCAAAACTATGAAGAATTTTTGTGAATTTATTTGAGCCAAACTCTTGACAACTGTTGGGAAGCAGAATTTCAACAGGTTGAGATAATGCCCCACAGAACGGCAGTTTAGCACCTTGTTTTTAAATCAAAAGAGGAGACTTAAGTGGGTTATGTGAAGTCCATCAGTTATAGGTTAGGGAGGCCGGAGAAAGCAAGCGAGGGAAACCTCTGGGATTGGATGAAAAGTAAAATGATAGACACATGCTTTTTTTTTTTATGTAGGTGGATGCAGGATATTTAAAGGTCAACAATGAACTCAGTAACAGTGAGGGGATTTGTGGTCTCCACCAAGTGGTGCCTCTGCTTTGAGGGATCTGGAAAAGGGAAATTAGTTTGACATTCCAATGATAAGTTGTTATCTTGTTATCTTTGAAGCAAAAAGACAATAGACAGCCTCAGTTAAGGTAAAGCTTAACTGAGAGAGTAGATTGCATAATTGCATAATGACCTAGGATATGATTACCCATCATAAAGTGCTTTTTAGTTGAAAAAGCGTTTCATTTCAGATCACCCTTTGTGGATAATTTAGGTCCCTGCGTTGGCAAGGCTGACATGCAGGCTTTCTCTGAGCAAATCAGGTTAGCATGTGGTCTCTTTTCATCCATATGACTGTGTTCCTTTGGATAAGTGGTTTGAGCAGGATCCATATATGTAAAAAGGGATAAGAATAATGATCTTACTGACCATTAAATACAGTACCGTTTTTAAAAGTGTTGATATAGTGCTTGAGTTGTTTTAAGTAATAAAAGGTAATGCTATTATTAAAAATGCTATTACAAAAACCGGCTTCAAGATCTTAGACTGTGCTTCTTAGCCTAATGTGAATTAACTGTGGTAAATTAGAGGGTTTCAGGCAGGTGCCTATAAGCTAGATACTCCCTCCCCACCCCCACTCCTGCCAAATATGTCTGCTCCCCACCTGCTTTTCTTCAACTACTTATAAATTGCTCATTCTCACTTCTGAAATCTACGGTAAGACCCCATTCCCCCCATCTTTCTCCTTTATCCAATGTTGCCTCACTGTCTTTGGAATTGTTATGCTTATGTGAATTCCCATGTACATGGATTACTACTTTGGTTTTTCTCCTGTCAGTCCATCTCTGTTATTTTGATAATGTCAGCTAGAACTTAGAAGATGGGAAGAAAAGTATCAACAGTTTTGTTTTTGTTTTTAGCCCCCACAGTACTCAAAACTCCCTTCATACCTACCACTTCCTTTTTTTAAAGTTAGCTTTTTTTTCCCCGTGTATTGACAACCACTTAAGATCTACTCTCTCCACCAATTCCAACTATATAATGCAGTATTTTTATAAATTTCTGCCTTTTAAAAAATTATCTTTATCGTTTAAAATATTATAGAATTACAAATGTTCCCCCCTTTATTTCCCATTGACTCCTTCCACCCCACCCCCTCTGTGCCCTGCCAGGCCTTCACCTGTCTGTCTGTGTCCATGCGTTAAGCTTATAGGCATACAAGTTCTTTGGTTAATCTGCCCATCCACTTCTCTACCCCTACTTGCCCTCTGAGATTTGCCAGTCTGTTCCATACTTCTGTGTCTCTAGATCTATTTTGTTCATCAGTTTTATTTGTTCATTAGATTCCACATACCAGTGAGATTATGTGTATTTTTAAATATAGTCACCATGCTGCACATTAAATACCTAGAATTTATGCATCTTGTAACTGAAAGTTTGTACTCTTTGACCAACTTTTAAAACATTTTTTCTAATTGATTTTTTAAATATATTTGTATTGATTTTAGAAAGAAAGGGAGAGGAATAGAGATAGAAACATCAATGAGAAACATTGATCTGCTTCTTCCTGCACGCCCTCTATTGTGGATTGAGCCTGCAACCTGGGTATGTGCCCTGACTGGGAATGGAACCAGTGACCTCTTGGTTCATGGATTGACACTCTACCACTGAGCCACACCAGCGGGCTCATCGATATTTTTTTTCCTCTCACCCTCTCCTTTTCTCTCTAAAATCAATGAAAACATATTAAAAATGAAATATGAAAGAAAAAAATAATATGAACCTTTGGCTTAATTAAAAGAAGCATTTAGCCGAAACTGGTTTGGCTCAGTGGTAGAGCGTCAGTCTGTGGACTGAAAGGTCCCAGGTTCGATTCCGGTCAAAGGCATGTACATTGGTTGTGGGCACATCCCTGGTAGGGGGTGTGCAAGAGGCAGCTAGTTGATGTTTCTCTCTCATCGACGTTTCTAGCTCTCTCTCCCTTCCTCCTCTCTGTAAAAAATCAATAAAATATATTTTAAAAAAAGAAATAGGCTACCTATTTCTTCTAGTAAAAGAAACATAAAGTATACTAAATAACTGAAACAGGTTTGGCTCAGTGGTAGAGCGTCGGCCTGCAGACTGAGAGGTCCTGGGTTCGATTCTGGTCAAGGGCATGTACCTGGGTTGCGGGCACATCCCCAGTAGGGGGTGTGCAGGAGGCACCTGATCAATGATTCTCTCTCATCGATGTTTCTAACTCTCTCTTCCTCTCTCTTCCTCTCTGTAAAAAAATCAATAAAATATATTTTTTTTAAAAAAAATAAAAAATAAAATATACTATTAATAAATAATATGTCCATAGATTTAAGTTTTCAATACAATTAAAGAAAGAATCATATCTCATGTGACCAATTCTTCAAAACTTGGTCTTCTATAGTACTGGACTGAAATAATATTTCAAGAAAAAATTGAATTAAATGTGCAAGTTTGTTAGCGTATTTTCAATTTAATGTACCAAGGTCAAATGTGCTGTAGAGATATTTCATATGGAATTTTCAAGCAAGTACATGCTATTTTGTAGTCGACTAAACAATTTGATGAACAGCACATTTAGAATATATATTATGTAATTTTAGAGAACTTTGGAATTGCAGGGGCTCCTTTTAAATGCTAAATAGTATCTTTGGATGGTCTTTCTGAAGAAATATGGAAAAAATAATTTTGCTGACTTTCTCAGTGAGACAAAGTACAGATGAATTGTGAGTGCAAATTTAATTCTTTCAGCTATTACTTAGGGTAGACTAAACGCATTACAAAAATATTCAAATGGAAGATAAGGAAAACAAGAGAGAGGCTAGAAGAATTTGGCTGACAATTTGTTTATAATTGTTCACACATCAGTATTAAATGATGTTATAGAAGGAAATCAGGTCTCAATCCATTAACTAACCTATGAGTATGACATTGAATTAAGAGGATTTTATGTTATTAAATATATATTAAAGCAGATTAAGCTATTAACTATAATTTAAATAATGCTATATTTTAAATAATGTTTCCCTGACCATTTTAATATTATGGTACGGTATTTGTCAAAGCCATTTCTTCACCAGCTATTTCAGTCAACGAGAGTTTGCTTATTTCAGAAACCCCAGGATGCCTTAAAATTATTTGTCTCATTATCCCCTCCAGAGAAATTTCCACGATAAACTTTGCTACATCTCTTCTCCTGCCTATTTTTAAAAAATATTAAATTTAGTTAAAAGAAAACAAAAAACAAAACAAAAAACAGTTAACCCATTTCTCCATCCCCACCTCCCATCTCTGCAACCACTAATCTGTTCTCTTTACCTATAACCTTGTTTTTTAGGGGCAGGAGTGTTGTTGTTTTTAGATTTCAAATATATAAGAGATTATATGGTATTTCTCTTTGTCTGATTTATGTCACTTAGGATAATGATGTTCTCCAGGTCCATTCATGTTGTTGCAAGTGGCAAGATTTCATTATTTTTATGGCTAAATTATCTATATCACAATTTATTTACTGATACACTAGAGGCCCAGTGCATGGAATTCCTGCGTGGGTAGGGTCTCTAGGCCTGGCTGGTGATCAGGGCCGATCAGGTTCCCAGTCTCCTGGCCTCCCCACTTCCCAATCTCCCTGCCTCCTCCTTCCCTCACTCCCTCAGCCCCTTGCCATCGCCACTGGTTGCCTGCCATGTTCTGCACCACTCCCTGATGGTCAGCGCACATTATAGCAAGCAATAGAACTCCCAGTCTCCTGGTCGAACTCCCAAGGTCACAATTTGTATATTAGCCTTTTATTATAAAGGATTGATGGGCATTTATATCTTGGCTATATTAGATAATGCTGCAATGAACATGATAGTGCATTTATCTTTTTAAGTTAGTATTTTAGTTTTCTTTGGATAGGTGCTCAGAAGCAGAATTGCTGGATTATATGGTAGTTACATTTTTGTGTGTGTGTGTGTGTGTTTTTTTGTTTTTTTTAGGATCCTTCATACTGTTTTCCATAGTGACTACACCAATTTACATTCCCACCAACAAAGTACATAAGGGTTTTTTTAGTCCACATCTTCCCAATACTTGTTATTGCTTGTCTTTTTTTATAATAGCCATTATAACTGAACCTGTGCATGGTGATAGCTTATTGTGCTTTTGTTTTGTATTTCCTTTATGGCTAGTGATGTTGAACATCTTCCTCATATATCTGTTGGCCATTTGTATGTCTTCTTTTGGAAGAATGTTTTTTTTTTCAGAACCTCTGCCAATTTATTAATCTGACTCATTGTTAAGTTTCAGCTGAAGTTGCTACTTATTTCATGAAGTATTTCCCAATGTCACATGCTATAAACAAGCTGTCCCTCAACTGAATTACTCGATCTATTTTTATTCTCTCCGAACATATATTTATTATTATTCTTATGTAAAATTATAAGCTATTGGAGGTCATGTTTTATATATGATTTAGACCATAATCTTCAATCTTTAGCTCACTGCCTGGCATATAGAACACTAAAATAAATGGATATAAAATGTTTGGATTAAATTGTCAATAATAGAATGAAATTGAACATTTGAACTTGGCAGTCTTGTATCAGCATTTTGTGGGGGCTAAAAAATATAATAAAACTTTTAAAATCCTCACCTAAGAATATGTTTAAATGATTGAGAGATAGAGGAAGGGAGGGGAGAAGAGACAACATCAATATATGCCCCGACTGGGAATCGAACCTACCACCTAGGTATGTGCCTTGACCAGGAGTCAAACCTGCAAACTTTTGATGTATAGGACGATGCTCCAACCAACTAAGCCACCCAGCCAGGGCAATATCATAATACTTTTCCTCCTACCTTCTAAGCTCTTCTAACTGGGCTAATCAAGTTAACAGAGATAGGTTAACAGAAGAAAAGTCAACGTTTTAATACATGTGCATGGGGAATTCATAAAAGCATGAAAATTGCAAAGATAGTGAGGTAACATTGGGCATCTAATACATTTTTGGACAAATGGGAGTGGGCGAAATGGGGTCTTAGATTTCAGAAGCGAGAATAGGTGATTTACAGGTAGTTGAGGAAGAGTAGAATACACAAAGCAAGAAAATCCTTGCTAGTCTAATCAGAAACAGTGGGGCACAAGGCATAATAATCTGGCCACTCAGTGTATATCCTATATAATAAAAGGCTAATATGTAAATTGTTCCCTCCACCAGGGGTTCAACCAGCAGGCAGGCTAGCCAGCCATATCCCCTCCCCCTGGCCAGGCTGGCAGGACCCCACCCATGCATTAATTCATGCACCAGGCCTCTAATACACCCCCCCACACACACACACTGAGTGACCAGATTATTATTATTATGCATTCAGAGATCATAATAATCTGGCCACTCAGTGTATAGCTGACAAGCACTGGTCTGAAGCCCTCTTATCTACTTAATTCAAATTAGGGTAAGGGAAACATCCTAAGTCACACATGTGTCAAACACAAGGCCCGCGGGCCAAATCCAGCCCGCCAGGCCTTGCAATGTGGCCCGCACCGCGCTGTCATCACTGCACTCCGCTGTCAGTTTATGACATTGTCAGTTTATGACTGTTCAGTAAACCATTCGGCCCGCGATTTAGGCTGGATTTTAGATTTTGGCCCCTTCTCTGATTGAGTTCGACACCCCTATCCTAAGATGTTCCTGAAGCAGTGTTTTCTTTCAATCTTTTGGGCATAAACGGGAGGAGGGTCAAAGGTTCTAAGTCTTATTTCTTAATTAATAGTTTAAATCAATATTTCCAAAAGACAGCTTCAGGGCAGTAAAACTTCAATTTCAAATGAAAGTAATTACATCACTAGATAAGTGTGAATTTATAATGTGTGTTTTCCATATATTGAGACATATCTATATACTCCCAAATATGCAAATAGTCTCTTTAGTTATAGTTGGATGGTTTGCATATTTGAAACAAATTGTTTTTATATGCATATGTAACACTTCTGATATGTACTGTAAAAATGAATTTTAATTTTAAAGTATTTATAGATAATTGTCTCTGTTCTCCATTTTATTTCCCACATGTAGAGCAATCTTAAACATTATAATTATCTGCTACAAAATAAAACATTGTGTGAAAATATTTATTTTAAACCAGAATATTATGTTAAAAAGATTTTCCCACTGTGAACATTTGTTTGCCATCTGTATTCAGCCCAATCAAACTATTTATTACTGTTAAGGAAACTTGGATAGTGGACGTTCTATTCCTTAAAACTATTAACATTATGGCAGTTACTAATATGTGGAAATTGTTACTTCATTTAATACTTTGTGAACATTCTCTGGAGTAACCTAAGAAGTTCACTTTTTTCCTAAGAAACATTAGTAAACCCAATAGTTTGAGTTTTATTCAACGTGTAGTTTCATTATTCGCTATCTAGTAAAACACTGATTATGAAGTCAAATATAAAATTCAATTTTATATTGGAAAAACTTAAAAGCCTTCACTTTGTAAAACTGGTTTTGTCATTTAGAGCATACATTTGTCATTATGAAAAATGACACTATGTCTTAAAAGATGAAAAAAAGAACTTGTGGCATAATGCTAACTACACCATTTGGAAAGTTAAAACTGAGCCTCCTAGAATTTTGGAAGTAGAGACACAAGTGATTTGCATTTGAAACAATCTACCAAATAGGGAAGCCACATAGGTCAAACTTTCCACTCATCAAAAATAGAAAAAAACTTAAGCAGCAGCCTAAAATGTAGTAAGTGTGGACTTTGTGTGATGAAGCCTGCCTGGGTTTATCTTGAATCCTTCTGATTGGTTACAGTCTACAACCAATCAGACAATAATTGAGCAGAATACACACGGCAGGAAAAATCCTTGTTAGTCTAATCAGAAACAGTGGGGCACAGGGCATATACACTGAGTGGCCAGATTATTATGTAAATTTAAAATTATTGTCTGATTGGTTGTAGACTGTAACCCCAGTTTATGAATAGAAATGAAGGGAAGTGTCCTAAGCTCCTAGCCACAGTTAGAGAAATTTTCAACGAGTGATGAACTTGGATTGCTCCAGTTGAAATAATTCTCAATAATTTTCACAAACACAAAGGAAACAGTCTGTGAAATAATTATTGACATTAAGAATCTGCCGTACTCAGAGGGAATTACCAAGGAAATATATCACTCAGTTAGGTAATCTTTTCTTGATCCTATAGGCTCCCCATTTAGGGTAAAAGAGAGAAAAAGGAAGATAAAAGGAAGATCATGAATAAACTCTCATGATCAAAGATGGGGAAGATAAAAGAAAGAACTAGATAATATCTCAAGTGATGCAGGATGGGACCAGGTAAGAGAACCAGCTTTTAATTGAATGAGACAAAGCATTTGGATAATTACAAAAAACTGAATATTTTAATTGAAAAAAAATGAGACTGTTCTTATGTTAAAATGTAGCCAAATATTTTTTCATTATCTAACACCAATTATAAAGTTTATGTGACCTGATTGAAATTTTATCCTAGGCAGGGAAAAACTTAGCCCTATAGAGCTGGTCAAAGTATCAGTGAGAAGGATAAACTTTATATTATTCTATTTTTATAAAATGTATGTTTTATATATTACCTACTTTTATAATATGTGGTTATATTTTTGTAGTATATATTTTTGGTTTATATTTGAGCTTTTAATGACACTACTTGTACAACAGATTATATGGTTATTTTGCAAACACAATGCAAAAGAGGAATATTCATCTTCCCAAAAGCAGTTGTAATATCAATCATAATCTGCATCTCAATGATTTGCAATTATTATTATATAAAATAGAAGACAGAGGTTGAAATGATCACCTACTTAACAGCTCTGATATAATTAGAACTTCTAGAGTTTTTTCCCCCCATATTTTTGTGCTAATACTAATGGTACACATAAACAGCCAGAAAATGCCACATTGGAAACATGAAAGAGAATTGAGAAGCACTCATATAACACACGCACACAGAATGTGTTGGCTGAGTTTAATTTTTTCCTGAATCACTTAGATAAACTCCTCCATCTCCTGTGTTTGAGCCTTAAGACGCTATAATACTTTTCTTTATAGTTTTGAAGTTTTTCATTTAAAAAAATTTACTTGGCACAATGTTGCTTTTGTTTTCTATATTGCAAATACTCTGAAAGCACAAAATTTTCTCTACAGAATTACAGTGAAGTATGACTGAGCAATTCAAGTGACCATTTTAGGTCTGGAAATTGAGTTGCAACAAACTACCGTGTTTCCCCGAAAATGAGACCTAGTGCATCTTTGGGAGCAAAAATTAATATAAGACACTGTCCTATTTTCGGGGAAACAGGGTAGTTGATGAGTAAGAAGCTATAATACTTAATGCAGCAATTCTCTGGATAAACTCTTATGATCTCAGACATATCTGAAGACAAAATGATGCTTACCTGAGTTGTTTGGTGTTTTTTTTTAAATATATTTTTTAAGTGATATCTTAGAGATTTCTGCAAAGTGTGTAAACATGAAGTAACATCATAGTCTTGGTAACTATTAGCACGATGTGCTAAATCATCTGTTTAATAAAACCAGAATGTTTGTTCTACCTATACGATAGAATGATTAGCAGTAGAATGATATATATCAAATATCAATGTGGGTTCCCAGACTGGGGACCAGTAAGCACTATAGCCCATATTGCCCCATATGCTATTCTGTTTCTCTCATTTTAGAGACATGACCAGCCCCTAAGGAGGCATTTGGTGATTTTTCCAGGACTTTAAGTAACATTGCAATTCCTTAGAATATACTGGTTCTGTACCCATATCAGTGATATTTTTCTGAATGTACATCACAATATGCACATATATTCTTTCATTTATTTTTAAATTTATACTTTAAACTTACATTAAGTAAACATATGCAATTATTAGAAGTATAAAATTTCTGCAATAAAGATTAAATAAGCATTATTTTCACAAAGATATTTTATAAGAGGTTTAACCAAACTCAACTTGATTAGAATCTGGCTTTGAAATTCTTCTTTTTAAAATATATTTTATTGATTTTGTACATAGAGGAAGGGAGAGAGAGAGTTAGAAACATCGATGAGAGAGAGTCATCGATCAGCTGCCTCTTGCACACCCCCTACTGGGGATATGCCCACAACCAAGGTACATGCCCTTGACCTGAATCAAACCCGGGACCCTTCAGTCCCCAAGCTGATGCTCTATCAATTGAGCCAAACCGGTTTTGGCTGGCTTTGAAATTCTTAACTTCTGTTTGAATTGAAAAAATTCATAAGATACCATACTTGCTTCGGTGTGTGCTACTCCTGCATGACCTCATTTTGGAACTCTGCTTATTGTGGAATTTGGTAACCAGGGGAATGTTTTGTGACAGAAATTAGCCAGGCTTCAAAAGTGATCCAAGTAGCTGATATAAATGCATGCATAAATCAAGCCAATATTGAGTACAAATATATCATGCAATGGGGTTATGGTAATGATATGTATTAGAGAAGCAATTATTAAAATAGTGACCTGACTCAAATATGTAAAAGTGAACCCTATTCTAGGGCATTTGTAGGACAGACACATAAGGGGATACTCAATTATACTAGCATTATTCTAATAAATTATTTTTCAAGATACAAACAAGAAAGGTAGAAACACTGACTTCTGCATGAAGGGAACTTTCTTATCCTCTAGACCAGGCATAGGGAATATCCAGCCCGAGGGCAGTATAATGCCTGCAAAATCATTGATCTGGCCCTGCCAAGGCATTAGGGGTGAGGTAATTCAATGCTTGACTAAATATCGCAGACTAATTTTTAAGTTGATAATTTTGTATGGCCCTCGAATTATGTTAATACATACCCAAAAGGCCCCTGATGGACGAAAGGTTTCCCACTCCTGCTAAAGATTGGGTGGAAATGATGCCGGGGTGAGGGGCACCCAGGAAGGCCAAGGGAGGCCTCCACCCAGTGACAGGGTCCAGATCCTAGATGAGACAGATTCAGCCAAGCACAGTAAATTTACTGAAGTGAAATACACACGGAAGAAGTGTGAGAAGACAAACTCTGAGAGCAAATATCCTGATGGAGTCTGGTAGAAGGGTTTTTTTTTGTTGTTGTTGTTCGTGTGGTTTGAATCCTCACTTGAGGATATTTTTTCCATTGACTTTTAGAGAGTGGAAGAAAGAGAGAGAGAGAGAGAGAGAGAGAGAGAGAGAGAGAGAGAGAGAGAGAGAGACATCAGTATGTGTAAGAGAGAGAAGCATTGGTTTCCTCCTGCACAGTCCCGACCAGATTGGACCTATAACCTACCCTGTTTCCCCGAAAATAAGACAGTGTCTTATATTAATTTTTGCTCCCAAAGATGCACTAGGTCTTATTTTCAGGGGATGTCTTATTTTTCCATGAAGAAGAATACGGTACACATTTATTGTTAAATGAAAATAAAGGAAATTTATTACCTGTATTTGGTATGGTAGTATGGTAGTTCTCAACACAAACTAGACAAACTGTGAATCCTACAGTATCAAGAATTTACTTATTTATTCAGTGACAACCATGTCATCATCTTCTGGAACATCATCATAACAATCCAATTCCTGAATTTCTTGTGACTCCATTTCTTTCAGAATCAGTGGACCAAATCTCTCATGTGTAGCCTAGGGGGGCCTTATTTTCGGGGGATGCCTTATATTTCACTCAGAAGGAAACCTGTAAGTAGGTCTTATTTTCGGGGAAACACGGTAGGTAGGTGCTCTTAACCAGAGTCCCATGTTACCTTCTGTCTATTATTTGAATAGTCTCTTCAGAAGGGTATTCTCCTAAATGGAATTAGTTTGGCAGAATGAACACAGCAGAATTATTAAATTCCCAAAATGATTGGCTTATGGCTGTAAAATATCCCATCAACATGCACAAAATGTATTCACTATAGAAAGCTATGCACCCTTGGGAGTGTCTCATTGGACAGTGAATGAATGAAAGGATGGTACCAGTTATCTAGCATGGTAACAGAAAGCATAGAATCAGGGAGACAATGACATCTTAGGTACACTTTTCTTTGTTTTTTATTTTTAGTGTAAAAACTGATTTGCCTGTCTATACTAATGGAATGATCTCACTCCCCAAATTGTGAAATATTTATTTCAAGTTGGATTACATTGATAGGAAATGGATGTTTTGTTAAATGTAAGGAAGTAGTTTTAATGAGAGAAATATTTTATTGATTTATTCACACATATCCGTATATAGCTTTGGGTCCCTGATGTTCAGAGCTACCCTGCAGCTATTCATTGACCCAAAGTAGCAGATGTGTCACTCTGTGGACCACATGTACTTAGTAATGCTTGTTGGGATATAGGAGACAATCGTGGTGAAAAACAGATAGGAGTTGTAAAATCCTCAGAGGCTATATATTTGATAATAATCATGTTAATGTCAATTATCCTATTCCAACCTTTGTTGGCTCAGTGAGAATTGTTCTATTTATGCCCACTGAGCAGAACGCTTAGTTGTGCTATTCCACAGTTCTTTTCTTCTCTTCCCCCAGTTTTATAATGAAGCCTTAACAAAGAAATTGACATTATTAACTTATTGTGCCTTGGGAGCAGTTACCCTGAATACCTTAGTTTAAAATAAAAATGAGAATATATAAAGTGATTGTATTTCATTATGCAAATTTGTTTTTCTTTTTCTGCTAAAAAGATTTGGTTATTGCCTTTGCTTCAAATGGAACACAAATGAGGCATGAAATCTCCTGTTGCTTTTTCACAGTTGAAAACAACATTGAGAATTAACGCAGTCATTAATATTATATAAAGCTCTAATTCAGTTGGTTATTGATTTGTATAGTGCCACACAATAAAGAAATAGTAACTAGCTGAAAGGGCATAAGAAACTGTGATAAAAATTACTGTAGACTATTGGCTTAAGCTAAACATACTAGAGATTTCTTTGCTTAACAGTATAATCAATAGGTATCTGTCATATGTTTAGCTGCTTGTCATGTTGCTGCATGGATGATTAGTAAAACAAGTAATCTGAGCTTTATTCAACATGTAGTTTCATTATTCTTTCTGTCTAGTAAAACACCGATTATGAAGTCAAATATAAAATTCAACTTTATATTGGAAAAACTTAAAAGCCATCACTTTATAAAACTGGTTTTGTCATTTAGAGCATATATTTGTCATTATGAAAAATGACACTAAGTCTTGAAAAGGTGATCTTTTGAAAAATACATATCACATATTGAAATTTTAATTTCATTTGTTGTGAACAATATTTTATATGTATTTTAAATTAAGGATGTAAATGTTTGAATTCACAAATTTTTAAACACATTCTCAGTTATATTTCTGTGTGCAAATTGCTTTTCCACCATAATACAATGTCATTGTGTTTCCAGTAGAAAATAATAGCTTGAAAATATTTCTTATGCTAATCACATCAAATCATCAATTATAGTACCTTTGAATTTTGGATATCTGTGTTTTTCCTTTCTCAAATTTGGTATTGCAAACTTATCTTGGTATCTATAATAATAAAAGTGTAATATGCTAATTAAACTGGGCGTCCTTCTGGATAACCTTCCAGAAGAAGTTGGGGCTGTCAGGGAAGCTAGGATCACAGGTGCCTGTTGGTGGCCAAAAGGAAGCCCGGGTCCCGGGTGCCAGAGGGAAGCTGGTGCCAGCAGCCAGGGGAAGGCCTACTCTTGCTCAAATTTTGTGCATTGGGCCTTTAGTAGTGATATATCTGGATGCTGTAGACCAGTGGTTCACAAATGGAAACAATTTCGCCCTCAGAGGTTATTTGTCACTGGAGACATCTTTGGTAGTCACAACTCAGGGGAAACTGCTCTTGGCATCTAGCAGGTCAAGGCCAGAAATGCTTCCAAACATTCTACAGTGCACAGAATAGGCTTCCACAACAAAGAATGTCAGCAGTGCTGCTCTACTGCAGGTTAAGAAATCCTGATGTCTAGCAGTGATGTCCGACAGAAAGAAAATGTGAGTCACAAATAAGAGCCTGAGACATAATATAAATTTTTCTAGTGCTCCCATTAAAAATAAACAGATGATGTTACTTTTAATAATATATTTTATTTATCTCAGTAATATAAATTATTGTTATTTCAACATATCCTATTAATAAAAGCCTATGTGGTCATCATGCCCTCACGCTGTGATGCCCTTACACCACCAGAAGCCATCACAGAGGCTGTGTGCACAGTGAGTGCATGCAGGTGGGCGGGACTTTGTGTGCACTCAGGTGGGCGGGGGCTTGAGGCTGTGTGCGTGGCACCCAGGAGGGTCCCATAGCTGTGCATGATGAGGCCTAGCTCATCCATGTGGCATTGAGGCGGGATCCCTGGCTCCAGCCTACCTCATCGGGGCAACTTATCCAGGAGCCCTGGATGGGTGGGCAGGGCCTACCTCTTTGGGGTTATCGATTGCAGGGCTCCAGCACTGTGAGAGGGCACAGGCCAGGCTGTAGGGAACTCCTTCCCCACGTGCACGAATTTCGTGCACCAGACTTCTAGTATATGATATAAAATATGAAAGCTATTTTAGTTATTTTAGTTTTTTCTTAATTGTTGAACATATTACATATGTCCCCTTTTTCCTCCCATTTACCCTCTCCAGCCTGCCTCAGCCCCTCCACCATGCCCCAGGCCTTCACCACCTTATTGTCTGTGTACATGGGCTATGCAAGTTCTTCGGTTGATCACCTCCTACCTACCCACCCTCCCCCACCTTCCCTCTGAGATTCATCTGTCTGTTCCCTGCTTCCATGTCTCTGGATCCAGATTCTACATATGAGTGAGATTGATCATGTGATTCTTGTCTTTCTGTGACTGGCTTATTTCACTTAGCATAATACTCTCCAGGTCTCTCCATGCTGTCTCAAAGGGTAAGAGATATTTTACAGTTTTAATACTCTTAGAAATCCAGTGTTTACTGTACACTTAGAGTACATCCGAATTCAGACTAACTACATTTCAAGTGCTCAATAGCCACTTGTAGCTGCTGGCTAATTGTACTGGGTGAAGAAGCTTGCATAGATTCCTACCTTTACTACTATTCAACTATATCTTACTACTACTACTACTATTACTACTACTACTACTACTACTAAAAACTTCCACCAAGTATGGAATAATAGTAATAATAATAATCTATACTGACTCATGCCACCAAGTGTGACCACTGTTTTGCTTATCCAAGGGTCTTATCCAAGGATCTAACACTTTCATATTCATGTTAAATCTTATCTCTAAAATGATCACTTTTGATGGCATTTAGTTACTAAATCAGAAGCAATATTAGGGGAATGTAGCATAATTTCCATTTTAGTCCAGCATTTCTGTTACTTAAAATGTCAAGTCTATTGGGATATATCACAGTCTAAAGTCAGTTTAATAATATTAAAAGAGGGAGTGCTTTTCTAAATAATACTGTTTTTACTGGAAGCAATTTTAGTATAGTAAGACAGACAAATTATTTAATAAGATTTCTCTCTTTCAAAATTAAAGATACTATGCCTGTGGTTTCTTCAAGTTTAACATGACACTAGAATGCTCATATGTATTTTCACAAGTATTACAGATATAAATACAGTTATTATGGAATTAACTTTGCTATGAATAAATAGGCAACAAATTAGGAATATTGTCTGAGTAGCCAGACAGTGCTAACCAGAATCCTGATGATAAATTTAGGAAGTTGGAAGCCCATCTTTCCTTAGCTATTACTCTCCTGAAAATATAAGGTTATCATAAATATAACCAATATAATTTTAAGTGCTACTTTAAATGCGTAAAACAAAACAAAAAAGAGTAAAACAGGCTCAAAATATTAATAAAATGTATGTTTTCATCAGAAAACCAAAACAATTGTTTTAATAATTTAACTTATTGTTGAAAACTTTTATACTGCTATATATAGTACTTAGGATAAATTTGAATAATACATATTATGGTCCATTAAGTAACTTAGTGGAAGGTTATTTCCAAGTTTATCTTAATTTTGGTGCTTTTTATCCCATGGAATCTCTTTGAAATGGGCAGGTATTAAGAAGAATTTCTGTTTCTGCTTTTAAGTGGTAGCTTAGAGATGTAGTTGATTTAACAACAGGGTCTTTGAATTTCTCTAAAACACATTAAGAAAGTTATCCACTCACAAAGATGGGAATCTTGGCATTGAGAACAACAGATTGTCAAATGAAACATGACGGTGGGTGGTAGAATTTGTTTAAATATAGATATCTACTCTTCAATAATTGTTGCTGAAAATGCACCATCTGCTTTAAAAGAATAATCATTCATGGCATATCATGATAAAACATTCATGACAAGGAATGAGTTTATTTTTGAAAATTTCATTTACTAGAGTCATTAATTAAGTATATTTGTCCAGTATGTTAGGACAATATTATAATAGAAAATTTGCAGTGAGTTATGTGGTATATCTTTTACTGGGTGTTCCTGTATGATTGGTTTGGAATCACTCTCTCAGTTCTCAGAATTCTTTAGTGCAATTAAGAGATGTTTTGTAATTACAAATATGTAATGAGTGATGTAGTATTGGCCAAACTGATATCTTAATATCTGTAATATTTGGGGGAATTCAACTTCCTTAAATATTTTTTGTCTGGGTTTGGCACATATCTTCCAAGTAGGCTATGTGTATCCATAGTGTTCTTTACAAAATATAAAATGGTTTCTGTTTCAAAAGCATGTCATCAAAACAGTGGAGCCTGGCTGGTATGACTCAGTGACTGAGCATTGCCTATGAACCAGGAGGTCAAAGTTTGATTCCCAGTTGGGGCACATACTCAGGTTATGAGCTCAATCCCCAAAGTAGAGCGTGCACGAGGAAGCTGATCACGATTCTCTCTCATCATTGATGTTTCTCTCTCTCCCTCTCTCTTTCTTTCTCAAATCAGTAAAAATATATTTTTTTAAAAGAACAGTAGGATAGGTAATATTGTCTTTTACTGTAAAAAGAATGATATTAATCTAATGTATTATAATTAATTCAATGGAGAGATTAAATTTTGAAATAACCTTCCACTAATTTTTGATACCTGATTTCCAACAACTATTAATATCGCTTCTCTGTTGCATGTTACCATTTTATAATTATAACATTTTGCATTACATATAATGCATTTATGTTTTTATAAGGTGTATAAAAATATGTCCTAGGCAGATATAATAGATAACATGCTAAATATTTCAGTCTATTCCTTTAAGGTTTACCTAAATCATTTTTTGAAACTGTTTTCAATTCCTTTCCAATTTAATATGATTGGTTTTCATTCTGTAACACGGAAGTAGATTATTTTATCTTGAATTTCTTTGGCACGCCTTTTATCTAATTCCCCTTTAACTACTCCCTTCCCTTTAGAAGACAAGCACCCTTAAGGCAAGTGACTTTCTTTTATTCTTCTATATAAACATTCTTGAATCTAGCTTGTATGTTACATATAGTAGACTCAATCAATATTGCTCTTAATTAAATTGAATACTATATGCTTCTACCCATTTTGAGATTAACTGGCTTTTATGTATTAAGGAAGGAATTTAATACACAACTCATTTTTCAAAGAGAAATCAGCCAGATGGATTTTTTTTCCCATTTAAGTGGTTGACACTTTTATATTTATTCCATGTGGCATGTGCTCTTTCTGTCACATCTCTCACTTTAATGAGTTGATAATGTCACCAAATGGTTTTTGGCTATATCAGTACAGGTATGTGTAGGAAGTAACTCGAATTCCCTTATGAGTACCTATAAATGCCAAATGACTTTCTAATGTAGGCATTAGGGGGGAAGAAGACAACATATTAGTTAATGACAGATATGAAGACACTCTCTCTAATAGAGAGCTGCAATGGACTGTCCCTGGGAAAAGGCAACGCTCCTCTTCAGAGACACAGGAGACACACCTGTGTAAATTTATCTCGCCCTGATTTTTTTCTCAATTAAAAAGAAGTATTTAGCTTCTTCTAAGATATTAACCTACATCTGAGGAGTTGATTTTACATCTGAACACTGAAGATTTTTGAAAATACAAATATATTATTGTAGCTACCTATATGGTATTCAAAGAGTGGTCTCTGCTAAATATACCAACTTGGAGGCATTAGTTTCATATTCTTGTCTTAGTTTTTCACTAAGTGCCTGCATGACCTTGGTAAGACATTTAACCCGTGTCTCAGTTTCTGCATCTGAAAACTTTGAGTCTTCATTCTAAATATTTTTTTGTGTGTGAATGTGTTTTTTAATAAGACTGCCTTGATTTAATCTTCTCTTGTAGCACTTACTAGCTCTTTGACCTTGCACAAGTTATTTAATATCATTTCCAAAATGGGTAAAATAGGCATGTGTTATGAGGATTAAACAAAAACATGGCTGTAAAGTGCTTATGAAACATAAGGTTTCTCAGGTTTTAACTACTATTATGAGAATTTTTCAAGTCATCAAAATACCTTAAATATTGTAGTTCTATTGTTTAATTTTAGTATAAATCTTCTATTTGCAATAATGGATGTAAACTTCTCTGATTCAACTTTCTTAATCACTCTCCAGGTTTGGACATAAAAATAAAAGGACAAAAAGTGCAGTATATTTTATTACATATTCTTCACTTATTCATGCTAAGTCTTTGAAATCTAGGGTTTTTTTATACTTAAAGCACGTATCTCAATTTGATTTAACAATATTCCAAAAACTTAATATTCACATGTGACTAGTGGCTACCATAATGGGCAACAGGGATCTAGAAAATTCAAGGGATAATAAAGTAAGGCAAACTAAAGATAAACAAGTCTTCATCCCTCTCATGGCTGCTCCAAAATTGTATTATGTCTTCTTAAACCATGCAGTGATATTTGGGGAAGAGCTCTTCGTAAGACCTATTTTAATTCTTTCTTAATAAAAGTCAAGTAGTAGTCTTGGTTAATTAAAAAAGAGAATGCCTCGGACGTGTGTGTGTGTGTGTGTGTGTGTGTGTGTGACCCATGCACACACACCCGTTTATAAACTATGTTTATGAGCCTGGGAATTATTTTAAATTATTTACCAAATTGAAAATTGCTATTGTAGTGCCACATTCATTGTCTCCTTCCTAAATATTTTGAGTTTGATTTGAAAGTAGTCATCCAGATATGTAACAATGTTCAACAGTCTAGCAGATAAAAGACAATTCTGAGGCTTGAGTGCCATACAAAACATCTCCAATTAAAGATTGTACATAAAAATCATGTGACTTTTAAATAGTTCTCTACCCTTTAGAAAACAAAACAAAAATCTTGAAAAACTGTTGAAATTGTGTTAATTATGAGTGATTTGAAAAGGCTCGTATTATTGTGCACACTAGAGGCCCAATGCACAAAATGATTCCATTCTTCATTTATTGATTTATTTTTATTTTTAGCTTATTACAAACATCCTCCACCCCCCCTTTGCCCACTTGCACCCAGCCCCCACACCTATAGCTTTCACCACACTGTTGTCTGTGTCCATGGGCTATGCACATATATTCTTTGGTTATCAGTGATTCTATTACTAATGTGTCTGATTAGAGATATATTTTATATGAACATGGTCCTTACTTTAAACCACTGTAAAGTGTACAGTTATTTTTATCAGGGTACACATAACATGTTATAAAATTAACCCTGGAATACAGGTCTAGTATAAAACTTTTCTTAAAATACAAAATTTGCCATAACGCTAGATGCTCCTCATGCCTGCATCAAATGTACTTTTAGAATATTAATTCGATTAAATTATTTGTTTAAACTCTGAAAGAAAACAAGTTAAAGAAAAAATTAAAACTCATAGCTCTCTTAATAATTTGAATATGTAGTGTTAATTCTTCAACGTTACAGCTGTTCCATATTTTCCTTTATGTAAGATTGCCTTAAAAATCAAAGAAAAATGGTGAATGTCCATGAAATAAAAAAACATTCTTTTTACTTTCCCTTTCAGTAATTTTTAATCAATATTGTTAAACTTTCTGTTCTCAATTTATTCATACTTCTAGCATGTTCATTCTCCCTATGGTCCTTTGAACTCAGTCTGTTTAATTTTCTTCCTGGGCACAATATTTACAAACACCATGTAAAAATCATAAGATATTTTGTTTTGATGAATGTCTCTAATCAATAACTCAGGATAAATCATTAGAAGAGATGTTTCCTTATATAGATTCTCCCCATGATGTGAAACTTCATTCTAGAAAATTTCAAACATACAACACAATATTTTTGTCAATAGTCAATATATTGCACATCAGAGTTCTAGAACTTATTCATTCTGTGCAACTAAAACTTTGTACTCCTTGACCTTCCCCTTCTCATTTCTCCCACCCCTCAGCATCTGCAACCACCATTCTACTCTGGCTTTTTTTTTTTTAACATTATCTATTTTTATTAATTCCAGAGAAGAAGAAAGTGAGAGAGAAAGATAAAAAACATCAATGATGAGAGAAAATCATTGATTGGCTGCCTCCTGCACACCTCTCACTGGGGATCAAGCCCACAATCCGGGCATATGGCCTGACTGGGAATCAAACCGTGACCCCCTGGTTCATAGGTCATGCTCAACCACTGAGCCATGCTGGCTGGGTCTGCTCTGCTTCTATGAGTGATGTCAAGCATCTTTTCAGTACCTTTTGGTCATTTGCATGCCTTTAAAAAATATACGTTGCTGGTATAATTTATATATATTTTATCATTAGTTTCTATAGTTTCTTTGTTATGATGAGCTGCCAGGTGGTTTTCTTTTGGTTTCATCTAGATTTCACGTTTTGAGCAATTTGATTTTTTTCATATAAAAATGTCTTCATGATAGAAAAAGCAGCACCTGAGTTTGAAATATATTTTGTCTTTAATTAAATCTTCCATGACATTAATATCACAGCTCTATTTTAGTTTCTTAATGTGGCTGGTATGTCCTTATAATCATCATAAATTTAGTGTAACTTTCTTTTAAATGAAACTTTTTATGTAGCACATTGTTGGGCTATGGGTTTTGATAATTATCTAAGAGTCCTTTCTTTCTAAAAGGCTAACTTTTCCTATTACATTTATTGCTGTATTCAGAAGATGTGATTTTACTCCTTTCATTTCACTCTATATTATCTATATTTAATATTTTCCCCTTTATATTTGTAAAATGTCTGTATATGATTCTGTTTTTCTATTTTAAAAAATGTGTAATCTAAATTACTAGAAGATATTTGGCACGGGGTGATGATGGAGAATTAGTTGTATTTGTAACATCCGTGGAGTGAAAAGGTGAAAGACAACGTTGACTAGTCCCAAATCTTCACAGTGATAGTTTAAGAGCCAATAACTGATGGTTTTAGTTTCCTTTTTTTTTTTTTAAGAAATGCAACATCACAAGTGCTCTTGAAGTCACTTAGGAGAATAAATTAGGAAAAAGGACATTGATGACTGAGTTAAAAGTGGATTGTATATATCATAATGATGCATCTTAATACCAATGACACTGTAATGCACTGTTATGTATAAATACTAAAACCTTTATTGACCTTCTCCACTATGAAAGATGAATATAGCACATTACCTTTTCCATTTCTATTTCCTGATAATTATTTTATATTTATATATTATAAGCTCTATAATATGTATTTTTAAAGTTATAAAAATTTAGTTCTTGATTTGTCAAATTAAGATTTTATGTTTTACATCCCTCTATACTTAATCATACCCCAATTCATTAAGTTGGCTTCTATTAAATGTAACTGTTACCATTGTAGTTAGCTAGTTATCCTATATAATAAAGAGGTAAAATGCAAATTGAACATCATACCCTTGTGCAAGATGACTGCCCCCTTGTGGTCACAAGATGGTCGCCACAAGATGGCTGGCAGGGGAGGGCAGTTGGGGGTGACCAGGCCTGCAAGGGATAAAGAGCAGTTGTGGGAAGACCAGGCCAGCAGGGTAGGGCATTTAGGGGTGACCAGACTGGCAGGGGAGGGCAGTTAGGGGTGTTTGGGCCTGTAGGGGAGGTCAATTAAGGGCGATCGAGCCAACAATAGAGGGAAGTTGGGGGTGATTGGGCAGGCAGGGGAGGGATGTTGGGGGCAACTGGACTTGCAGGGGAGGGTAATTGGGGGCAATCGGGCCAGCAGGGGAGCAGTTAGGCATCAATCAGTCTGGCAGGGGAATGATTACAGGGTAAACTGGCTGGCAGGCAGAAGCGGTTAGGAGCAAACAGGCAGGTAGGCAGGCAAGCCGTTGGGAGTCAGCATTCTCAGATTGTGAGAAGGATGGGATCAGGCCTAAACTGGCGGTCAGACATCCCCCAAAGGGGTCCAAGATTGGAGAGAGTACAGGCTGGGGTGAGAGACACCCCGCCCAGCATGAATTTTGTGCACTGGACCTCTAGTTAATAATAGGAAGAGAGAAAGGGAGATTCCAGACATTATAAGCATGGCCATCTGGGCAGTTTCAACAAGAAGCTGCAATTTCACATTTCTCAGGGAACCACTGGTCCACTTCTTGCAGATCATTAAGGGAAGGGACTAGACAAAAGGGAAGATGGGTGCAAGCATAGTAAAATTGGGGTGAACTTGGTGCAAATACTTGCCTGTCAGTCTATCCTGGGGAACCATGAAATGGCTAGAGGGAGTAGAGCTACTGCAAGT